>NC_051065.1:65536920-65836920 GCF_004664715.2 Peromyscus leucopus | reverse complement strand
CTTTGTGAGAGTCCAGTATCCGGCCAAGAACTGCTTCTCAAAAGGGAAGTAGTTATCTGAAGAGGGTAACCTCCACTGTGATTCTTTGATTCAGCATGTCCTACGTTTTAAGCTGGAACAGAGGAGGCTGAGGTGTCAGAGTGGCATCATTGACATAACTCAAGTAGAAATAAAAGGATAAATGGTAGGTAGAAAGAGCCATTTGTATGTTTCCTTTTTATGTCTTGTGCACTGTTAACAAGTTAGTGAAAAGAAGACGTGGAGCTTTAGTTCTACATGTGGATAAGTAATGGTACAGTGTAGGACAAGGCAGTGGTTACACAACATTCAGAATATGCCACATGCCACTGAAGGTCTTACTTTAAAATGACTGCTTTTTTGCCCTGTGTGTTTAAAGTTAAAAGCCAATAATGGTAACATTTTGAAAGAGAGGAGAGTGATAGAATTAACTTCTAGGTTTTTTTTTTGTTTGTTTGTTTTTGTTTTTTTGAGATAGGGTTTTTCTGTATAGTCCTGGCTGTCCTGGAACTCACAGTGTAGACCAGGCTAGCCTCGAACTCACAGTCCCAAGTGCTGGGATTAAAGGCATGTGCCACCACCACCTGGCAACTTCTAGTCTTAAGTCTGGAAATAATTCTCCAGTGTTGGAGGTATTTTTCTCCAATGGTACCCAGTGTTTGCTTTACTTTATTTGCTGGTGCAGAGATCCACATTGATAACTGAGTGCCCAGCTTGGGTTCAGTTGTTAAAATGAGCCTCAGTGATCTGGCTGGTCTCTGTGAATACTGAACTTTATTTTGATTTATGAGGAACAGTGAACTGGGGATATCATGAAGGAACAGTGCAAAACTCATCTTTTCTCTCAGAATCTGTTTTTAAGCTCCAGAGAAGGCCAAACAAGCTTTTAGGTTATCAGCGATCAAGCTTAATGGGAAGATATATTTGCTTATGAATAGTTATGAAAAGATAAACCTTAAATTTTACTGATCATCCTTAAATGCGCATAATAAATTACAGTTTGCATTATCACAGTGGCTAGACATTGAGATACTATTTATCATACTGAAAATGAGTCTTGGTGTTTGGAGTAGGAAAATGACTTAAATTTCTGTGGATCCAAATTGGATTGGTTTGTTGTCCATTATGGATGAGGATGCCAATGAATACAATATGTTAGATAAAGATGTTGAGAAAAAGGATACTTAAAATCAGATGTACCCCTACCTCACCTTGTTTATTTTGTAGTACAAAGGCTCAAATCCAGGGCCTTTGCTCACTGTTTTCTCTCATAAATCTATCAGATTAACAGAAGCTCTAACCCTGATGTTCTCTCAACTCGAGTTGAAATATTTTGTGATACCAGCAGGTGGCGGTAGAAGATAAAGAACCCTATGGTGATCTGGCATTTTGGTCTTGTGTTTGAAACACCAGAGTATTCTGAAACTGTTGCCTCCAACTGAAACGTCTTCCGGGGATGGGCATACTGCTTACCTTCAGTAGCTTGCTGTGGATCCTGACTTTGACAAATCACCTTTCTTAAGTTTTGCATTCTATAGATTGAATTGTATAATTTTAGCATTTTGAAGCAGAGAGATTTGACAATTTTTATTTTATAAATTAGTGTAAACATATGCAATAAAATATGTGTAATGTTGGTAACAATTTTCAATTGTATCAAAATTATAGAATGTTTTTAAGAGAAAGATCGTAAATTTATTGAGTTTTGAAAAGTTGGTAAGCTGCTTCACAATACGTATTGAATACACATATTTTTTTTTCTAGAAAGTACTAGCCTTGTGCTCAGGGTTCTCTTTGCCTCCACCTTCCAAGTGCTGTGATTACAGGTGAGCCAGCACACCTGGCTTTGGATACACTTGTTATGTTTGTATACTTGACAAACTTCAAATGGTGAATTTAGACTTTCTTATATTATGGTATTTTATAATTAGATCACCATAATTCAGTTCACTTTTATTTCTTCTGCCTAATAGAGTTAATTAAAAGTGCATGACAGAGACATTTAATTTCATCAGTTGATATGTATAGCTATGTGATAATCTCCTGTGATTTTTTTCACTTGTCTAGAAGATACTGTTTTCCTTTTTTGAAATGGGGTTTCACCACATAGGCCTGGCTGGGCGGCCTGGAATTTGCTGCATAGCCCATGCTGAAAGCCAAACTTCTGATGAACTTTCTGTTTCTACCCCCTGACCCTGGGATTACAAGCATGTGCCACCACTTCTGGCACTTTTGCAGTGTTTTTGGAGATTAAATTTAGGTCCTCATACTCATTCAGTGAACACTTCATTGACCAAGCTAGTCCTGAGTTTGAAGTAAGTGAATTGGCTAGAGTACTTATCATTATTAGTTTTCATCTGTGAGTTTTTGCCTAAGGCAAATTTTACTTTTTTGGCTTTTGACCTGCATAGAAGAATTTCGATTTCTTGTTCTGGAAATATGTGTGTGTATAGATCAATAATAAGAATAAAAGGCCTCTTTCTGTGCTACAAATGACAAATTTTTCTGCTTATGAAAATATAGTAGACATTAGCATTCACATACTTATATTTGGTAGTTTTTCTGAGGCTGATGTTTGAATGGTGTGGACAGTGTAGCTAGCAGCAGAGAGCCTGGACTGGGTCTCTAGCTCCGTTTACTTTTGTTGTTTTCTGCCCTTTCACTTCACTGTATGAGGAAACTTACGTGATACAGGGATATGGGGATTTGGGCGTGTCACAAAGGTGGTGAAATATATACACCTCATGAATTTTGGAGTACTCTGTGCCTCTTCTAGAAGATTTATGTAGAAGATAGAAAGGAAGAAAAGTCCCCAGTCTGCTGTGTTTGTGTTGTTAATAACTTATGTAGCTCTTGGCAATTGTTTTTTATGCTTAGTTTAAAATACTTAGTTGTTTTCGTGCTTGTTTGTATGTATGTGTGGATGTACATGTGTGTGGTGTGTATGCACCAGCCAGAGCTGGACCAGCTGTCTTCCTTTATCATCTTCCACCTTATTTCCTTGGGACAGGGTTTCTCCCTGAATTGGAAGTGCAGTTGTTTCAGTGGGCCGGCTGGGCAGGAAGGCCCTGGGATGCCCTGTCTCTGTGCTCCACTGCTGGGTTACAGGCAGGAAAAGCCATGCCTGGCTTCTTGTGTGGGTGCTCGGATTCAAACTCAGGTATCACGTTTGCACAGTGAGTGCACTTAACACACTGAATCAGTTCCCAATCCCGCTTAGCTTTTTGTCACCGTCACTTTTGTGTTTTTAATGTCATAATGTATAGTTGTGGTTTTTTTTTTTTGTAGTGTAAGGCTTTTTGAGTAAAATTAATGAGCATGGTAAGGAAAGAGTTAACTAGTTTTAGCTATAGTTCACACCATTTTCTTGTCCTTACTTTATCTGAGTGCTGGAACATTAGAATTTTTCATTTTTTTTAACCTTCATTTAAAAATTTGGGTGCTGTTTCTCTTCTATTCTTGCTAAGAGCCAGAGTTGTAACCCATTTAACAGGAGAAAGCCCAGGGACAGAGTTGAAGCCCTTTCAAGGTCATGACAACTCAGTGGTCCAAACTCTGGTTGTCACATGTAAAGTGCTTTTCCCTCAGATTACTGCTGTAAAGACTGGTAAGGTCCTTTAAATCGCAGATAGGGTGAATACCTTATTCTTGGCCAAGATACTGAGTGCTCTAGGTACATAGAATATATCTAGTGTGTTGTGTTCTTAAAATTGAATTGAAAAGTATTTTGGTGTGTGCTTGTGTATTTGTGTAGGTGCTCTGTGTGCACATGCATACATGTGGAGGTCAGAGGTCAACCTCAGCTGGTGTTATTACTCAGGAGCCATCCTTTTTTTTTTTTTTTTAAAGACAGAGTCTTTATTGGCTTGAATCTCACCAATTAGAGTAGGCTAGGCTTCTAGTCAGTAAGCCTGGGGATCCACTCATCTCCACTCTTCCAGCTCTGGGATTACAAGTGTATTTCACACCACCTGGATTTTTCTATGGATGCTGGGGCTGGAACTCAGGTCTTCCTGCTTGCCGAACAAGCCTTTTACCAAGTGAGCTGTCTCCCCAGGCTCTTGAAATGGGATTTTAAAACATCTTTAAATTTTAAAGGTGTTTTAGGGAGGCTTTGTGTATGTGTGTGTGCTCGTACATATATAACTGAAAAGATAACTGTAGTATTGCTTTGTCCTGGTTAATTGGCTTAAGTCATGGGCTCAGTTAAGCACTTTGTTTTATGCCAATGGACAGAATTAATGGGCTAACCTGTTCAATATGTCCTGAATAAAATGTTATGAAACTAATGTCTTCTTTTGGTAGATAAAAATAATGAAATTAAGTTTATGATGCCCCCCCTCCCCCAATAGTACATTTGGCATAGAGTCGTGGAGAGAGAAAGACACCTGCAGTCAAGTTCCAGGTGTGTCATTGTGACTTAGGGAATTTGTGTGTGAGGGAAATTCATTGAAACTCTTCAAACAAAAAGAAATTTGCTTTTGAGTGAGATAATTTTTGTCTCCAAATTTCTGTTTCTATGCTATTTTTGGAGTTAATGTAAATATCTGACTTTTGGGTTCTCGCAAGTGATTTATCTATTTTGTGTAAGGATTTTATTGAGAGAGTGGCCTTTGTTTAGTCCATTATAAGCTAGAGAAGCTGTCGTTTCAGTTTAAAGCATTTCTTTGTCTTGAGAAGATAGAAAACATGAATCTTTTCTAAGTGGTCTTTTTCCCAAAAATGAATACCAGTGGCAGCAGGCATTGGACAGTGTTGTAGGACCCCATACAAGGGAGGCTCTGCAGCCATTCGTTGTTATGTCTGAGATAGTCTAGTTCCCCTGTTTTCTTGCAGGGGTTACACCCTCTCCAAAGCTCTGCATCCAGATGTCATTACACTGGGAACAAGGGTTCCAGTTTGTGAGTTTGATTATATTTTGTCCATAATAATGTTAAGAGACCAATCCTCCCTCTCATTAATCTATAGATTCAACACAATGCCTGTCAAAATCCCAATAGGCATTTTGGGTGGTGTGGTGGTTTGAAAGAAAATAGCCACCAAAGGGAGTGGCACTATTAGGAGGTGTGGCCTTGTTGGAGGAAGTGTGTCACTGGGGGTGGGGTGGACTTTGAGGTCTCTTTTGCTCAAGCTTCCCTCAGTTGACTTCCTGTTGCCTGGAAGATGTAGCACTCTTAGCTTCAGCCCCACACCTGCCTGCATGCCTCCATACTGCCCACCATGGTGATAATGGACTGAACTCTGAAACTGTAAGAGAGCCACCCCAATTAAATGTTTCCTTTGTAAGAAAGAGTTGCTGTGGTCATGGTGTCTCTTCACAGCAATAGAAATCTTAACTAAGGCAGGTAGAAACTGATAAACTGATTTAAAGTTTAGATGAGAATTCAATGAATTTTCAATGGCCTGAATAATATTGGAGGATTTCCTACTTCAATACAGTTTTCAGTCTGTGATGATCAAGATAGTGTGGTAGCAGCATAAAGACAGAGCAGTGGTCAACCCAGCAGGGTAGAGTCTAAGAGTGTATACACATGTATTGCTGACAGACTTTTGACAAAGGTACAGAGATAAAAATTAGTGGGTAAAGGATATTTTTAACAAATAGAATTGCAACAGTTGGATACTCATAGACAAAAATTGACCTTTAGTCTGTACCTGGCATCACATAAAGAAGTGGCTTGAAGGATTATAGACTTAAATGTAAATTGTAAAACCACAAAAAGTACAGAAGCAAACAGGAGAGTCTCTGACTCTGGGCTGCACCACTATATCTCAGGTAATATCAGGATCAAGATCTAGATCAAAAAAAATTCATGAATTTGGCTTTGTTAAATTTGGTAAACTGTTCTTTGATTTGTAAAACAACTCATGGACTGGGAAAGAGTACCTGCAGATCTCATACCTGTTAAAGGGTTTGTTTTCAGGGCATGTGAAGAACTTTCCTTTGCTGGTGAAAATGGTAAATACAACCAATTAGGAAAACATTTTTTCAGTTTCTTGAAATGTCAAACACACGGCTCCCATCCTCTTCCATCCTCTGCTGCACACTTACCCAAAGTGAAAGTCTGTGTCCATTGTAAAGTGTGGAATGCAGAGTTAATGACAGCTTCATTTGTAATCACCATAAGGTGGGGGCAACTCAGATGACATCTACAGCTGGGCCAGTTCAGTAAGGGCTTGCTATGCTCTGTGCTGGGGACACAAATCATAGTGACAGAAGCCAGAACAAGAAAACAACAAAAGCTACATGATCCATATACACAAAAATTGTAGAAAACCTATTTTTTTTTCCCCCGAAGTATAGAGCCAGTGGTTGGCTGGGGTGAGTAAGGTGATAAAGAAAAGATGGAAGGCACAGAATCTGTAAGGGTTTGTGGAAATGTCTGGGGCAATAGGTGCATCCAGTTATCTGTTTGTGGGTATAGAGCCAACACTTGCCAAGCTGTACACTTTGTCGATTAGTCAGACTTATATATGTGGCTGTAACAATATCTGGGGTGGTGCTTTAGAAAGAAGTGTTTGCTTTATATTTCTGGCAGTTCAGGAACATGAGTCTCCTCATGAGTGTCCTGTTCCTGATTCTCACCTACCAGAGAAGTAGTTAGCTGTGCACAGAATATACTATGCTAATGGAGTGGCCTCTCTTTACAATGACTTCCTGTAAGAAGGAGGATGTACTCCCATGAGAAAAGTGTTAGTCCCTTCATATTGCTCTTTAGAATCTAATCATCTCCCAGGAGGCCTTGCTTCTTAAAGATTCCACCACTTCAAAATTGCTACCCTGGACACCAGACTTCCCAGACTTGGGCACGTGGGGAGGTACATTCAAACTGCATCTGAACCAGAGCACTGTGTATACTCTATGGCTCAGTGGGACTATTAAGATGAACATGCTTTATTTTTTATTTTTTTTGTACACACTGTGGTTTTCTTCGTTTTACATTGACAATTAAATTTAAGTCCAAGGATAGAGTTTGGGACTTAAATGATGAAGAGCAATATGATGCATTGGAGCTTGGATGTGGAAATTTCTCATTATAAAATTGCAGACATGGAGCTGGAGAGATGACTCAATGGTTAAGAGCACTTGCTATTCTGTCAGAGGAGCCAGGTTTGATTTCCAGTATCTACATGGTGGCTCACAATTACTTGTCACTCAAGTTCTTAGGGACCCGCATCCTTTTTTGTCCTCCGAGGGCTCCTGCATGTATATGGCACACATATACATCCTGCACATTAACAAGAAAAATTGCAGATAATGTGGAATTAGTATGAGAAGTTTAGGAAATTTAAATTATATATATATATATATATGTATATATATATATTCTACAAATTAGGAAGTGCAGTATAGCTATTTTCTGGCTTTTCTTTTTTTCTTTCAGTTTTGCATTTAAAAAAAGAACTATTTTTACCAATTTTAATATATATATATATATATATATATATATATATATATATATAACTGTTTTGTCTGCATGTTTGTCTTTGTACCATGTGTGTGCCTGTGCCCACAGAGGCAGGTACCAGTGGAGGCCAGAAGAGGGTATTGGGTCCCTTGGAACTGGAGTTAGAGGTGGTTGTGAGCCACCATGTGGGTGATGGGTATTGAACCTGGGTTTTCCGAAAGAGTAGCAAGTGCTCTTAACTGCTGAGCCATCTTTTCAGCCCTGATCTGGCATTTCTGAACCTGAGGTTGATTGTAGAACAAGAGCACTTGTTGAAGGATTGAGTGCTGCCCTGTGTTGCTACCATAGGTTCTTAACAGATACAGGTAGTTTCTTTTCTGATTGCATTAAAAACTGTTTCCTCTAAGTTGAATATGATCCTTGACACCTGACATCTTCAATAACACAGGTTATTTAAAATTGCTGTTTCTCTGTTTTCCACCATACCTAAAGCTGCATATCAACACTAGATGTGTCTAAAAGATGTAATAATTTATATAATAGTAATCATTTCCCTACCTCATATATCTGGAAAGCCTTAAAGAAAATAATGTTGTACAGCCAAAATAGGAACCAGAAATCACACACAAAAGTTTATGGATTGGACCTGACATCCAGCTTTGATCCAGGCCCATTTATTCTTTCTTTAGATACAGTTCCTGAAAAATTGTGTCTTGAACTCTTTACTCAGAGTAGGTTAGGTCTGGGGAGAATGTGGACAGACACATGTAGATTGCTAGTAATGAAAACCAGGAGTTGATATACCTCAGTGGGGTGAGGGGAAAAGAAACAGGAAAGGAAAGGAAAAGGCAGAGAGTGGTGGTGTTTTTGCCCTTTTGTGGTGCCTGCCACCCAACTCCCAATGTCTGGCCTTAGCTTGGCTTGTTTCTTGCCAGCTTTCCTTAACTTAAATTATTCTGTCTTTTGCCTCTGGGCTTTTCCTGTTCTCTTACTTCTACAAATCTTACTCTTACTCCTTGGCTTGCTGTGTAGCTGGGTGGCTGGTCCCTGGAGTCCTCCTCCTTCTCTGGCTACTCCTTTCCTTCCTCCCAGATTTCTCTTCTATATTTCTGTCTGCCTGCCTCACCTATCCTTTCTCCTGCCTCGCTATTGGCAGTTCAGCTCTTTATTATACCATCAGGTGTTTTAGGCAGGCAAAGTAACACAGCTTCACAGAGTTAAACAAATACAACATAAACAAAAGTAACACACCTTAAAATAATATTCCCCAACAAGAAAGTGGTGAGCCTAGCATGCTAGGAGCTACCAGTCCTGCAAATTAGTTGCCTCTGGGGAAGTGATGGTTAATAAAAACAGAAAAGCATGAAGTTCTTGTTCTTGGAGGCATTGGACCAGTTGTCAGCCATGCCTTATTTCATTTAATGCTAATGATGGCCATACATATGTCATTAAAGCCTTAGGTGAGGAGCCTGGAACCTAGCAAGGTTGCGCCATCAAGTCTGCTTTAGGTGTGTACATTTCGTTCTCCTCATTCTACATGCTCTTCCTGGGGACTGTCATTAGAGCTCGTCAGTAAAGAAAAGAACAAAGCTTTTATTTATTTTTTTTATTTTTTGAGGCAGTTTCCCCTAAGTTTTCCAGGTTGACCCTGAGCTTGTGATCCCTAGTGGCTTTCCTGGTTGGCCTCCCTAGTATATGGGTTAGAAGTGTGTTTGTTTGGCCTTAACTTTTTTCTTTTTCTTTAAGGTCTCTCAGAACATATAAAAGTATTAAAAAGCAATTTTTACTTTAAGAAGTTCAAATTAGTTTTTCCACTAAAAGATGTTAAGACAGGAGCTGAGGATGTTGTTCAGTTAGTAGAGTGCTTGTTTGATATGCATGAGACCCTGGGTTCCAGTCCCAGCACCCTTAATCAGGTGTTGTGGTGCATGCCTTTGATCCCAGCACTCAGGAAGTGGAGGCAGGAGGATTAAGAGTCATCTTGAGTTATATAGAGAGTTCAAGATCAGCTTGGGATACATGTGATGTGGTCTCAAAAAATAAAAGAAAAACATTGATTTCTAACTATTTTTTTGGTCTTGAAAAGATTAAATGTGTATTATATGTACATTAAATCTAGATTTCTGGATAAGAAACTATGAATTGATGTTATTAATTATCTTATCTACTAAAATAAATGAATATCTCTAGATAAGCGATACAAGTGTTCAGGAGTTTAACTCCTTGTCTTCCACACTGTCCTAGGAGCAGGGTGACTGTGCACACACATGTTAACTTATGCTATGGCAGTGGGGAGTTTGAGTTGGTACTTTTAATTAATGTAGTGTTCTGAATGAATTTGTATAACTTTTAACTTTGACTCCATTTTAAAGATTACAGCCATCATTTTGAAACTTAATTTTGAATCTTAATATTTTTCCTATTAAAAATAATAGATGTTGGGCCAAACACTCTGCCAATGATGTACCTGAAAGTGTCACTTT
The DNA here is from genome assembly GCF_004664715.2 of Peromyscus leucopus. Lineage (NCBI taxonomy): Eukaryota > Metazoa > Chordata > Mammalia > Rodentia > Cricetidae > Peromyscus > Peromyscus leucopus. The sequence goes on along the minus strand of NC_051065.1, from coordinate 65,827,010 downwards.
CTGAATGTATTCTTATTTTTATTGCCATTTTTTTGTGGTATAACATGACCAAAAGGGAAATGGCTCTGTGAGCTTGCCCACCTGGGTCACATTTTCTTTCCCACTTGGAATGGTTTGCTAGAACTCCTGTGATGTGGTTTTCAGGATTCCAGGTAGTCTGCCTTGATACTTCGATGCCCTGCAGCTTGGCAGGTGACAGCCTCCACTGCAGTCTTGTGGGTCAGCAGTGCTGCTGCTCAGGGACTCCTGTGCCTAGAACTGAGTTTGTAGAAGGTCTGCAGGACACTTCGAGCAGTGCTGGGCTCCTGGGGTTCAGGAGGTGCTGCTTTCCTCTAGGCTGTCTTGTTTGGCTTAAATGGGTTGCCTGTATGAAATGCTTGGTGTGGACCTTGTATCTACTGAATGATAAGCAGATGCCAGGGGCTCTAATTTAAATATTTCAGTGCTGATACACCTAAAGATTTGTGTTTTTGGATCTCTGTATTTTTGAGATTTTTGGTTAATTTACTTGGGGGAGTAAGGAAAAGTAGCTAGTTTCTATATGGGCTTTTGCCAGTAGGTACAAATCACAGATAAAAATGTTTAAAATAAATATATAATTATTTTCTAAGTGCCAAGTTTAGATAGTCATTTCAAATAGGTATTGGTTTTTACTATTAAAAATATAGATCTTGATGAGCATCACAATTTAGTGAACTTTGAAATGACGTGTCAACAGCTAATCTGATTTTCTTATTGTCATCTTTATAGGCTTGTGGAATCTTGCTTCTTTGTTTTCCAACCTTTGTTTATTTGTGTTGATGCCCTTTGCATTTTTCTTTCTGGAATCAGAAGGTTTTGCGGGCCTGAAAAAGGTAAGTAAATTGAATTTGGATTAAATTTGTTAAATGACGAATTAAACATCACTCATATTACTAGAACTTGATTTAAACAAGCAGTTGAATTACTATATAATAATATTAACACATTGTTGTTAATAATATTAATAATATTACATAGTGAATTACCTGTGTACACAGCAGGAAGTACATTTATGGTACACATCCCCCTGGAGGAGTGTTTCCTGTGGAACTGATAGCCTGACATTACAGGTATTAGGCCTTTCTAGGAGGCCTCATATACTTTAGAGCCCAATAGGATGCACTGAAAGTATATCTTTTTTTAAAAATAATTTATTTATTTGTATTTTATGTGCATTGGTGTTTTGCCTGCATGTATGTCTGTGTGAGGGTGTCAGATCTTGTAGTTACAGACAATTGTTAGCTGCCATGTGGGTGCTGGTACTTGAAGCTGGGTCCTCTGGAAGAGCAGTCACTACTCTTAACCACTGAGCCATCTCTCCAGCCCCTAACATACATCTTTTGATGTATGAAAGCTATTTCAAATGTCGTATTTTCAGGACAGTAGCATATCGTACAGTCAAGTCCTCTGCAGTAGGCAGATGCCTAAGTACTGAGAGTGGTTCATCTTCCATGAACATGGAAGACCTGGAAGTGAACATCCTGGGAAGCTTTCTGAGAACATCTGAAACATGCTGTGACTTTATAGGAGGGGATGGCTGATCTGACTTTGAATACAGAGCGTCCCACCATAAACTTTGGAATATAATGAAAAGATTTAGGTAAATACTTGAAAGAGTGAGCTAGTGTTAGAGTTGAGGTACCCTACACCTTTCTGATTTTTACTTCTATTCCTGTTGCAATATATGGAGTGAATTGTGCTTATCCATCTTATGAATTTGATATGGGAAGTTATAAACTATGTGGATTATTGCTTTTTATTTCACATAACTTGTTTCCCCTCTTTTTGGTATGTGACATATGTGCATTTGTGTGTGTGTGTGTTTGCAGTGTGTTTGTGCAGGTTCATCGATGTGTAGAGGACAGAGATCAAAATTGGGTGTCTTTCACAGTTTCCTTTCACCTTATTTTTTTGAGAATCTAGAACTCATCAACTTCACTCAGCTGGTTGGCCAGTGAGCTCCAAGGATCTGCCTATCTCTGTCTCTACACTGGAGTTACAAATACACACCACTGTACCAGGTTTTACATGAGTGCTAGGGATTTGAACTAAGTCCTCATGCTTATATGGCAAATACTTTGCTGACTGAAACCTATCTCCAGCCCCCCTCACATAACTTTACAAAGTATAGAATGCCTCATGAATCTGTGTGTCATTGTTGTCTAGGGATCTGCTGTTAACTGTGCTGTTTCAGTTTAGTTATGCTGTCAAAGGAGCGCCGTTTATATGGGGTCTTGGGAATGAGATTGTTTAACACTTGATAGTCTGAGTGACACAGGGAAGGGCCACTGAAAGTCAGGTGCTTTTGTAGACTGACCTTGTTACTTCAGATGTGAACACTGCAGCTGACTTCCTATTTAGTGAATGTACTGAGATGAGAATGGATTGTGTTTTGCTATCAAGCTCCAAATTGAGAAAACTGGCTTTTTATTTTTTGGTATTTTGAGACAGGGTTTCTCCGAGTAGTTTTGGTGCCTGTCCTGGATCTCATTCTGTAGACCAGGCTGGCCTTGAACTCACAGAAGTCCACCTGGCTCTGCCTCTCAAGTGCTGGGATTAAAGGTGTGTGCCATCACTGCCAGGTGGAAACTGGCTTTTTTAATGTTGGAATTATTTTTTATCCTTATGTGTTAAGATTGACAGTTAAATAGGAAAGAATTACTTTGTTTTAATTAAAAAGGTTACTATAGCTGGGTGTGGTGGCACACACCTTTAGTTCCATCACTTGGGAGGCAAGAGGCAGGTGGATCTCGGAATACCAGGCCAGCCTTGTTTACAGAGCAAGTTCCGAGACAGTCAGGGCTACAAAGAAAAACCCTGCCTTGAAAAAAACCAACCAACCAACCAACCAACCAACCAACCAACCAACCAACCAAACAAAAAAGAAAGCTGCTTTACTATTTATAGTTTCTTGAGGGAATTATACAAGGTCTTATCACTGATTTGGTTCAAATTCTCCTTGTATATGGCTAAAACTGAGGCCCAAAGATATTGACTACTATTAAATTGTCTAAAGGCCCCATGTATAAAATAGCAGTGGCATGATACCTGATGTTCCCAAAGGGCACTCTTCTCTCTGTAGTCCCACACCGGAAAGCACAAGGAAGCTAGCAAGAAAGAGGAGATGGCCAAGGACAGACTGTGGAAGGGAAGACAAAAGGGCCAAGAAATGCTGACAGCAGAGGAGCTGTGCTGTTAGAGCATGTGAAGAAAGGGGAGGCATCTCCTGAAACCCGAGGCCACAGGGCAGCTCTAAGTCTGAGTTACTGCCCTTAAAGGAGCTTGCTGGGGTCGCTCATGAAGAGCTTAGACTCTGCACTCAAGGGACAGACAGTGGGGGGTAATCAGCAATGCATACAAATAAGCCATAGCTTGACATGTGCTGAGGAACTGTGGGAACCACTAACAGAAGTGGTGTGTTGATCTTGGGGCAAGTACAGAGGAGGCAGCCAGCTGGGATGGGGCTGAGCCTTGAGGATGAGCATGGCTTGTAAGAGTGACTTTCAAGGCTTGCCTTGTGGTCTTGAGTTCTGATTGAATTGTTGAGTGCTAGAAGATGGGGAGCAGTTAGGGGCACAGGGATCATCAGGGTAAGGTCCTGGAGGCTTCAGCTGTGGCAAGTAGTTTAGGTTTTATGCTGCAGACAATAGGGAGCTGAAAAGAGATTTTCTGGAGGGTTTTTGCACCTACCATTTCATTTAAGTGTAGCGAGTGGCCTGCATTTCAGTGTTTCTCATTTGTCATCAAGGAAAGGAGGACTGTGAAGCACATGTGCCACCCAGTGCCAAGCACTGTTGGGGAGAGGGTCATGCAGGCAGCAGAGCACAAATGTGTAGGCATAGGTGTGTAGACTCACTAAAACCACCCACTAATGTCTGCTGTATGCATAGTTCCTCCTCTTCCTAACGCTGCCTGTGTACTAGCAATAATTAAGTGCAAGCAACAGGTGTAAACTGTTGCTTCACTGTTATTCTTGTTTGGTGTCCCAGGAATATCTGCTCACTTCACACTCCTTATGAAGATGTAGTTGTTAACTAAATAGATCATGACTTAAGGTAGCCTGTGATTTGGACAGTCCTTGCTTCTGCCCTGTCTGCACTGACCAGCCAGGAAAGGGACTCATCTACAACTTGTGAGGCATAATTAACAATAGCCTCTGGAATTAAGACCTGTTGGCAAAACCCAGAAACATCACCTCTTGTGCTGCTCCAATTAGACCAGTGGTTCTCAACTTTCCTAATGCTGTAACCTTTTAAGAAAGTTCCTCATGTTGTGATGACCCCCAACCATAAGTTATTTTCCTTGCTATTTCATAACTATGATTTTGCTACTGTTATGGATTGTAATATAAATATCTGTGTTTTCAGTTGGTCTTAGGTGACCCCTGTGAAAGGGTCATTTGATTCCCAGCCACAAGGGATTTAAAAAGAGGCCAGCAGGTAGAGGCCAGGAGGTAGATGTAGACGGATTGCTAAAAGGTCTTATTAAATAAAAACCTGAAGCCAGATATAGTGGTGAAAACCTGAGAGATCAGAGGACTAGGAAAAGCCACAAGCTAATCTCACCTCACCGACACCCCAGTCTCCAAAGAGACCTGCTTCCTGTATACCCACACATATATGCCTTTCTGTTCTGCTGTCTCATTTGCTCTCTGTTCTGCTACATCACTTCCTCTTCCTGCCCAGCTCTGTCACTTCCTGTTTGTACAGACCTCCAGACCTCCATGGTTAACTAGTGTTGGAGTTTAAGGCATGTGCCACCACACCTGGCTCTGTTCCCAGTGTGGCCTTGAATTCACAGAGATCCAGACAGATCCCTGTCTCCCGAGTGATAGGATTAAAGGCGTGTGCTACCATTGCCTGACTTCTATGTTTACATATAGTGGCTAGCTTTTTCCTCTGATCCTCAGATAAATTTTATTGGGGGACACAGATAAAAATATCACTGCAGATAGAAGCCAGGAGGTAGAGGCCAGGAGGTAGAGGCCAAGAGATAGAGGCCAGCAGGTAGAGGCCAGGGTGACTATCGTCCACCTGGGAATCTAGGGTATTGTAGAAACCAATATAAAGAATTTGTTTCTTAATGCTAAGGATGGCAAGAGATTCTGTGGCTTGGAGGTAGAGTGGGGAGGGTTAATGGTGTCTGGAAGGCCTGGCTAAACTGACACTAAGGAGAGGGGGATTTGAGGGTGTGTGATGGTTAACGGCAGACTGCTGGCTGAGTTACTTCCTCTGAACTGTACATTCTCTTTCTGTGTGTGTGGCACAGCAGTGATATTTACTCTGCTGTAGTATTTTGTTTGTTTGTTTTTTGAAACAAGGTCTCACTATGTAACTTTGGCTGGCCTGGAGCTCAGAGAGATCTACCTGCCTCTACCTTCTGATGTTGTGATTAAAGGCATGTGTCACTACATCTGGCTCTCTACTGGATCATTTTGATGACTAAATGAGGCAATTTATGTAAAAGCACACATACTAGGACTTACTTTTTTACTTTCTCAAAACCATTTGTATTTTCTTAGACCTGAATATTTATGAGGAGGATACTGAGGAGATGGCCCTAAGAAAATAGCAACTTACACCATAGTAAGAAGATAAAGGGGCTGGCAAGATGATTCAGTGAGCAAAGGTGCCTGCTGCCAAGACTGATGACCTGAGTTCAGTCCCCAGGACCACACGGTAGAAGGAGAGAACTGACTTCTGCAAGTTGTCCTTTGACCCTACATGTGCACTGTGGCACAGGTGCCCCCTGACAAACAAGCAAATAGATAAATTCAATTAAAAATAAAAGAGAGATGAAAGGTCTTGAAAGGACACGGCCAGCCCTCTAGACCTTCAATGGGCTGTTTTACTTAGCACAGTGATTTAATTAAGAAGTATGTAGTCTGTAAATGCACTCAGCTAATGAGTGTGCTTGTCGAAAGCAGCAGCCAGCCCTGAGTAATAACACATTATCAGGTGGTCGAACAGTCCAAATTATTTTCTACACTTTGAAGTAGAGAGGGTGGAGGCAAAGCATTAGGAGTAGCATCCTTTGACAAAAAGCTACTAGAAGATAAGTTGTACCACAGAGCCTAGTAGAATGTGTTTTAGAAAGTTTTCAGATTAAGTGAGTAATGTTATTTTAAAGTGCTTATGTATTTTTTTTTTCAGTGTTAAAATCAGTTACAGAAAAGCTACAAAGGCTGTTGGCATTGTGCAATGAATGTCCCTGTAATGGCTTGAAATCTAGTGTGACATTTGACTACTGGGGTTATCTGCACAGGTCCTCAGTGTTTCTCAAGCAGCAGCCATCTATATAGCTTATGAGGCTACATCAGAACAGTGAACTTCACTGTAAGGCTGCTATTCATGCTGTCATTGACCACAGTCATCAAAGTGTTTACAAAGCTGGCTGATGAGTACATGTAGTTATGTATGCTCCTGTACAACTGTTTGCTGATTGACTTCATTGGGCATATCTGTTTCTGACTGGTACTGGACAGAGGGTAGAAGCTTTCTTAGTGTGAATGTACCTAGTGATTTGAGTCATGACAAACTTACAGTCTGGCTAGTTCTCTTTCCCTTGTGGCCACCCTCCTGGGCTGCTTTACTGAGTCTACATCTGGTATATTCTCAAAGTGGCACATGGCCCCCCATGCATCCATGGATTCCCCTGGGCAATTGATTTTAAAACAGCTTCTTGCATATTGTACAGAGATGCGGAAATTGGCCACTGGCTACAGGATGGATGCAGAGCTTGAGTTGAAAATCCTGTGAAGCAGAATTCTTTACGTAGTTTTTAATTAAACAGCTATGTTAATTCAAACAGGACATTTAGGTCCAGGGAGCTGGACATATCCTCCAAGGGCCATAAGTAGCCTTTCTTTTGTCTTCTTACACTGGGGTGAGTTGCTATTTTATTAGGGCCATCTCCTTACTGTTTCTTTTATGAATTCTCAACTCTAAGAGAACATAGTTTTGAAAAGTGGTTTTTTTCTTTCTTTCTTTTGTAAGAAGCTTGGCATTTATCTTAGGGATTTTAACTTCCTCCTGCGGTAAGATTTCTTAGGTGTAGACTATTTTGCAGTCACTCACTTGCACTATCTTAGGCATTGGGTCATGTGTGTTTGAACTGATTCTGTGCTTGGATCTTAATTCAACTCTGATAGGAAATGCCCATGCTGAATTTGTTTTGACTTCAGACATTCAGTTGGTGTGAGAGAGTCAGTGGCTCTTAGGGGTTGGAATCAGCTAGTGCAGATCACACTGCTGTGACTATCGCCTTTGGTCAGTGTTTTCTTCCTCTCCTGCTCAGAAAAGACCTCTTGGTTATTGGCAGTAACTCCAGGTGATGTTTTCTGATTTCATAATGACTTCAGAGGTTAACCCACTGACTAGTGTTTAAAGGAGAGGAATATATCTGATTCATTTTGTATGTTACCATCGTATTTTGAATTAAAACCGTATAAAGAGAAAATTAAAGTGGGGAAAAGATCTCACCATATGGTTGTTTTGTAAGTATAATGTAAATATAATGACAGATTAATTCATAAGCCTAGGGCTTTTCTGGTAGCAGATTTATATTGCCCTTTACTTTAATGCCTATCTTTGATTTGAAGTCCTGGCATAAAACTTAACATAACGACAGCAACATCCTGACCAATTATCCAAACCATCCAGCCATCCTAGAGTGTCCAGAACCTCGCACATGATCTGTAGGATTAAGAGGTTAGCTCCTGTAACTTCAAACAAAGTGCTTTCATAATAAAAGTAAAATGCACAAAATCTGAGGTCACTTCCTCTCTTAATTAGTTGCACTGGCCAGGTGGAGGCGAAGCGCTCTGTGCTGGGCTCAGGCTGTCCATAAAGCCAAGCAACATGACAGCACAATAGAGGAGGAACAAAGATCGTTTTAATATGTTTCTATCCTGTGTCACAGTTTGAGGTTGCCCTGGTTTATGTCGCTTTTGGCAAACTTACATAAAAGTGACCTTGTACTGTATTTTATGACCAGATGACTTTTCCCCTCAGTGGCTAATTTGTCTCAGGCCTCCATCTTAAAGAGAAGTGAGTAGGAAGTCCAGCCTGGGACTCCATGAGCTTTCATTGCATTCTTTCATTATTTTTGCTCGTTTTTTGCCACTGATGATCCATAAATTGTTGGAAATGAGCGATTAAGGAAGTGCTGCTTAGTGTTAGTGGCAAATGCGCATACTCAGCCTGGTTCTGCTGGGTGAGAGGAAATCACAGACAAGAGGAAGGCTCCTGCTGGGGACCTTGCAAGGAAATTTGACTTGGGCATGTTTTGATCTTGGCGTTTATTACAGAAAATGAAGTCATATCTCACTAACTGTTGCTATGTGTTAATTTGATTCTCCCAACACCTGCAAAAAAAAAAAAAAAAAAAAAAAAAAAGATGTAGTCATGTATTAGTCAGAACTCTTTGCCCTCCCCCACTTGGGAGCACTGTTTTTTTTTTCCCCAGAAATAGTAAGGATAGGATCGACTGTTTTCAAAACAGAGGAGCACTGTTCTGTGAAAGGTGGCAGTGTGGGTCTCTTGAGCTTTCCATATCTGAAGGTGCATGCAGGAACTTAGAGGAAGTAATTGTGAGGAAAATAATATGTGGCATTTAATTTAACAATTGTTCAAATTTATGAAGACTTTGACTTAAAATTCATTTAGCTCCTAACATTTGCATTTCCACCCTTCTTAGTACCCTGGCTTGTGTGACGGAGGTAATTACATCTTTAGTTACAGTGTCTGGTTTTGTTGATGACATTATTTTCTTAACACCACTCAGCTCTCAGGCATTATAGTGCTTTGATTTGATCTGCTAAGTATTACTTTAATTTTTCCCTGCATCTATAGAAAATGAGGAATTTCTACATTTAAGGGTAGATTCTCTTTATTTGCATAATAATGAGTTCTGGACTCAAGTCCAGACTCTCCTTACCTGCTTTGCCCGAGATATATTTCTCAGTCTTTCTGTGAAGCTTGCTGCTCTCACCTTTGTTGGTAACCTGCCCAAGACGGGCTGGGAGCACAGGTATACTCAGTGTTCACATGTGTCTAGCATGTGGAGTTGCTAATGAGACATCAGGAGTGTTGTGTATGGGGTTTACTTTTTACAGCATAGTACAATATGAGGTTGCATTGTGTTGAGTCGGGGAGAGGCATACACCTGTAATTGCAGTACTTGGGCAGCCAAAGCCAGGAGAATTGCAAGTACTGGGCTAGCTTGGCATATAGGATATGAGGCCAGGTTTAAAAAAACTTATATTGTATTGTCCTGGGGCACTTTTGTTTATCTATCTCTTGAGTTATAAGATGTGTTTTACTTAGAAAAGTGCAGGCTGTAAAAGATGGGCTCTGCTGCTTTCATAGGGAACCAAACCTCACACTTTATTTTATAGGATGATTAAATTAACAATGTCTCAGAATGTCTCATAGTTCAGCCCTCTATTAAATGAGGAGAAGAGCTTTGTTAGGGAAGAAATAAAAAGCTACCAGCTTCACATTTGAAAGTAATATGTTTTTAATTACCACGGTCCCAATCCTTACATTCAGAAAACAATTTTATAGGAATAATCATTGCTAATTAGAAACTTTCTCCCCAATTGGGGGTGGGCGTTGAAAACTCTACTTTTGGGTTAAAATGCATTTTATTTGATAGTGAAATTAGATGTCAGATTTAATGCTGCTGGAGACTTCTTAGTTATAGGATCCCAGGCCTACCAGATAGTGCTCACCATGCATCGTGCAGCTAAAGTTGTAGATCTGTGTCTGTTTGGCATTTAAACTCATATTTACTTGCCTATAAAATAATTTTTCAGCATGTTGCTCTGGTAACAATTTGCAATGTCTACGAAATGTTTGGCAATGTCTCTCTGAATCTACACAGCTGAAACTGTATGGCTGAAATGTGGTGGAGTGTATTAACTGACAGCCTGTGTATGTAGTTTGTATACTAGGAATAAAAGTGAGAGAGAGACTTGTTTGACCACTTAGTTGAAATGGTGTTTTCAAGTTGTGGGCAACTACTTTAGTCACTGACAGGGACACTACTTCAGACAGACTGCTGTGCACATCTTCAATTAAAGAAAAGAAAATTCTAGTCTTAGATAAATACAGGGGAGATGAATTTTAAACAACAGACATGTTAAACTACACATGTAAATGTATCTTTTAGTGGGTAAAAATGATATCAACAGGAAAAAGACTGAAAAAAGGATGGGTACATTTATAACCAACACATTAAAATAAATATATTAAAATGATCACTTTTCTGGAAACAGTTCCCATTTTTTTCTTGGAATACAGTGAAAGAAGAAATTTCAAATTATTTTGTAACAGTAGGTTTAAATATTTATACTTTTTTATTCTAACTGGGATCATCTACTGATGTTTTCATTATATAATAATGAGTCTTAAATTCTGTAAGCAGTTGATTTTATCATAGATTTATGAAAGGCTTACATTTAAAAAAGATTTATTCTACCACATGTGTGCCCAGTGCCCAAGGAAGCCAGAAGAGGGTGTCAGATTCCCTGAAAATGATGTTATGGGTGGTTGTGAGCAACCATATATGTGCTGGGAACCAAATTAGGGTCCCCTGGAAGAGCTGCAGTTGCTCCTAACAGTTGAGCCATCTCTCCAGATCCTAAGGCTTACATTTAAAAAACTTTTTTGAGGTATCAGAATTATTGCCTGAATAATTTTTTATTATTTTTAAAACACATGTAATTTGTGTCATATTTCTTGTATAAGATTTTTTTGGGGGGGTGGGATGGGGTGGGGTGGGGACATAGGGCCTCTCTATGTAGTCCTGGCTATTCTAGAACTTGCTTTGTAGTCCAAACTGGCCTCAAACTCACAGAGATCTGCCTGCCACTACCTCCCGAGTGCTGGGATTAATGGCATATATCACCATACCTGACATAAATTTATTTATTTATTTATTTTTAGGAAAAAGTTTAATGAAAGACTATTATGTTGTGGTAAGAATGTCTTGCATTAGATGACTTATGATACCTTGATTCCAGAGAGGAATTTTCCTTCTGCTGCTGTGTTGGTTCACCTTCCTGATTGCTCTCTTGGAGAGTCCAACTACCATCTGTCTTTTTCTGGATCTAGTCTCCCTTCCCATACAAAATGCCTTCCAGTTTTGTTTCCTTAAAGATACAGTTGCTTATCTAACTAATTTACATAAAATTTTTGAGGGCCTCTAATAGCTAACAAACTTGTCGAAACTTACATTGCATGCATTATGCACAGAGTACTCTGAAAGCTTGACTCTATTTTTTAAAATTTTTATTAGATTTATTTATATTTTATTTTATATATATGTGTGTGGGCTTGATACCCACACAGAGCAGAAGAGGGTATTGGATCCTTTTGAACTAGAGTTACAAGAGATTGTGAGCTTCTATATGGAAACTAGGAACCAAACCTAGGTCCTCAGCAAGGGCAGCAAGTGTTTTTAACTGCTGAGTCATCTTTCCAGTCCTTCATCTGTGTTTTAAGCCACTGTTTCCATTAGGCATACCTGCTCATCCTGTGCTGTTCTTGTTGAACTTGCCCCTGCCAGGAACCTTCTCTCTGCTCCCTTTTCCAGCTTGTAGTCCAAGTGTATTGTAAGTCTAAGTCTATGTTGTTGCCTCTGTCTATAAGTTGTCCCTCTCTGCCTTACCATGTTGTTGCCTTTGTCTGTAAATTGTCCCTTTCTGCCTTACCTTCCAACATCCTGTTTTTGACTGATTCTTTTAGGTTTTCCTAATGTTCTGCAGTGGCTTTCTGTACTTGTAACTATTAGGTTCTCCCACAGGAGGGTAATATTGTGGTTGTTTGTTGATATGCTTTTGACACAAGTACTTGGGGCACTGTGGACAGAGTTCTCGTGCAGGAAAATTGGGCATGAAAGCCGAGTACTGTCTTGTCCCCTGGATTTGTGAGAAGACCCAGGAGTGCTCCATACATCCCTATGTGTGGAGTGTCTTTCATGGTTGGTTTAAAGGAGGGTTAACTAAAAAGGTTAACTAGCTGATGCCATAATAAAATATGACTAAGTAAAACAATTTAATTCTGTAACAAGTATTGAGTATTATTAAGTGCATAGTTCTCAAGAAAGCAAAAAACCAAAACAAAGAAAACCAAAACAAATAAACAAAAAATGAACTCTTTTGTTGGAGGAAAAAAAAAAGGAAGAACAAAACCTAGAGAGTAAATGAGCATGTGATCCCACTGCCTCCTGGTCAGGGGAGGGAGATGATGGGGGCTGTCAGCTCTGATGGCGTCCACTGTGCAAGGAGGAAGGGGCAGAATGCCTCCTTGTGAAAAGCTCTCAGCCACAGGGCAAACTGATTGGTGTATGCCTCACCACTGAAAGAAGGTTCTCTCTCCTGGGAGTTTATCCATCCACTTTGATCTCCCAAGAATTTGGGGTTCAGTATTATATCTGTGTTATTAGAAAACCCTAAATCAAGAAACTAGAATAAAAGTTACTGAAAAGTATTAAATATTACGTTATCATTTAATCTAATGTATAATACTAACTGAAACAGACACAGCACAAGTGTGTGTTGGTCAGCAGTGGTTTATATAATACGTGTTTTAAGGCAGGTTTTAGAAAGTTTACTTAATATAATTTAAAATTCATACTACACAACACATTTAACTTGGTCCTGCTTAATGACATGTGCTGTCTGCTGTCCCTTAAATTAACTGCGTGAGAAAACTCAGGACTTGACAATAAGCAGCCTGTACTCAGCCTAGACAGGATACTTTCTCTGTCTTTATTTTCAGCTTCTTTCTTGGTAATTTGATAGTTGATTTAGCTCTTAAAGTGCTATCATTCTTTCAAAGCAGGTGTGTATTCTACTTCATTTACTCACTTTTTCCGTGAGTTTTTGTAAGGATCTAATGTTTATACTTATTTTAGATAATTTTGTAGAGTGATTAAAAAGAAAGTTAAAATTTTTATCTATATTGCTATGTAGTTATCCTAGAAAAATTTACACAACAGTATCACTCCTACCTGTTATTTCTTAATGTTAAACTCTTGTTCATGGTTAGACATATTTTGGGATTTTTGGATCATGAACTTAGAGCATCAGGAATCATCACTAACTCTTATTTTCTTTTTTTAATTTTAGTCTGTGGTTTCCTAGCATTTCTCCACAAATTTGTTTCCATCTACTCTTTGTCTTTTAGGGGCTCTCCAGGCTGTTGGTAGCAGGCATTTGTTTCCAGACATAGTGAGATGCAGTTCATACTTCTGACTGCTCACACAGATGCTGTGGTCAGAGCTGAGAAAGGCAGACTGATTGGTTATATGTTATGTGTTTCTTCCCTTTCAGTGTGTGTGTGTGTGTCTTGTCATCCCGAACCTGCATCTGATTCTTTTTTAGTTCTTGCTTGGAATGCTATTGGCCTTTATCTAGGACAAGGCAGTCATATAATTCCTTGCTAACTTTTGTGTTCTGTCCTTGTTTCTGGCTCAGAAAAGATTCATGTCCCCTGTTTGAAACTGCTCAGATTTCTTCTCCAAAGATGGGCACAGGGCTTTTCCTTCTCTTTACCTTTTTTACTGCTTTGACCTCTCATGACCTTACTACTCTCTCTAAGAAAGGTAATTTTAAATCCACTCGAGGGACTGGCACTATAGTACAAGTCCTTCCTGAGTATACTCGGGCTTCTTTACTTTCCCTGTGTTTGGCTTGCTTGGACACTCTCACAAGGCAGATGGTTTTGGCTAATTATCCTGTGCGTATTGACAACTGTCTGTTTTCATTAGTATTTCTTTTTTTTTTTTTTTGACAGAATCTTGCTATAGGCTTGGCCTTTCTCAAATTTACAATTCTCCTGCTTCAGCCTTCCAAGTGCTAGAATTACAGGCTTGAGCCACTGCACCTGACAATATTTAATTTAAATGTTTTATTGAAAGCCAGATAACTCTAAACTGTGTTTCATGTCATTCATTGCATTTGTGTTACTGTACATTGGTAATTAGTGTGAGACTATATTATTAATCTTCCCCACTATGGTAGTTTGAATAAGAATGGTCCCCATAGGATCATATATTTGAATGCTTAGTCATCAAGGAGTGGCACTACTTGAGAAGGACTAGGAGGTGTGGCCTTGTTGGAGGAAGTATGTCACTGGGTATGGGCTTTGAGGTTTCAAAAGCCCAAGTCAGGTCTGGTGTCCTTCTTTTCTTACTGCCTGAGTTTCCATATATAGAACTCTCAAGCGATTTCTCCAGCACCATGTGTACTTGTATGCTGCCATGCTCTCTGCCATGATGATAATGGATTAAACCTCTAAAACTGTATTAAATGCTTTCTTTTGCAAGAGTTGCCTTGGCCATGGTGTCTCTTCACAGTAATAGAACAGTGACTGAGATACCCACTTTAATAATTTATTTTGTATACACAAATTTTCTGGTGCCAGATGAAAAATTGCTCAAGACTTGGAAATGAGCAAGTGAAATTGAACAAGGACATGGGTGAGAAGAGTTAACTGAGAATAATGCACATGGCTTCCCTGTATGATGCACAATCCTAAACATTTCATTTTGTTGTCCTCTGGGTCCCCCCCCCCCCCGCCCCCAGTTTCTATCTGTTAGCACATTGTCTGTAGATTTCTGATGAATGTCTGTGTGTAACTGCTTCAAATTTTCCTTTGACCTTGTTTTAGTGAAAATTAAACTCAAATGGCTATGTGGCTGAAGGATATGAGGACTGGAATGGTAAGTGGGGGTGGGGGTGTTGACCAGTAACACCCACCAAGGGATACAGGAGGGGATATAGGCCCTACTCTTGTGAGAATATGGCAAGATAGCCTGTACAGAGAACCAAATGCTGCTCACCAAATCCACCACCACCAGAGATAGGAGATAATAAAAAGAGTAAACTTGAAAATCAGAACTTCATTGAGATTTTATCTTACCCTGATCAAAACACTGTAGGTGGAGTTTTCCAATCCCGAACACCTGTTCCCAAATGAACAGCAGCCGCTTCCCTAATAACCGACTCAGAGACTTAATATAAATTATAAATGATCAACTAGTAGCTCAGGCTTGTTACTACCTAACTCTTATATTTTAATTAACCCATATTTCATATCTGTGCTTTGCTATGTGGCTCATGGCTTGTTACCTCATTTTCTACATGTCCTACTCTACATGTACATGTGGCTGTCTGCCATCTCTCCTGACTCTGTCCTTCTTCCCTTCTTTCTCCTAGTTTGGTTGTCCTGCCTGTAATTCCTGCCTGGTTACCAGCCAGTCAGCTTTTTAATCAAACCAGTCAGAGTGACAAATCTTCACAGTGTACAGAAGGATTATTCCACAGCAGAACAGATATCATCAAGAGAAAAAATAACAAATGCTATTGAGAATGAGAGGAAAGGGGAATACTTATACACTACTGGTAAGAATGTGGTCAGGCTAGCCACTCTGAAAATTAATATGGAATTTCCTAAAACAACTAAAAAGGAACTATCAGACTATAATTGGGAACCCAAAGGCTTTAGGCTACTATGACATTTAATTTTAGTTGTAAAGTTGACTGGATTTTGAATCACCATGGAGACCCACCTCTAGGTGTGTGTGCCTTTGAGGTTGTTTGCAGAAAGGTTTAACTGAAAAGGGAAGACCTACGTTGAGTGTGGATGGCATCATCTCATGGGCTGAATAAAAATGGAGAAAATGAGCTGAGCAGCAATGTTCATCTCTATTAGCTTCCTGACTTGAGACATAATGTGACAGCTTCTACATGCTCCTACTGCCTTACCTTCTGCACTGTGATTGCTGTATCATCTTGAAGTGTAAGCCAAAATAAACCTTTTCTCCTTTAAGATGCTTCTTGTCAGGTATTTGGTTACAGCAATAAAAAAATAACTCATAGAGTCAGCACATCACAGAGATACCTGCAGGTCTGTGTTTATTATGTCAATGTTCACAATGTTGACTCATGGAATCAGCCCAGGTATCTGTTAGTGAATGACTGAACACACACAGACACATATACACGCACGCACGCGCACGTGCGCACACACGCACACACGCACACATGCACGCACGCACAGTGCAGTTTCATTCAGTCACAAAGAAGAATGAAATGGTGTTGACATGAAATGGATGGAATTGGAGAATCATCACATTGAGGTCAGGCAGATTCAAGACAAATACCATATTTTCCTCTTTCATGAACACACTAGATTCATTCTTTCAATCAATCTGTCTGTCTGTCTGTCTATCTATCTATCATTCTATCTATCTATATCTATGAATGATGTGAAAACAGGAGCTTTCTGGATGCTCTCTATCTGGGATCAGGAAGATTAGTGGGAAGGGGTGGGGGAGAAAGGGCAAGGTATGGGGGTACATGATACTTGAATCTTTTTTTTTTTTTGGTTTTTCGAGACAGGGTTTCTCTGTGTAGCTTTGCGCCTTTCCTGGAACTCACTTGGTAGACCAGGCTGGCCTCGAACTCACAGAGATCCGCCTGCCTCTGCCTCCCGAGTGCTGGGATTAAAGGCATGCGCCACCACCGCCCAGCCTGATACTTGAATCTTTAAATGAAAATGTCTTTGTGAAATCCATAACTACATACAATGAATATACACCAAGAAAAATGAAAACAAGCAGGATAAGAATTCATAAATATGAAGACAAATGAATAAAAATAAACATCTGAGAGAAACAGACTGTGCTGGCTAGTTTTATGTCACCTTGACCTATGTTAAAACAGCAGTTCTCAACCTGTGGGTCATGACCCTTTGAGGGGGGTCAAATTTTCATAGGGGTCACCTAAGACCATCAGAAAACACAAATATTTACATTACAGTTCATAACAGTAGCAAAATTACCGTTACGAAGTAGCAACAAAAATAATTTTATGGTTGGGTGTCAACCACAACATTAGGAACTGTATTAATGGGTCGCAGCATTAAGAAAGTTGAGAACCACTGTGTTAAGAGTTATCCATAAGGAGGGAACCTCAATTGAGAAAATGCCTCCATAAGATCTGGCTATAGCGCATTTTCTTAATTAGTGATTGATGAAGGTGGCATCCCTGGGCTGGTGCTCCAGGGTTCTTTAAGAAAGGCTGAACAAGCCATGTTGATCAAGTCAACAAGCAGCACCCCTCCATTGTCTCTGCATCAGTTCCTGCCTCCAGGTCTGGCTCTGTTTGAGTTCCTGTTCTGACTTCCTCAGTGATGGACTATGGTGTGGAAAATCAACTTGCTTTTGCTCATGGTGTTTTATCATAGCAATAGTAACCCTAACTAGGACACTGACACTAAGCGGTACCAGTTGGTTACTCAGAGTTAGTAGACAAAGAGGAGATCATAGAGAGACTTAATGTTTTATTTAGCATTTGAGATGATCTGTGAGATAAGGACCTAATAAGGATGTCTAGTCCTTAGTACTCTATTAATGGAAGTTCTCCTACTTTATGATTTTTCTTTAAAATTCTATCTTGGGGTTCCTCTAGATAATTCTCATTGGAGAACATTTCTATAGGACTTAGCAAGTTTGATGGGGACATACTGGCTTGGGCTTTCATATTGTTTGTGTTTTTGTGATGTGACCTGTGTCTGTGGACTTCTTTCATTGGTTGTATGTCTGAAGTGAGATTCCAGACTGGTGTAGAAGTCCTAGGTGGGGTTACTATTGCTATGATGACTGCCCAACTGGAGCTAGGGTTGGAAGTATTGGGAGAGCACAGATAGGGTAGGGTTGGGAGGAATATACCAGGCTGGCTTGTGAAGAGTACATTTGGAGCTTGACCTTGGAGTGCGGAGATTGGGCAGGCATGTGATGTTTGAGAGAAAACCATTAGGCAAGGCCTTTTCATGAGCCACATATCTGGATCTAGGCCCAAGAATGTAGAGAGTGCAGGCAGGTTTGGTTCATCAGGAACTCACCAGGGAAAGCCAGCATGGGAGATGGGTGACTAGAACTAGGCCTGGCAATTTGGGGATCCCAATCATTTTTTTTTCTATGTGAAATTTATAACTAAGGAATTATTAGCATAGGAATAGAAGAAAGGGGCCTTTCCGAGTAACCAATAAAGTATCTTGATGTGATGTTGTATACTGAGATGCATCTCACACATTTGAATTATATTGAACTTTTGTAATTCAGTACTTCTATTTACATGTTAACTTCTTAGTTACCTTTTAAGTATTAATTCTTGAGAATTTCACTGAACACATTCTGATCATATTTACTCCATTCCTCTACCTAACTCCTCTGAGATCTACCCCTACCTCCCCCACCCTCCTGACTTTGTGTCCTTTTTTTTCTTTTAATATCCCACGGGTGGATCTCCTTCCCATATATTCCTGGGCATGGAGGCATCTACTAGAGCATGGTTAACCCACCAGGAGCCATACCCTTAAAGAAAACTGACTTTTCCTCACTCAGAAGTGATCAGTTGTCAGTTAGCCCTTCAGCTAGGGTGGGGGCTTGTGAACCTTTCTTCTCTTTATGCTGAAATGTTACTTGCTTGATCTTGTGCAGGAACCTGAGCTACTGTGAGTTCTTGAAGTGCAGTGGTTCTGTCATGTCCAGAAGATACTGTTTCACTCAGATCTTCTACCACCTCTGGCTCTTATAATCTGCCTCCTCTTCTGTGATGGTCCTTAAGCCTTGTGGTCAAGAGGAGGACAGTGTTAACAAATGTCCTATTTGTGGCTCAGTACTCTCCAGATACTAATTTTCTTTACTTTGACCAGTCATGAGTTTCTGTGTTAACTGCTGTCCACTGCACAAAGAAACATCTGATGAGGTCTGAGTGCTGCACTAATCTGTGAGTATAGAGCTGTGAATTTAGACAGCAATTTGATACTTTGTCCACTTATCAAAATAATATAGTAGATTCACTTCTGGGGTCTGTGAGCTCCCCAACCATGGGTTGTTGGTAATATCTGAAGTATTAGACATGTGTTTCCTCCTATGGAGGGGGATTTAAATCCAATCAGTAAACTGTTGGTTACCCCTATAACTTTCATGCCATTGTTTTACTAATGGGCATATCTTGCCATGCTAATCTTTATTATAGTTCACAGGGTAACAGCAAGATAAGACTGTTGTTGACTTTTGCCTCCTAGCAGCCATCACAGCACCTTCTAAGACTATGAAAGCTAACCAGCAGGGAGAAAGCTCTAGTTAGTACCAACTTGATTTCTCCATCATGTAACCAATGTGTGTGGTGCTTTCAGTAATAGGGCTTATCAAGTTTTGGGGGGATAACCAAGAGCAATGACAGTAACCTATATTGTGTTGGAGGTCTCCAGGATCTCTGACCAACAACTAGAAGGGAGATATCCCACACCTGGTACTGGACTTTCTGTTTGGCTACCTATAGCTTCTGGGAGGAGTATAACCCCTTGTGTTGGATAACTCCAGTTAAACTCAGAAATATATATGAAGCTTATAAAATGGTAGGTTTCCATATTGCCTTTTAACATGCTTAATTATCCCTCCCTCACCCCATTCTCTGCCATACACTTTGTCTTAGTTAGTTTTCTATTGCTGTGAAGAGGCACATGACCATGCAGCTCTTAGAAAGGACACACTTAATTGAGGTGACGCTTACAGTTCAGAGGTTCAGTACTTTATCATCATGCCATGATGTCGTCATGTCGTCATAAGACAACAGGAAGTGGACTGTGACACTGAGTGAAGCTTAAGCAAAAGAGACCTCAAAGCCCACCTCCATGGTAATACACTTCCTCCAACAAGGCCACACCTACTCCAACAAAGCCATACCTCCCAATAGTGCCACCCCCTTTGGGGGCACAGTTTCTTTCAAACCACCACACCCTTCTATCCTTTTTCCTTACTTCAACCTTTTTCCTCATCATTTTTTCTTTCCCCCTCATATCACATATGTTCTACAACCCCCACTCCTTTAAGAACTTTTTTTTCACTCCCACCAATGGTCCCTTTCTAGATTCCTGGATTCTACATGTACTCCAGATTAAATACAAAATTTAATGATTCTAAACCTAAGATCTACATAGGAGAGAGAGCATGTGATATTTGTCTTTCTGGATCTGAGTTTCTTCACTCAGTATGTTTTCTGGCTCCATCCATTTACCTGAAATTTTCATAATTACATTTTTCTTTGTAGCCAAATAAAATTCCATTGTGTATAGGTACCACATATATAGGACTGTATGGTATATCTGTTCCCAGGTTTTTTTTTAGGAACTTCCACAGTGACTTTCATAGTGGCTGTACCAATTTGCACTCACAAGAACAGTGCTTGAGGATTCCCTGTTCCAGCATTTTTTGACTTTCATTTTTTTTTCTTTTCTTTTATTTTGAGACAGGGTTTCTCTGTGTAACAGTCATGGCTGTCCTGGAACTCGCTTTATAGACCAGGCTGTCCTCAAACTCACAGAGATCCACCTGCCTTTGCCTCCCAAGTGCTGGGATTAAAGGCGTGTGCCTGCCAGGTTAGACTTTCATTTTCTTTCTTTCTTTCTTTTTTTTTTTTGTTTTTTTTTTTTTGTTTTTTTCAAGACAGGGTTTCACTGTGTAGTTTTGTTACCTGTCCTGGAACTCACTCTGTAGCCTAGGCTGGTCACGAACTCATAGAGATACGTCTGGCTCTGCCTCCTGAGTGCTGGGATTAAAGGCGTGCACCACCACTGCCTGACTGACTCATTTTCTTGATCTTAGCCATTCTGACTGGGATAAAATTTCAAAGTAGTTTTAATTTGTATTTCCCTAATGGGTAAGGATGGTGAATACTTTTAAAAGTATTTCTTAGCTCCATGTTTTTCTTCTGAAACTCTCTGTTCAGTTTAATAGCACTCTTTTTAATTGAGTTGCTTGTTTTCTTGGTGCTTATGGTTTGTTTATTTATTTATTTATTTATTTATTTATTTATTTATTTATTTATTTATTTATTTATTTATTTTAGTTCCTATACATTCTAGGCAGCAGTCCTCTGCCAGATGGCAAAGGGTTTTCTTATTTTATAGGCTACCTCTTCAACTAATTCAGTTTCCTTTGCAGTACAGAAGGCTTTTAATTTCACTAAATCCCTTTTTAAATTGTTCTTACTTCTTGGGTGACTGGAGTACTATTTACAAAGTCCTTATATGAACCTGTATCTTAATGTGTACTCCCTACTCTTGTAGAAGCTTCAGATCTAAAATTTGATCCATTGGGAGTTGATTTGTGTGCTGGATGAGAAAGAAGGATCTTTTTTCATTCTTTTTGTGTGTAGATAATAGTTTTCCCAACATCATTTGTAAAAGATGCAGTCTTTTCTTCACTGTTTATTTTTAGTATCTTTGTCAAAAATCAGGTGCCTGTAGGTACATGGACTTATATCAAGATTCTCAGTTCTATTTCATTGGTCTGTTTTTCTTCTTTTGTGGCAGTACCGTGCAGTTTTTACTATGGTGGCTCTGCAGTATAACTTGAGAGGGGCTTACTGCCAGCACCGCTTTTCTTGTTCAAGATTGTGTTTGCGATCCAGGATATCTTGTGCTTCTGTATGAGTTCTAAGGTTGGTTTTTCAGTTTATGTGAAGAATTGCATTGGCCCAGTGCCACCTGTGTGATATGCCTCAGTGTCTGGGCTCTTTAGGTTCTGTAACATTCTTGTGTTCTCAGGCCTGATGCTTGCTTGTGTGTCCCTATAACTTAGATATTTTTTTTTCTTGATGTATTTGTAGATCTGTAATAGAAAAGGTATGCTCTTGGACATGTGTGGATTTTTCCTGATGGGTAGAGACACGGAGAGGGCAAGAGGAGGGGCCAGTGTGATTTGTAGTCACATGGTATCCACAGAAGACTGGTGCCAAGGCCCGGGGTGTGGGACTGAGGCTAGAGGAGTTGTAGGAAAGGTTGTGACACTGATATTCCGGGTGTTGACATAAACATCAAAGTATATAGTAATCTTTAGGATGAGCAGGCAAGGCTAACCCATCAGTGGGGAGTATTTAAGTCAGTCTAGTGGAAGTCAAGGACAAAGGGCATCACATAATACTGATACAGGGTTACCATATGATACACTGGGGCTCCTCAGAGTCTAGGTAAGAATGGCATCCTGGAATGATTGGAAGGGACAGGGAATTGAGGTTATCTGTTAGGATTTGAGACATTTGTTTATAAGGTTCTTCATATTTTATTATTTTTGAAATAAAGTTAGCATGGAATGTCTGTTTATTTGGAAGTTTAAAAATACCCACCTTGGCTCAGTGGTGAGTGATTGCCCAGTATGTGTGAGGCCTTGAGTTGAGCATGAGGCCCTCAGTTCAACCTTTTAGTTGAACTGTAATAATTAAATAATTAAAAATTAAAAACAATTTTATTTCTTTTTTATGGAAAAAAATTACACCCTATATTTTGATGTTTCATCCTTTTACCAGTTCCTTCGAGATCCTTTCCACCTCCATACCTACCCAACTTTATGTTTGTTCTCTCTGTACTTGAAAAAAACAAAACAAAAAATGAACAACAAAAATCCCACAAGAAACAAAACAAAAAAACAAAAAACCAAGAAACAAAATCTCCCCACAAAAACACAAAAATGAAAATCAAAACAAAAAAGCAAAAGATAAATAAGACAAAAAATGCCCAAACAAAGCAAAATGAAACTAAAAGTCTATAAAAATGCTATTGATTCTCTTTTGTGTTAGGCAGCTACTCCTAAGCATGGGGCCTTCCCTGAAGGGTGGTTGATATTTCCATTGAGACTTCATTGGAGAAAACTGATTTCCCTTTGTCAGAGGGTATCAATTGCAGGTAGTTTCTTGGTTATGGGTGGGGCCAAAGTTAAAATCAGTTTTCTTGATACATAATCTTACTTTGTAACCCAGGCTGGTCTTGAACTTACCACATACCCCAGACTGGCCTTGCAGTATGTTTTTAGGGAATCTGAATCCTCTTGTTTCAGGCTTCTGAGTACTGGGATAGCAGACTTGGGCAGACATGCTCACCTTGTCCTTTGATTTCTCCTTTCTTGAAATAGCTCCTTCTCACTAGAGCTATAAGATATGAGCCTGATTCCTTTTGGTTTGGTGGCCTTCCTTGCTGTACACACTTTAGGTGAGTTGACACATTTGAGCAAGTATTTAAAGCCTGCACAGGACCATGACACTGTTGAAGGATAGGTAGGAAAAAGCCACTTTACCCCTGATATCAACACACTGGGCTGGGACATTTCTTCTCTATGTCCTTTGTTCAGGACTGTGGAGATGTGATGTCAGTGTTCTTTGTTCCTGTTCCTGCAGTTCCAGAATTAACAAAGATCAGCCAAACTGAGATGTGTCTGAGTTTTGTAACTTACATCTTCAAACCATTTTCAGCATGAAATGGAGGAATGTGAGATTATTGAGAAAACAGGTACACTTACAAGTTTGTTGTTAGAAGTTAGAAACATAAAACAGGGATGTAAATCTTTGAACTTATTTACAGGAACAATTAGTTGGTGACTTTAGGAGTAAGTAAATTTCAACTTAGTTTTGTCTAGCATTTTCCAAGTTGACAAGTCTGGTCTTTCAGTCTGACTTTTTGAGGTCAGAATCTGTTTGTCTTACTTTAAAAATGTGCATGATGATTCCTTATTATAATCAAGCCTCATAAACTCGTATATCTCCCATTGGATATGAAAATGAATGGAATATATTTGGTGTACTACTATCTGTGGATTTTTTGGTGTTGCTGTCCAGCAAGCAGTTCTCCAGCTGGTCGCTAGAGGACGCCAGAGCCTGCAAGGTGCTGCCGGGGGCCCCTCCTGATCTACTGGGGATGTTGGTGTCCTAGCCTGGTATCTCCAGTGTGTCAAAGCTGGCATTTCTTGATTAGAACCACACATGGAAATCCACAAATGTCCTTTCTGCTGGGAAGTGGTAGGAAAGTAATAATTAAAAATGCTTCTACAAAATTGCTGGTATGATTGATTTTTTTTTTTTGTGCTTTATTCTAAGTTTATTATTTTTTAAAATATAATTTTTAAAAGTCACTCTAAATATAAACCTTAAACACTTAGTGCTTTCTAATAAATATAGATTTGTATGAAAAACGTAATGTAAATGTATTAAATATAATATACATTTCCACCCCCTCAAAGGACGGTTTTATGCTTTCAAATAGAAGCCTAGTTGTTCATGAGGTGATATAAAGTATTGAAATGCTGTTGCTTTTGTGTTTTCAGGGAATCCGAGCCCGAGTTTTGGAAACTCTGGTCATGCTGCTGCTTCTTGCATTGCTGATTCTTGGGATGGTGTGGGTGGCTTCTGCCCTGATTGACAGTGATGCTGCCAGCATGGAGTCTTTATATGGTACCTGATTACTGCCTTAGCTAGTTCCTATGATGGACATCTCAGTTTTGGATACAATTATATAGGATTTAAAAACTTTTAAATAATTTTTTTGTGTGGTTAACTCTGTTAATTTACAGAATTTAGATGTCTTTAGAGGTATTTAAGCAAAGCAGTGAATATTCATTGTTTTAGAAGACTAAGCAGTTTTCCACATATTTTTGATTAATTGGTTTCTGTTTTTAAAATTCCATGGAGTGTTTTCTCCCTTTGAAACAGATTTTTTTCAAAAGAGTTCTGTCTGTCTATCTCTTTCTTTTCAAGATAGGGTTTCCCTGTGTAGCCCTGGCTGTCCTGAAACTCACTTTGTAGATCAGGCTGGCCTTGAACTCACAGAGATCCACCTGCTTCTGCCTCCTGAGTGCTTCAATTAAAGGTGTGTGTCACCACCACTGGCTCAAAAGGATTATTTCTTATTCTCTTACTTTAGGTCTTTTTATTCTTAATTTAGAAATTGGATGGTTTATACACTCAGATAGGCAGTTAAAATGTTTATCACATATTACTATTTATTAAGATATAGATTATTTTAATTGGCACACTTTCACTTATTAAAATGCATCGATATTTTCACAGATCTCTGGGAGTTCTACTTGCCCTATTTATATTCCTGCATTTCACTGATGGGATGCCTGCTACTTCTCTGTAAGTACTCTTCACTGGGACACTGACAGGAGAGTGAAATTGTCTTGTACCCCGGAAAATTGTGGCTCTTTTCCTGACAAGATTCCTTAACAATGGACACTGTTTTTTTGAGTTGTCCCGAACTTTTTTTTATTATTCCAGATAAATTTTAATAAGCAGAACCTTGAAATAAATGGGTGTTTTGTTCACTAAGGAAAGCCTTTTCCACTGTGTTGGACACATGCACACATGTATGCACGCAGGCACGCATCACAGCACTAACATGTACCCTTTGCATGTTACCATGTATTCTTTGCACCCACTTCTAGCCCAGGTATAACACTGGAGTTACTTTAAATTGAAAGAGTAAAATTCTATCTGATGACCCTATAGTCTTTATTTCAGAATTTGTTTGGTTTTACTGAAGACATACTCTATCTCAGGAGTAGTATAAGTAGTCAAACATAATTCAAAGGACTTGTGACTGTAGTTGTCACTCTTAGATACTCTTTTCTGGCTCTCAGTTCTAGCAGTGAAATGTTGTGTGTTTTTCCTGGGTCTATTTAATTTTTTTTTTTAAAGAAAAAGTGTTGATCCTTTATAATCTTGACTATATTTCATGTGATATGCATGGCCTCTTCACAGTGCCCTAGTTCTTCATTGGTGGAGTCGAAGGCCTTCTGACAAAATACTTGGTTGGAGATGAGGATATACCTAAAATTCTCTTTAGCCCGATTTCCTGTTTTCTCACTAGTGATTTCATTTCTGCAGTGTGCACCCCAGTTGGCCTTTCCCGTATGTTCACAGTGATGGGTCAGTTACTAGTGAAGCCAGCGGTAAGTATTTTATTTTATTTGGGTTTGCTAAATACTTGTGTTTATATGCTTGATTATGTAACAAAGATTTAAAAAAATTTGGGACAATTTTTTTAGGTTTATCATTCATGTTTTTAATTTTTTAAATAACTTTTTAAATCTTTGGACACAAAAATCTGTTTCTGCTTTTCAAAATACTAACTATATGCATTTAAATAAAAGTTTGTATAGAAAATTTCAAGACAAACTTTGCAGGTGTCTGTAAGTATTTTTTTGTGTTCATTACCCTGAATCCAACAGTAATTTTATCTGTTTCAAAATTGATCACACAGCTGACCATGGTGTTAATGTCCCTGATTCTAGGATATGAAAGGCTTGGGGATTGTGAGCTCAAGACTAATTGGGCCAAGAGTAAGAGCTGTCTACAGATAAAACAAATAAATCAACCAAAGCCCCCAAACGAACACAAAACAGTAACAAAAAGCAAATTCACTGTATCCATGATTTGATTTATAAACCAGTTTCTGAAAATATGCACATTGTATCTTGAATTATACTTTTACTCTTAGAAATGTTACATATTTATTTTAAAATGACTTTTTGTGGGTAGCAATCTAATGATTTGTTGCTAGTTTTCTGATCTTTGAACTATTTTTTACAGACAATAACTTCTTAGCTAGTCCTAGAAAAATCTGTCATTTAAGCTCCTCCCCTGGATCCTCATTGCCTGCAAACTTAAGTCTCAGATATCTACACATGTAGGGTTTTCCCAGTGTCCTGTGTTGCACCCTCTCTTCTGCTCCTCCACAGACTCTCATAGCAGTTTGAAGCTGCCTTGCTGAGGTCCACAGGGCTCTGTGCTGTTGGTTCCAGGCTTGCTCTGTCTCTGCACTGCTGCTCACTGCCACAGCCCCCAGCAGTCTCCTGGAGAGAAGTTCAGACATCACTGTGGTCACTGCTTTACCACCTGCTCCACATTTACCGGTGTCTGTGGCTTGTATCTAACCAGGAATATCTGCTGAGCCATTTTGGCCATGGGTCTGTCCTCCCCTTGTGGTATTTCTTTAAGGAAACACACTGAGGCAATATTATGGTAGATGATCGTTCAGTAAACTCTTATTTGATTTTGAAAGTCACATTCTCTCATTCAGTTCCCTCTAAAAGAAGTTTTGTGATATGGAATTCATTTAGTTTCTTCTACTCTTCTGTTTTTTTTTTTTTTTTTTTTTTTTTTTCTACTTTCTGTAGACATGTTCAATTCCCACTCTTGGTCTAAAGTTCTGTTACTATTTTACCCTGTACTTGGACCTTCTCGTTCATTCGAACCTTATCTGCAGCTGCTAATGAGAAGACAAGGAAGCTGCTGGTAGTCTGCTAAGCACTGTTGACTAGTGCAGAGCTGCCAGCTTCCCCTCCTTGTTTATAAACCCGAAGTTCTTCTGTGTCACCTCTTCCTGTGTCACAGCCTGGGTTGTTTTCATTTTCTTCCCTGTTCCTAATATCCAGTGACCATGCTATTTACTGCACCGTGCTGGTACTAAGTACTGGATGTGACACACAGTTTGATGTCATCTTGATGACAGGCCATAACTTGGGTTTTGGTGGTCTCATTTTGTAGGTAAATTGGTTTCAGTCCAGGGAGACTGTGTTGGTTTTAATGCAGCGGTGCTGTGTTATTCATTAAGCAGCTCTGTTACTGTGCAAGAAAGGCCACGAGGCACGACAAAACCCACTATCAGAGCTTTATTAGAAGAGAGCATGACCAGGCCTGTGGAAGACATGTGCAGAGAGAGAAGGAGAAGAAGAAGAGGGGGGAGGGGTCTGTGTCCCGCTTCTTATGGATTCCCCTGCACATGCCCATATGGCCTTATGGAACTACACCAAGCATGCGCAGATTGTGTGATCACACTGTGTGCAAATTACATGATCACGAAGCGCATGGATTACATAGGACGTAAGACCCCTTTCTTGGCTACTGAACTGTGCATGTGTGGTCATGTAAATAGAGGAGTGGCCAGGAATCCCAACATTCCAGACTTTTTGCTTATTATAAAAAAGGCAGGTGAACAGGAAGAGGGGTGCTGTGTCTCCCAAAACTATTTCCAGCTGACTTGGTGAGTGTCAGTTAACTCTTAGGTGGGGGAGGGAAGGGGGCTTCTGAGGTAGCCAGGTGTCCTGGGATGGTGGACTGTTGTCTGTTGCCTTGGAGCTGTGCATCATCCCTCTTGGCCTGGGACTCTGGCCACCTGTGTCTCAGAGGGTGCTGGTGATACAGAGAAAAGCTTAGAAAAAAGAATTATTATTTTTTTTATTTTTTTCTGGGGGGGGGGGCCCAGGGTGAGGGAGGGGTCTTGGGACCAGGAAAGTTTGGATTGTACTTTTCTGAAGCAGAGCCAACCTGTGCAGATGGATTTAAGCTGGTTCTGGAGCTTAGAAAAAATTTTAAACATATTAAGAAGCAGCCATGGGAAATTTAAAATCTTGGGCTGATGACCATGATATTGCAATGTTTTAGTACTCTACTGTATTCATGCTTTTAATTTTTATCTGTGATAAGCCTTATCTGACACAGATCTTAAGGCACCCGTTTCCTTTATTAGTTTAGCATCCAGGAGACACAGGTGATCAATTGCTGAGGGCTAACAGTAATAGATTGTTATATTAAAGTCTGTTTTTTGCAGAGCCCACACCCTTTGGGGTCTGGGGGTGTAAATACCTTTGGACTGTTACTGTTCCTTACTGCCTGGGTATGTACTTGATGGTCCTTGGACTCCAGCTCTATGGTGATCCTGTGACAATTAGCTGAGTAATTAGGAGAGGGAACCAGGAAGAGAAAAGCTTGTGGGGTGAGACCTCATTCTCCTGGAGTCGGTGACAAGGCAGTGGATCCTGATGTCCTCTGGAACTTGAGAGAGAGCAGGGCCCTGTCTGTGTCACTGTGCATGGGGAGGAGAAGAGACACTGCTGACCAGTCTGGAGTGAGGCACATGGGGGGAGCAATGAAACAAAAGCTCCTACCTTAGCTGGAAAATCTCTTCCCATTAGGTACCCCTGAAAGTACCATTAAGTAGTGGGATCTGGTGAGGTGAGTAAGGCTCTTCCCCTACCCCGATAATAGGGAAACAAGAAGAGGTGGGACCCCAAAACTCCCTTAGGATTGAATAAGTGGCTCGGCGACCAACAGGAAGGAAATGGATCACCCCATGCTGCATCCTGGGTTCCCTGCCAGCCCATGGCCAAGCCTAGGAGGTCTGCTGGAGGTCTTTGTTTGATGTCCCCATGCCACGAGGTACACGAGGGCAGTCAGCTGACCAGTACCCCTCTCGGTGGCACTTTGGACAAGGCTTAATTGATGACCCAAGTGGGGCAGGGCACACATTAGCCCCTGTGGTCTTTTCTACCACACATTTAAAACAGGGACCTGGAAGCCTTTATGCAGCTGCTTGGATAGAGTGTGCCAGCATTTGGCAATTCTGTTCATGGGCTTTCTCATCTCTCCCATGGTATCTTAAATGCCACAGCTGAGACTTCTCCCTGTGGGTTCAGGGGGCCCTCTCTCCAGATGCTTAAGTTAGCTAGCCCTGATGTTGAGAAGCTCTGGGAGACATGAGACAGATTTTATTCTGTATCTTGAATTAAAATTTTTTTTCTTTTGATAGTTTGATGGTTTTAGGGCAGCCTTATGGAGGCCCTCTAGGAGGCAGGTTGTAAACTGATCTCTGG
This sequence comes from Peromyscus leucopus, assembly GCF_004664715.2. Lineage (NCBI taxonomy): Eukaryota > Metazoa > Chordata > Mammalia > Rodentia > Cricetidae > Peromyscus > Peromyscus leucopus. Next base: position 65,797,490 of record NC_051065.1, on the reverse strand, counting down.
CTAGAGAGCCTTCTGAATTATTATAATCCCAGTGTGGATCCTGATGTAAACTCATTTGCATGCATCCTATCCTGCTTCCATACCTCTCCGTGCTACTCAGGGCAGCTTGAGAACGGGTGACAGTAAGAGTGGAGGTGGGAGCCAGAGTTGGGCAGGAATGGCCCTCCCGATACCAGAGGACAGAGTGGAGGTCAGATAGGCAGAGGTTCTTTGGAGTCAGAGATTCCCCAGGTTCAGGAATCCAAGTGGGCAGGAGAGAAAGACTCAGAAAGGGAGGGCTCAGAGCTTAGGTAAAAGCGAGGGGATAAGGTAACTCTTTTCATTTACCCGTATGCTGGCAGAAGTTAGATAATTCCCGAGAAATATTGAAGTCCAAGCAACTATTACAAGGCCATATTTACTGGTATCTAGGGATATTTAAGGCATTTCTCAGAGGAGGAGTGGGACCAAGAGGAGGAAGTCTTTATGTTCCATGACTGCAGCTGAGAGAAAAAAAATAAACAACTAAAATAACAAATGGGATCCAAGACTTCCCCCATCTCAGGTGACCCCGAGTAGGGAAAGATCTGTAGACTGGCACATGCTACTGACACAAGTTACCCCACCCTTCGTCAAGAGAGGGGCAAGGGCTGGGCAGGGGCGTGCATACCCGGAGGACTCCCCAGGGGTCCGACAGCATTTAGTGCTTCATCAAGAGTGAATGAGTCATGGTGTACGTGGTCCAAGAACCCCCTGGGGGTTCAACAGAGAGAAATATATTTCAGGCCACAGTTGTGGGAAATGGCAAGGAACTGGAAAGGGAAAATTCACCAGTGTTGTATGGAGCGGTCCCAGCTGGGCAAATGAAAAAAGAGAGCAGTTGTAGATGGAGCAAAACCTCGGCACAGGGTCCTGGACACAGAGTGCCGAGAGAGCCTGCTTCGCCATGGCATCAATGTTGGTTTTAATTCAGTGACGCTGTGGCACAATGTTATTCATTAAGCGGCAGGCACTGTTACTGTGCGAGAAAAGCCACAAGGCACGACAAAACTCACTATCAGAGTTCTATTAGGAGGAGAGAGGGGAGAGGACAGAATGTGGTCAGGCCTGTTGAAAGGACACGTGAGGAGGGAGAGATGGGGCGGGGGAGGAGAGAGCAGAAGAGAGGGACCAAAGAGAGTGTGACCAGGCCTGTGGAAGACACGTGCAGAGAGAAGGTGGGGAGGAGAAGGAAAGTAGTGTGTGTGTGGGGGAGTCTGTGTTCCGCTTTTTATGGATTCCCCTGCACATGCGCATATGGGCTTACGGAGCTACGCCACCACTCATGCGCAGATTGTGTGATCATGCTGCGTGCAAATTACGCGATCACGCAGCACATGGATTACGTAGGATATAAGGCCCCTTGCTTGGCTACTGAACTGTGCATGTGCAATCATGTAAATGGAGGAGTGGCCAGGAATCCCAACAGGCTGAGTAGTTGTTAGTCACAGAGCTGTGTAAGGGCAAGTTTGAACCCAGAGCCCAGGGTCCTCTAAGAGCTCAAGATTAGGGATTTCCTCCTCATGAACTTGCCTCCTCTACTTCTGTGTTTACACATGGCTTTCTCTACCTGAACGTGCCTGTTCATGTCTTGGAGTTTAGGCTGTCAGTCAGGTTAGGTGTTCTGGCCATCAGAAACACTGGTTGAGTGCTCTTTCTCTCTTCAGCTGTAAGTACTTTTTCCCTGTGACCTTTGCTAACATTTTATTTAAGCCTTAGTTTTGACGTTTGTTTTAATCTCAAAGTTACTGTTTGAAATTTTTATCTTGGTTGCTGTCTCCATGCGGGTGCTCATGTCTGAGTTCCTGTTAGTTCACAGTAGTGATGAGCCAAGGCCCTGAAGACACTCGGAGTTTCCCTGTAAATCTTTGCTTCTTAGAGTATGAAGTAGTGAAGGTTCTGGGATGCTCAGAGGCATGCACATGATGTACATTTCTGCTGCTTCTGCTGCTGCCATTCAGCTGTGTTCTGAATTACCAATAGTTTATACTATTGTAAACCCTCAAAGTATTAGGACTTAGGACAGATCAACGTGATCAATTTAAATTCTGACAGCTGAAAGTGATGGGAAACAATGATTGAGAAGAGAGTTCTTCTCTCTGCCCTCTCAGTCTTGGGTTACTCTCCCATTAGTTATCTAGTTGACCTCATCATAGAACACTCCTGCTTAGGACCCCATGCTTTCTAGCATGTGCTGCTTCTTAGCCTTGGTAAGGTCTCTGGAGAGGTTTCCTTCTGCTTCCTCCTCTTGTGTGATGGTTATTCTGTGTCATTATCTATTATCTACTTTTTCTTTCTTTCTTTTTTTAAAACTTTCTTTTTATTTATTCTTTATGTCTTTCATACCTTGCATCTCAGTCCCATTCATTTCCTGTCCCTGTGTATCTGCCCTCTGACCTTGCAGCACTCCCCCCCCCCAATAAAATTTTAAGAGAACGAAAAAGAAAAGGAAAGAAATCTCATGGAAGCTGTAATGTGACATAGTCAGTCACACAGTAAATCCCCCCCCCCGTCCGTCCATATATCTTTACTTGCAAATGTTCATTGCAAAGAGTCTAGCCCCACCCCTTGTTCATCTCTGCAAAGGGTGAACTTGTCAAGGCAATGCATGAGAGCTCATCCTCCTGGTAAGGACAAGAGAGAGCTAGCAAGCTGACCAACCCTGCAACTACCCAGGCCCAGAGCCAAGGTTATGGGTTGGCCTACCCCAGTATCCACCCCAGATGTGATCTGCTGGAGCACATGAAAGTACCAGTCCTACAGACCCAAATCTACTTTTTCTTGCTTATTTTGTTTTTATTGTTTTATTGCTCCCGTGGTGCATCTGGTGGTACATCTGTTCAACGATAGCTTAGTCCCAGGCTGAAGGAGACCATAGATACTTGTGAAAGGACTGTAAAGCAGTGAGTTGCTTTATGAATGTTTTTAGATGGGGGCCACATGATTTTAGAGCAACTTTAAGGTTGGCAGGTGCACAGAAAGAGTTATCCCTCTCCTTACTTTACTCCAGCAACTCTTCCCTTTTTATTGCTTTGCTGGAATCAAGAGCTTGGGCTTGAGTGATAGAATGCAGTGCCACCAGCTCTGCTGCTTTCACACTTCCTCCAGAGCCAGGAAGACAGAACCTTCTCATAGGAGAGCCATGATAACAAAGCCAGAATTGAAGTTTTAGGTTTTCTTAGTTTTGAAGACAGTAAAGACACTATCCCATACAGTTGGTGATTGTTGAGTGCCCCTGCCCCCCAGTGTTGTATGGCATGCTGTTGAGTGTGTGTATGTAAACAGTACTTCTCTAAGGCTTTGTCTTGGATGGATTTTATGATCTCAGCTTCCAGTACTCAGGGAAGTACTATATCAAGTTAAAAAAATGGGATGTCCTATGTGTCTCCGATAAAGTTTAAAGGGTTTTTGTTTTGTTTTATTTTATTTTTATTTTTATTTTTATTTTTATTTTTTTTTTAATATTGAGACAGCATCTCATTGTGTAATTCCAGCTAGCCTAGAACTTGCTATGTAGATGAAGCTAGTCTATATATGGTTGTGAGCTGGCATGTGGCTGGTGGGAATCCAACTTAGGCCCTCTGGAAGAGCAGTCAGTGCTCATAACCACTGAGCCATCTCTCCAGCCCCCAGCTTATAGATTTTTAATTTAGAGAGTAGGTAAAAAACACATGGGAGACAAATACTGTACTAGATGATCTCTTCCTTTTAGCTCTAAAATAACAGCTTGCTCATAAAGATGTATTTGCTGTGTCTCACTCTCTGTTTAAAATTCATGCCCTTGTTAGCCCTTGAGAATACTACAACGTGTAATCCTTTAAGCCTTAAAATATCCAATTTAGATGCATGTAGATTTTGTTATAACAAGTTTTGAAGTGTTTGGTTAGTATTAAAATAGAAAAACATAAATGCATTAAATAAAATATGTAAAATATGCTTAAATTTTCACAAATTAAATAGTTTGGGCATTTAATTTTGGGGTCTTAGTTATTTGAGTCAATATAACACTTGGTCTTAAAACAATAAGCTGCAGAACATGGGGTGTCATATACTTGAGTGTGTCACCTCAAGTGTGAGTGGGGGGGGAGTGCTGCAAGGTCAGAGGGCAGATACACAGGGACAGGAAATGAATGGGACTGAGATGCAAGGTATGAAAGACATAAAGAATAAATAAAAAAAGTTTTAAAAAAAGAAAGAAAGAAAAAGTAGATAATAGATAATGACACAGAATAACCATCACACAAGAGGAGGAAGCAGAAGGAAACCTCTCCAGAGACCTTACCAAGGCTAAGAAGCAGCACATGCTAGAAAGCATGGGGTCCTAAGCAGGAGTGTTCTATGATGAGGTCAACTAGATAACTAATGGGAGAGCCATTATTGAGTAGTTTATCTTTTCATTTAGATTCTTGAAGACTTGGATGAACAAATTTATATTATTACCCTAGAGGAAGAAGCACTCCAGAGAAGACTACATGGTATGTATGTTACATAGTTAGATCAGGTAGAAAATTCATCCACCAGAGACAGACAGTTGAAGAGTGGAAATATATCCTCTCTCAGAGTCTTACAAGTGACAAAGGTGCTTGCTGACAAAGGGTGTGTGAGAGAATTTGGGAGGGAAGGGCCAGGGCCACATGGCTGGCTCTCCTGGAGGCAGTGGCCACAACAGCTCCTTGGACATCTACACTTGAAAGGTGCTGCAGGACTGCACCCTGCCTCAGTGACTCAGGCCTGCTTTTTCCCTTCTGTTGAGAGTTGAAGGGAAGAAAGAGTAGCCTTTTTTAGGAGATATTAAGGAATACTGTTAGCTCGGGTGGTTTTTTATACCAGCCTTGGGTTACTCCTGTACCACTGAAACTGTCTAACTGGCAAGCTGCCTTTAAAATGATTTTAGGGAAACTCCGTAATAGTGTGTTGCTGTGATTGGCTACTGGGGGCTGTTTCAGGTGGAAACTAATAGGCTGGATTATTTATTATATGACTGTAGGGCCAAGTTGATATTTGACTGTAGTAAGAATTGTAAGCTTCTGTGGTTTATTGGTTAACATCTGCAGAGGAGAAAAAGCAAGAAGAAAAGAACATTTCATGATTTGCTGTTTTAAACTTAAAAAAATTATTTTATACATATGGATGTTTTGCCTGCATGTATGTCTGTGTACCATGTGCATGCAGTGCCCATGGATGACAGAAGGCAGCACTGGATCCCTTGGAACTAGAGTTACAGATGGTGTAAGCTGTCATTTGGGTGCTGAGAATCAAACCTGGGTCCTCTGGGAGAGCAAGCAGCACTCTTAACCACTGAACTATCTCTCCAGCCCCAGTGATTTGCTACTTTTAGGAAAGAGTAGAAGTAGGCCCTTAGTAAGGTAAGTCATCCTCATGGATTTCATTAAATATGGTATAATGTTAAATGTATTTGGTTGTAGCAGTTACTTTATATTTTAAATTATAAAGCAAAAGTATGTTCTACCTTTGCTCTGGGAAGAATTATAGAACAGCAAGAGTATCAGTCTCTAAAAATGTGCTCATGATGCTAATTTGTGGAACTGATGGTGGCTTTTACTAATGGTGCCTTAGTGTGTGGGCTGTAGGGTGTTATAACAGGCAGCTTTGGGATATGTGTTCTTTCCAGTGCATTCTTATAGTCCTCTGGAGAGACTCTACACTTGGCTGGTGGTAAGAAAGGACTTTGCTGTAAGGCTAACACTTGTTTTACCTTGAAGGTAGCATGACATGTTGTGGCCATCACTCTATAGTGGCATGGAGTTCCCATGCCCCTTTAAATGTAGTAGTATAGCTGAAACATGGAATGCCTGGCTGGCTTCTCCAGTGTTCTCTGACACTTGATAGTGCTATTGTATAAACTGTTGAATGGTTTTGTTCTTTTTCACAAACCATGTTAATGAAATAGCAAAGCTGTGCTTGTTTACAGTGTCAATGTCCCGAGGAAGCCATCCTGTCCTCAGCCTGGTCCTTTTCTCTTCCTGGTTTTGCATCAGATGTGTAGATGAATTAAGACTGTCTCAAGATGGTAGACTAGTTGACTGATGGAGAATAAATAAATAACGAATTAAAATGAATAAGGCTTTAGTGCCCAAACACATAGAGTAGAAGGGATCCACAGAGTTCTACATATGTGGTCAAGGCAGTCATTGTCTGATGCCCCCTCTTTGTTGGCAGGAGTAGAGGTACAGCCTCTGAATCCCCTGGGATCCTGACAGAACTCTATCCTATTCCTCACATAGTCTCCCTTGCATGCTGCCTGGAGACTTAAAGCAAAGGGTGTACTTAGCCCTCACTCTCTGTAACAGGTCACAGTAGATGAGTCCACAGTGTCTGAACTCCTGACCCTGTATCTCTAAGTGTCTTATTTCTGACTGAGTTTCCATGTTCCCTAGCTCCTGTAACTTTTGTATGTGATGCTTATATCTGAAGATTACTCCACTTGTGACTCCTATGTCCTCATCCCTCCTTTTTCTGCTCTCTCCAGCACTGTTGTGTCCCCATCACCCTTGTGTGGGGACTGTCTTCCTACAGCTTGCCTTCACTCTGGGGGTGGGTGGTGCATTGTGCAGTTCTGTTGTGTGCTTCCTCACATGCTATCCTTTCCCTCTAGGCTTTGCTAGATATCCTGCTCTTTCCTCCTTTTCAACACTTTGATCTCTTGTGGTCCTGCCATCTCTGCTACCAGGCCATTCCTGCTTCTCCTGTTCTAGTAGCTCCTTATTCCTCAGAACTCTCTTTTCTGATGGCACTTTCTGATCTGTGATTTTTCATGCTTGTTATGGCTTTCCTAGTCTTTTGGGAAGCTTCTTGGTCCTCTGTTCAGGTGCTTTATCTGCCTGTAACACCTTGGCATTGCCCTCCACAGTGATCTAATGCCTGCACATCTCATATTAGGCATCTCCACTCCAAGCCCACCCTCCTCTATTTCTTCTAGCTCTTTTCCTGTCAACCTCCATTTCCCACAGTCCTTCAATAGAGACCCAGCATGCTGTTCTCTCAGTAGCCTTGATCCCATCTCTACCATACCCAAAGCTTCCTTGCCCAGGCTATATGCCTAGCCAAGGTTAGAAGTGGATCCTGCCTGTGTGCTTTATCAGGCTCTTGCCTGTATTCCAGGGCTGTGCTCTGTTGGGTGAAGCTCAAGCCTTGTTACCTCCTGCTCTTTCTAGTTTTTGTGCTTACTCCTGATTATGCTGCCTGCTCTTCCTTCCAGTATGTGACCATTTCTTAAGTTTACTTTAGAATCTTTGGATGACTTTTCTTTTAAATTCTTTTATTTTTTGAGATTGTTATATTATTATATCATTTTCCCCTTCTCTTTCCCCACACAACCCCCTTCCTTGCTCTCTTTCAAATTCATGGCTATTTTTTTCCATTAATTTCTGTTACATACATGTATGTATATATATATGCATATATTCATAAATGCAACCTACTTAGTCTGTATAATATTACTTGTATGTATGTTTTCAGGGCTAACCATTTGGTGTTGGCTAATAACTTGGTGTGCTCTTCCCTGGACAAGACTGTTTCTCCCATTCTCAGCATTACTTAGTTGCCTTTAGTTCTTTGTGTAGGGTTGAGGCCTATGGAGCAATAAGGAAAGAGAAAGAAAATAAAGGGATACAAATGTGGAAAGAAGTCAAACTATACCTGTTTGCAGATGACGTGATACTACACATTAGAGATCCCAAAAATTGTATAAGAAAACTTCTAGAAACAATAAACAAATTCAGCAATGTGGCAAGATACAGAATCAGCTTGCATAAGTCAATAGCTTTTTTATATACCACCAGCAAACATACAGAGACATGCTCTCTGTCTTAGTCATTGTTCTGTTGCTGTGAAGAGACACCAAGACCAAGGTAGCTCTTATAAGCTCTTATAACATTTAATTGGGGATTTGCTTATGGTTTGAGAGACTTGATATGTGTCATCATGGTGTGGAGCATGGTGGCATGCAGGCAGGTGCTGGAGCAGTAGCTGGAGCAGTAGCTGAGAGCTACATCCATAGGCAGAGACAGAGAGGGGCTTGGGGAGGGAGGGAGGGAGGGAGGGAGGGAGGGAGGGAGGGAGGGAGGAAGAGAGAGAGAGAGAGAGAGAGAGAGAGAGAGAGAGAGAGAGAGAGAAGAGGGGGGAGGGGGAGGGGACGGGAGGGGAGGAGAGGAGAAGAAAAGAGAAGAGAAGAAGAGAAGAAGAAGAGAAAAAAGAGAAAGAACAAGTGCATATGGGTGCCTGGGCCTATGTGGACTTTTGAAACCTCTAAACCCACCCCCAGTGACACACTTTCTCCAACAAGGCCACACTTCCTAATCCTTCTAATCCTTTCAAACAGTTCTACTCCCTGGTGACTAAGTATCCAAGTATATAAGCCCCTGGGGGGCCATTCTTATTCAAACCACCACACTTCTATTCACAGTAGCTTCAAAGAAGATAAAAATACCTATGAATAAACCTAACCAAGGAAGTAAAGGACCTCTACACTGAAAAATTTAAATCTCTGAAGAGATAAAGTCACTAGAAAATGGAATAACATCTCATGCTCATGAATTGGTAGAATTAATATTGTAAAAATGACTATTTTTACCAAAAGCTATTTACAGACTTAATGCAATCCCATTAAATATCACTATCTCATTTTTCACAGAAATAGAAATAATTATCTTAAAATTCATATGGAACCATGAAAGACCCAGAATAGTCAAAACAATCCTGAGAAAAAAGGACAGTGTTTACAGGATCACCATTCCGAATTTCAAGATCAATTACAGAGCCATAGTAATACAAACAGGCATCGAAATAGAAATTGACCTATGCAACAAAATCCAAGACCCAAACATGAGTACACATAACTTTAGCCATTTAATATTTGACAAAGATGTCAAAAAGATAAGCTGGAGAAAAAGAAAGCATAAATGGTGCCAGGAAAACTGGATGTCTACCTGCAAGAAGACCTGTATCTGTCACCTTGCACAAAACCTAACTCCAAATGGAGTGAAGGACTAAAGGTGAAAGCTGAAATACTGAAACTGCTAGAAGAAAACATAAGCAGTGCCCTACATGATATAGGTGTAGGAAATGACTTCCTGAATCGGACTCCAGTTGCTGAATAATTAAAGCTAACAATTGACAAGTATGACTTCATAAAACTAAAAAGCTGCTGCATACCTAAAGAAACTATCATCCAGGTGAAAGAGGAAGCCCATAGAGCTGGATAGAAACTTTGCCAGCTATACATCTGACAAAGGATTAATATTCAGAATATATAAAAAACTCAAAAAACAAACCCAAAGAATGAATTACCCATTCAAAAAAGGGCCTGGTACGTGAACAGAGAGTTCTCAAAAGAATAAAAATGGATTTAGAAATACTCAAAAAAATATTAATAGTCCCTAGCAATTAGGGAAATGCAAATCAAAACAACTGAGATTTTATCTTACACAAGTCAGAATAGCAAAGATCAACAAAACAATTGACAAAAGATGCTGGATGCAGTGTGGTGGGAAGGGAGCCCTCATTTGCTGTTGGTGAGATTGCAGACTGGTGCAGTTGTTATGAAAATCAATGTAGAGAATTCTCAAAAGCTAAAAATACATTTACTGTATGTCTTAGGGTTTCTATTTCTGTGAAGAGATATCATGACATAGCAGCTCTTAAAAAGGAAAACATTTAATTGAGGTAGTGGCTTGTAGTTTCTGAGTCCCTTATCATGGCGGGGAGCATGCCTGGGAATATGGTGGTGTGCAGGCAGACATGGTGCTGGAGAATTCTGCATCTTGATCCCAAGGCAGCAGGAAGTGAACCAAGACATGGGGCATGGCTTAAGTATATATGAGACCTCAAAGCCCACCTCCACATGACACACTTCCTCCAACAAGGCCATACCTACTCCAACAAAGCCACACCTCCTAATAGTGCCACTCCCTATGAGTTTATGGGGGCCAATTACGTTCAGACTACTACATCGTATGACCCAGCTCCTCCACTTATTGACATATGCCCAAAGGACTTGACCTCCTACTCCACAGATACTTGCTCAGCCATGTTCATTGCTATCCTATTCACAATAGCTGGATAACATTTCTTTTCTCAGATATTTCTCACTACCTCAGCTGCTGACCTTGTTTCCTGTTTCTTGAGGAACCAGAAGCAAACGTGGAGAAATTTTACCTGCTGCTTCCTTCCTCCAAACTTGTCCCTGCCTATACCCTCACTGTGCAGCCTCTTCTCTTGGCCCTGTGGCTGTCTTGGCTGTGTTCTGGCTCAGGTACACCTTGTTCAGATGCCAGCACTTGTCGTTATTTACTGACCCAGAGACTTAGCTGCTACCATTTTGTCTTCTCCTCCAAGGTGGCTCTTTTCCATCTGCATGGAGTCAACTTTACATTTAAAAAATTTTTGTTTTTACATTATCTATATAAAAGTTGTATAGGAGGACAGGACCAGCTCTGAAAAGCCCATTGTAGTAATGACCAAGATCATGTGTATCTGGATCTATGATACCAACCCTTCCCCAGTCCTGTGTCTGGCTCCCCAAGGGAACACTATGCATGGTGAATGCCCTGGGACACAGATCATATCTCTTTGAGTTTTGCCTCCATTGACCTAACAGACTACCCTCTCTCAGGCCTTTGGTGCTCCTAGAAACTATAGGTCCTCCACTCTGACTGACATAGCATAAGACCCAGCTTGTAGGCTGGATGCTGACATTTCAGTGGGGCTATCAGAGGCTAGAAAAGGAGGAGTGGGAGAAAGAATAGATGACGCTCAGAGGTACAAAGTCTTAGAGGACTATTACTAGTCAGTGTACTATATAAAGACCACGGTTGATAATGGGGACAAGTGCTGGCAAAGATGCAGGGAGAGAGAAACACTTATTCACTACTGGGGGAATACAAACTGGTGCAGCCACGATATAAATCAGTGTGGACATTCCTCAAAAAGATGGAAGTAGATCTGCCACATGATCCAGCTATATCACCCTTGAACACATATCCAAAGGACTCTATCTTACTATAGAGATACTTACTCATCAGTGTTCACTGCTGCTCTATTGGCAGTAACCAGGAAATAGAAACTACCTAGACACCCATCAACTGATGAATGGCTAATGAAAATGTGATTCATTTACACAATGGAATGCTGTTGAGTTGTTAAGAAAAATGAAATTATGACATTCACAGATAAATAGGTGGAGCTGCAAACAGTCATTCTGAGTGAGGTAACCCAGACTCAGACAAATATCACATTTTCTCTCATTTATGGATGTTAAAGATTCAAAGCTAACATTCGCAAATAAGAGAAAACATGTGATACATACCCATATATAAAAAGTTTAAATGGGGCTATCCTGTAATGGGCAATAATTCTCCTACTAAGTACTATAGGCTAACAAAAGACCCAGTGCCAGGTTGGGTTATCTCTTTGTGAGTTAGTTGTTGGCTGGTGAAGTCCTGTAGACCCCTAAACATGACGGTCTGTGGTCAAGTCTCTCGGTTACCCTCCTGAACGGCACAGTAAGGCCCCGTTGCTGAAGATAGTGCAGACATCCAGAAACCAAACTGGTTCAGACCTGCAAGTTTCATCTCTACTGGCTAGTGTTCGTAGTACAGGGAGGTACTATGCAAGCCACTGAAAAGAAAAGTCATCATCGATCTTACCCAGCTGTGAACCCTGGTCGCTACAGTAACAACTGGTCTGACAAGACATGCAGCTGTGACACAGAAGTGACTTTCCTTCTGTGTCCTAGGTCTTATCTCAAAGCTCCTCTTACAGGACTTGCCATGTTTTCCCTGAATGCAGCCAGTATCAGTCATACACCCTCAAGTCCACCTCCACTGCATACTGCTTCCTCTCACCTTCTTTATTTCTTTACAGTCCTTTCACTCTCTACCATGCCTGTCTCTCCACATTGGACAGAGCCTGTCAGGGCAGGGAGCTTTGTAAGTGTCTGTCTCTGCTGTGCATAGAACATATATATCCCGTGGGTGTTCCTTGTATCACTGGGTAGATCAAAACCAAACCAAACCAAAGAACAAGGCAGAGCTTTAAGAAGGCAGGCCAGGGAAGTGGAATGCAGTGAGAGGACAGAAAACAATTCCAGTGAACAGGTTTAGGAAGGGTGACACTGGGCCACAGCAAACGGCTGAGTTTGGGCAGGTGGAAAGGAGGTGGTTTCCCTGCCGTTGCATCTGCAAACTCTGAGCAGCCAGAATTGTTTGCTCCCAGGACTCCTGCAGAGGAGCCTGACAGAAAGTCCATTACACTAATCAGGTAGAAAATCTTTTATAATTTTTCCCCAGTGTTAAGAGGATACATATATCATTAACATACTTAAATGTTTAAGTAATGCAGCAGCATTAATTGAAATAATTAGCTTTTGTATGTATATAGCCCATGGGTGTACTGGGTAACTTTAGAAGTTCCATAATGAAAAGAAATTATTTTTGTTGTTTGAGTTCAAAACCTTCACAGTTCTTTTAAGGTAATTTATTTTAAAATATTATAGCCTTTGAACTATAATTCAATTCTGTTAGGTACTATTTTCATCTTCATGATAAAAATTTGTATGTAATTTTTTTGGTAGCAGTTTCTTGCTTGCTTGATTCTATTTTTTTTTTTTTCAGTGCTGGAAATTGAACACTGGGCCTTCCTTGTACATGCTAGGCAAACACTCTACCACTGAGTTGTCTCCAGCCTCTTGATTCTAATCTTTTTTAAAAAGCCTTTCTCATTGAAACTTGCATTAGCTCTTTATTCTTAGGGCACAGAAGAGGTAGCAGCTTTTTCTGGGTTTTAATACCTTTGGACATGGAAAAATAAAGGGACTGAAAATAATAAGACATGCCTGTGTAGCCTCTTCCTGGACCTTGGTGACCTCTCAGCCAGTCTCTGTGTCATTGTCAGTATTTGATTCTTGCTATTTAGAAACTGGGTTTCAGGGTTTTGTGAAGATACTGAGTTGGGATGTACCTGCGGCTGCTTTTCCATGGAGCTTTCTGTCAGGCTTTCCCTGTGTTCCTAGCAGGACTGCAGGCAGTTGTGCTGCTGCTTATCTAACATCATTCATATGGCAAACACAAAAGCTTTCTTGGCTTTGTCCTAGGGAATTCTTTGAGGCTCTAGCAGTCATCATTTGAAGAATTGTGTGTGGTGGGAGTGAGGTGATTTCCCAAGTGTTGTGGCCACAGAATGTGAACAATCAGAACCATTCCACACACTAAGAATACTTGATTCATGTAGAATACACACACATACACAAACACACACACACACACACACACACACACACACACACACGCACGCACGCATGCATGCACGCACACACGCATGCGCACACACACACAATCATTGAATAAAGAATACCTTCTTTGAACAGGATATATACATCATATGTAGAGTACTATAGTAGACTATGTGTATAGATTACTGTATCTGTTTGCCTCTGCGTATACATAGACACATATACACATATGCCACTATAGGGAATATCTTGGACTTCAACTCTGGGTTTCTATGCAAAGTGTCTGGGCACAGTCAGACAGCATAGACCTGATTTTATATCTGTAAAAAGCATTTGTATACATAGGGATGAAACAGTGACAGGTACCATAATTTATTTGGCTTCTTGGGCCCGTTAGTCACTTTCATGACAATACAATGTAGTCCAAACAAATTATTTGCTACAAGATGAAATGAGTGACTATGGGAAATATAAACTAAAATGCTAGTAAGGAGGACAGCTTTGGAAAACAAATCAGAAGAGTGTGGGCCATGTGTCATAGTCTATGTAATTTATAAAAAAAAGTTGTATTATAAAATTCACATTTTAAAACATGGAATGTGGATTTAGTATGTGTCAGCTCCCTTTCAACCACAGTCTGTGTGAATGATGGTGTTACTAATGGTAGCATCAAATATGAAGGGTAAAGGGTGGTCTTAACATCTTGTCTAGTTCAAGATCTGTAGTGCTTGTATCTGAAATAGAAAAGGACCAAGCCATTATTTTGATTATACCTGACATTCTATAATATTCCTAAAACTGGTTGTTTTAATATTTTTGCCTTTGACTGTAGTTACTAATAGTGAAAGTTTGTTTGTTTGCATGTCCATAGTTGTATTGGTTATCAGAAGTCTTAGAATACCAGGTTCATAGTTATAGCCAGGTGATGTCAGAAGCCAATAGAAATTATAATGTTAATAAATATGAATGTGGCAAATGGAGTAGACATAGAAATGGAGCTTGTATGTGTGTCCCTGTGTTTCCTCTATAGACAGCCTCAGTGTTAGTACACAAAAACAGATGGACTGGAGACTTGGACGTGAGGCTTCAGCTTCCAGGTGCCTCATTCATTGGGTTTGTGGAGTGTGGTGCCTCTGGGGATGGTCCTTTTGCTCTGTGAACCATTAGGAGCCTTGGGCTTGAACAGTTGCTTTTCTGCCCAAGTTACTTGAAATAATACCAGAACTTGAAAAATCTCCCATTCTTGGAGATGGGATTGCTGGTCAAATTTAAAGTTGTAAGCAATTAAAATTTTGTAGTTACTTGGATCAGATTTTCTAATCTACCACTTTTTTTGCTAAATTAAAAAATAAAGAAGAAAATCTGTTTATGCTGGAGATTGCTACTTCCAAATAATATTCACAGAAGACCAAGTTTAGTACCCTGAACTATTTAAGGTACAGAATTATTTGTGGAAATAATTTTATTTCATCAAGCTATTTGAATTATGTACATGCCAAAGTTGAAATGTGTATTTTAAAACACACTGTATATTTTAAATTAAATAATATCTGCCCTTGAACATCTGAAGTTATCTTATATATTGAGACTATTTTATGCATTGGAAAAAGTATAAGGGCAGCTCAGTTACTGAAGAAATGCTGAAGTTTGGGAAATTCTGTTATCTTGGGAGCAAAATATTTTCAGTACCACACCAGTTCTTCAGCTTAAGAATAAAGCTGGGAAGAATGCCTTCAGCTATTAGTTTTCCTGAATCCAAAGACATGGGTGGGGCAGGATCAAAAATACTCATTTGATCAAAGTTATTGGCTCTGAAGGTATTCTTACCTGTGTAAGGAAGATGAAAGGTGTTGTTTTTATTGCATGCTAGTAACAGTGTAATTTTGAACTAATTGGTGTTGAACTGCCAATCACCTGGGGGGAATGCAAATAGATACTCTTACAATTTCCTTTGAGGTAGTGAAATCTTATGTCGGGACTGGAAGAAAAACAGAATAATACCGTGAAATTGACCTTAAATGAGCTGCTTTGTGGTTTTCTTGGAGAATCCCTTTTTATTTTTCAGGACTTGTCCAAACAGGTTTTTGTCTACAATTTGACTTATTGACTAGACAATGCTGACACTGAACATTTTAGGTTTGTTTTGAAATAAAATAATGATAATATAGTTTTTAGAATATTTTCATTTTTGATGCAACTTAAATTTACACAATAGTCGAGTGTTTGTTTACAATATGTCATAAGTCCTCATACTAGTCAGTGTTGCCATTTATAGTGAAGGACTCTGTCCCACAAAGCTTACTTTTTCCTTGGCTATTAATATATTACCATGTAATGAAGGAAGGGAAATGTTCTGGAAAACTATTATTTCAGGTGACTTATCTAAGGATAGTAGGAATGTTTTCTTGATTTTTATGTGAAAGATAGTGCTTACCAATTACCTCTTATGTGTTTGTAGTTGGGCCACCTAAAATAGTAGCACATATCAGAAATGTGACTTCCAGGGGTTGGAGAGATGGCTCACTGATTGCTCTACCAGAGGATCTGGGTTTAAATCCCAGCACTCACACAACAGCTTACAACCATCCATAACTCCAGTTACAGGGAGTCTGACACCCTCTTCTGGCCTCTGAGGGCACTGCATGCACATGGTGCACAGACATACATGCAGGGAAAACACCCATACACACAGAATAGAATTTAAAAAAATATCACTTCAGCTATTTTTCTTGAAGAAGCATGCATTCTGTGTTATAGACGTTTGTATTGAGCTCTGCAGACAATACCACAAAGTATGCTACTAGTCTCTTCACTTAATTTCAAATAGACACCAGGAACATTGTCCTGGTAGCTATTCTCTTTCAAAGTTCAGAATGTTCATCGGTTATTCTCCAAGCCTCAAACTGACTACTGGAAGTAAAATATCACTGTTAGATATTTTGCACTTTGATTTAAAGATACTTGACAATCTTAGAGTGTTGTACTGTCCTCTGCAAGCCCTCTTTCCTGTGGAGATGCCCACTAACTTTGTAACTTAAGTGTTTCCTTTTTGCTTTAGTTGCCAGAACCTCAAAACTAAATTTGTAGTCAAGCTGTAGTAGCTCTAGTTCACAATGCCTGAGTATCTCTGTGCTATATTTAGCCCTACTCTTGTAAAAATGTAAGTTGGATATTAATGAATAAAGTAATGATGCCAAGGCACTCTGGAAACAACATGGAACTTTTGACTAACATGTGGTACTGGATCTCTGTCTCTAGAGATGGGCAGAAATGAGAGGGGGACAGCTGGGGGACTGAGGATCTGTGACTTTTCTAGGGGCTTACAAAAGAGGGCCTTTCAATCTCCACAGTGATACCTATGTGGCCCAGCACTCCTTTGGACCTTTGCTTGAGAATGGTCACTGTTTGTCCTACTACTCAGGTTAGCCTTCTTCTTCTGGCTACTTGCCCTTTAATCCCCAAGACCAAGAGCTGGTGACTTTCCAGCTTTATGAAGGACCACCTGACTTAATTAGGTGTAAAGGAAGCCACAGTGAAGACAGAAAACAGAAGCAGGGGCACTTGTGTAGGGCCAGTGAAGAAGAGGATCACCTGACAAGTGAGACCTACTTAATACTTAATTGGAGAGTCAAGACAGAATTTCTTCCTAACTTCCAAAAGTAACAAGATGGGCCAAGGAGATGTATTAGAAAACAAAACTACCCAGGGCTTAAAGAAAATAAAAGCCAATAAAAAATATCCCTTGAGATAGATGGAATAATGCTTACCCCAAAGATGCCCAGTCCTAATCCCTAGAACTTGTGAATGTGTTGGTCTTGATATTATACAGGCATCAGGGTACCTGGTGGACTCAGTGTAAAACTAAAGGAGGATGGCCAAAGAATGGAAAAGACAATGGAAGCACAAGTGTAGTGGAAAAGCTCTTGTGAATCACAGGTCAGAATATAGGAGAAGGAAATCATTCATGAAATAATAAATATTGACTACAGGTGAGGTATAATGCAAGCACATATCTAGATGGAGAGAAAATAACAAGTGGGAAAAGATGGTAAATAGCAGGAAAAATTTATCAAGCTGAGACTTGAATGCAGATTCAAAGCCAGAGAGGGTCATAGGAGAGACTGCCACCTGGACATCCATACCTGTCATGTCAGTGCTCTATGCTTCTGACCCTGAACGGGGATTTAAAAGATAATTTATCCTGTAAGAAATTGACTTCCAGAAATGATGTGAAAAATTATTTACAGAAGAGAGTGCAACAGAGAAGTTGAGCTGGTGCCTAACTAGAGCCTTCACCCTAGTGTATATGATACTAGAAGGTACTTACCATGCTACTAGAGGAAAATGGTAACCACCAATCCAGCTATGAACTCTGCAGTCTACAACAGTGACCTACCTGCACACTGTGTTAGTGCAGTAGTGGCACAAACATTGTGGGAGTAACCAACCACTCTGGTTGGATTTAAGGCCCACTCCAGGAGTTATAACCAATGCCTGACACTGCTCAGGTAGCCAAGAACACAAGACTAGATAGGCCATGGGCTTAGGGGAAACCCAAATACTATTGTCCTGCTCAAGGAACATCGCAATAAAAAGACTCCTATGTGTACATTCTGCTATACTCATACATTAGTGTCTTGCTCAGCCACCATTGAAAGTTAAATGGGTACTACCACGGTAACCCACAACTGAACAATGTGCAGAGTGAGGGATTTTGGAATACTTAGTTCTAAGTGGGATGTCTTCATCAAACTCCTCCTCCCCTCAGGGCCCAGGAAACTGTAAAAGAGGAGGTGGAAAGATTGTAAGAGCCAGATGTGGTGGCTGACTCCAAGGAAACAGTGTCTTCCAGACACAACAGGATTGATGCACATATGAACCCACAGAGACTGTAGCAGTATACACAGGGCCTGCACAGGTTCAAGCCAGCCAGGGTCCCAGCACTGAGAGGGGAAAGTAGAACGAACTCCCATCCCTAACCAAGAACTATCTCCAATTGACAAACCACTTACAAAGAAAAATTGGTATTCTCCAACGGAGTCTCATTGGGTATATTAACCACACTTAAGGCTATAAAGGCCCCAGGCCCAGTAGTAAATGGCCATCAAACCAAACCAAACCAAACCAAACCAAACCAAACCAAACCAAACCAAACCAAACCAAAAATGAACTCAATGGTATTTTTGTAGACTTTTGTCTCATATTGCTTTGTTTGGATATTTTTTTTGTCTTACTGCTTATTTGCTTGTATATAATGGTTTCTTATTTTTTTGTTTGTATGGGTTTTGTTTGTGTGTATATGTTTCTTGTGTTTTTCTCTTTCTTTAAAAAATATTCTGGCCAGGCAGTGGTGATTCACATCTTTAGTCCCAGCATTTGAGAGGCAGAGGCAGATGGATCTCTGAGTTTGAGGCCAGCCTGGTCTACAGAGTGAGTTCCAGGACAGTCAGGGCTACAAAGAGAAACCCTGTCGTGAATAAACAACAAAATTCTGATTTGTTTTTTGTTTGCCTGTTTGTTTTCTAAAGAGAGAGAAAAATAAAGGAAAGAAAAAATAGGAGGGTGAAGTAGGTGGGGAGGAGCTGGGGCAGTGGAAATTATTACCAGAATATATTACATGAATAATGTAGCATTCGTCTTGAAATAAAATGTCAGCAAGACGAGTATTTGGAGGAAAGGGTGAGAAGCAGTAAGGAAATGATTAGCTAACATGGTGGTGAGAGATTTTACCTTGACACAGTACTCTATACATAAAAGCAGACTGTAGGCTAAGGCTGTTTATACTGATATTATAATGAAAAAAATCTATCTTAGGAGGAGAACTACAAAAGAGAAGGTAAGCACTAAAGTACCCATGAACCCGAGGAAAGAATCAACAAAAGTCCTTGTAGCTGGGGAAGGAAGGAAAAGAAGAAATAAAGGCCAGGTGGATAAATAGTCCACACATTGGTTTGTCCTGCCGACAGGGAAAAGCCCCACTCCTCACACCCCAGTCTAGCTTGTGGGAGGCCTAGTTTAGTCCCTTGACGTCTCTGTTGAGCTTCTGGAAAACCCATGGAGACTTGCTGTCTCCTACATTCTGATTATGTGAAACTGCTTCCTTACTTTAAGCTGCTTTGAGTTTTGTGACCTAGTGGAAAGCATCCTGATAGGTATATGCAAATCCACAAATGAGAACAGTAAGTTTCAGAGAATCATAAACCTAAGAGGACAGAAAATTCCAAGGAGAAAAACCACAATAAAAATTTGGAATTTAGCAGGCATGAAAATGTTGGAATTAGCCAGTTTAACATAACAAAAGAAGCCCATTCCTAAGTCACCTATGCTTGATTTATACCTTAGAATCCCCCAAAGTCACAAAGTGGCACCACCAGGTGAGGAAGTATGAACTAAGAAAGGGAGAGCTTGTTGAAAAACTGCCATGTAGTGACTTCATCTCCACATTCTTTGCTTCCATCCAAGGTACCAGGCATGTGCCTCTTGTCCATCTCAGAAGGGTGGGAATGCTTATAGACAAAATACATAGGCTCCATCCTTCTCTACTTGTACAGCTGAATTGTATTTGACAAGGAGGTCAGGAGGGTTCTTCTCAGGAACCTGCCCAGGAGGAAAGCTCTGCAGCTCTAGCAATAGGGAATCACTGGATTCTTATGAGCAAAACTCATCTTTTCTGAAGTTCAAACCAGCATTTATTTCTCATAGTTTCATTCTTAAAACACAAACAACCAAGACTGGTGACTGAGGAAAGCCTTTCATGTGAACACAAGCAGGCGTGGGCATGTGGATATGGGGTGCATGGAGGAAGAAGGAACCACTCCTCCTACCCTGAGATGGACAAGAAGGCCGTTTTCATGAGAAAGGCCAAGGCTCTATCACCTGCGACAGGTGTTCTTGAAACTTAGAAAAAAAAAAAAAGCTGGAATGACAAAAATAAGTAAAGTGTAAGAGGTAAGAATTTTAGAGACCTCTTCAGTAGAGCCAGCCTCTAGTTAACAAGACATTCTTCCAGATAGGGCTAAGAGAAAAAATATACAAAATCTATGACAGGATTAAGAAATTGTTCTGATCTGACATGTGAATTTTGGTATTGAAAATGCTCACCATGTTTCCAACACTGCACAGACATGTATTCACAGCAAGAACACTAGGAACAAGGATCCTGCATAGTTTACAGTGTCATTGACAAGGAGATATTCATGGGTAAGACTGAGAACTGCTGCAGACTTCCCAAAACCTGTGCTGAAGCTGTAGATGCATGATTAAAGGCTCCAGCTGGTGGTGCTAGTTTGCAGGATGCTGCAAACATTAGAGCAGGGTTCTCAACCTCCTAATGCTGTGACCCTTTAATACAGTTCCTCGTGTTGTGGTGACCCCCAACCATACAATTATTTTTTCTTGCTACTTCATAACTGTAATTTTGCTATGGTTATGAATCATAATGTAAATATCTGTGTTTTCAGATGGACTTAGGTGACCCCTGTAAAAGGGTCGTGACCCACAGGTTGAGAAACACCACATTAGAAGGTAGCTCTTAGCTTCAAGAAGCTGGAGGCATGTCCTTGAAAGGTTATTCTGTCTGTGGTTCCTTCCTCTCTCTCTGCTTCCTGGCCACCATGAGGTATGAAGAATCAGCAAAACACCCCTTAGTGAGGGGGCATTATGAAGAAGCAGGCATTGAAACAAGTCCAAGTAAATGCTTGACACTGAGCTCTGTGCACACTTCATTCTGATAAGGATAAAATGTTTAAAATTCACTGAAAACGAAGACAAATGTGTGGAAAGCTGATGTACTGAGTATTCTGAATGCAGGTGTACTGTATTTTACTGAGTAGAATAAGTGAATTGGCTATGGAAGAACAGGTCCTGCTTGTGTGGAAAGCTGATGTACTGAGTATTCTGAATGTAAGTACTGTATTTTACTGAATAGAATAGGTGAATTGGCTATGGAAGAACAGGTCCTGCTTGCCTTCTCTCCAATAAAGCCAAAGCTTTGCAGTTTTCCTTTTCCCTCTCACCTTTCCTAGCTGAGGAAGGAAGCACTCCTAAGCTTTCATTCTGGAGTCTAGTGACTGATTAGGTTGACTTTTCATAGGTTGATTTAGGTTGTGCTGTGTTCATCAAGGTTCCAGAGACAGATCTGGCTGAAGGGGTCTCTGACATTCTTACCTCTTATAATTTACTTATTGTTGACACTGGCCTGTTTTCTTATTTCTAAGTTTCAATGAAGAAAAGACAGACACAGAAAGAAATTGGATTCTGTTGAACTGGTCTCTCTGATGGGGAAACCAAAGCAAGTAAAAAACTCAGTGTGTTTATTATATTGAGTTGAATAGGGAGGCAGGGTTATTGCGTATAGCTGAACAAGGAGGCAGGTTTAGTTTTTTTTTTTTTTTTTTTTTTTTTTTTGGTTTTTCGAGACAGGGTTTCTCTGTGTAGCTTTGCACCTTTCCTGGAACTCACTTGGTAGCCCAGGCTGCCCTCAAACTCACAAAGATCCACCTGCCTCTGCCTCCCGAGTGCTGGGATTAAAGGCTTGTGCCACCACCGCCCGGTTGGCAGGTTTAGTTAATCTGAGTAGGAATGTCTCTGTAGGATAGCAGTCTTCAGGCTGCTGAGGGGGGGGGGGAAGCTATGGTGGACATTTTTCTGCATTCATAATGGACATTTGCACTTGGATCAGGAAGGAAGGCCTTGCCATTCATTTTCCCATGGCTCTGAGGCTTTGTGGTCCTTGACATGGCTATACCCACCCATATCAACAATACACAGTCACTCAAGACTTCATTCATTCAGGGCTTTCTCTCTTCCTCATAATGCTGTAACAGGATTCCTGACACTAGGGCTTCCAGTTGCTTGGTTTCTCTGCTTGCTTGTATATGCTCTTTTTTTTAAATTAATAGTTTTATTTATTTTTGAGAATGTCATACATGAGCATTGCATCTACATTACTGGTCCTTTCTATCTCCCCCTCCAACTCCTCCATCCTCCCAAATTTATGATATCTTCTTTATTATTATTATTGCATGTAAATACATACACTTATGCACAAATGCATATATAACCTTCTGAGTCCATTTAGTTTTGCTTATATATGTATTATCCAGGGCTAACCTTTACTGGAAAGTTTCCTGTTGGCCTATCCTGTGAACTGCTTTGCTATTTTAAGTAGGGAGTCAAGTTCATTTGCTTATCACAAATGAATTTTTTTTTTTACCAGACAGGGTTTCTCTGTGTAACAGCTCTGGCTGTCCTGGAGCTCACAGAGATCCGCCTGCTTCTGCCTCCCAAGTGCTGGGATTAAAGGTATGTGCCACCACCTACCAGCTACTAATGAATTCTAAACTGATAGAGATTAAACTTCAAATAAGATTTAGCTAGATAATGACTACAGGGAAACACACACACACACACACGCGCACAAATGCGAGGCAAGTAAAATTCAAAAAAAGAAGTAAACTTAAAAGTTCTCAAAAAAGGCTGGGCAATGGTGGTGCACACCTTTAATCCCAGGACTTGGGAGGCAGAGCCAGGTAGATCTCTGTGAGTTCGAGGTGAGCCTGGTCTACAGAGCAAGATCCAGGACAGGCACCAAAACTACACAGAGAAACCCTGTCTCGAAACAACAACAACAATAAAAAAGTTCTCAAAAAAGAATTTAGGTTGCAGAACATTTAAGAAAATGATCACTATGAAATGATAAAATATGTTTTATAAGAAAAATGTAACAGTCTTAGAGATATAATAAGGGAGATAGACCCTCAGCAACTAAATGCACATTCATGATGAAAACAGTCCCTTAACAGTAGAGGAAACCTAACCTGGCACATTTGAAATTTATCTGTTTCAGTATTTAAGAGAGCAAGCAGAAGGAACAGAAAGATACTGTGCATAGACCATTGGAGAGACAAGTAGAATGTAGGAGTGGAGCAAATCCACGTGAGAAACATGAGATGGAATCGGATGCGTTTAGGAAGATGTGCAAAAGTTCAACAGTTGGAACATCCAGTGCTAGTGAGGATATAGGCATTTTGAAAATAGGGATTTTCAAAAGCTAAATAATTTGAATTATTATAGTACATAAAAACATTTGAGAGCTATAAACTTGAAAAAGCTTTTAAAACTGTAAATGGCCCACCATTCTGAAGTTTGGAAATCTGTCTCACAAAGATAATAGAAGCAAATGAACTAGACATGTGAATGTTCACCAGATCCTGACAAATGAAGTAATGTTGAGTGAAGTTGCAGCACATCCAGATTGTGGTCTGCATACTCAGCTGCTGGGAATGTTTATTGACAGGCAACAGCAAACAGTCAACTCATGTGCCTGGTTTGACATCTGTCTAAGAAATTGGATGAATAAGAAAACCCATATGTAAGACAGAAGTTAAATATGAATGTGAAGAAAGTTGTGGAAGCACCAGCCACACTGGTGATAATTGTTGTCTTAGGGAAGCAAACTAGAGAGCGGAAGGTCTTGACTCCTTGTTCTTGCTCTAGTAAGCACATGAAAACAAAATTATTATAATAGATCAAGCAAGGAAAGACATTGTTCCAAGAAACGTGGTTTTCAGTCATCAAGAGCTTGAATGCTCTAAATCAGTGGTTCTCAACCTTCCTAATGCCATGGACCTTTAATATAGGTCCTCATGTTGTGGTGACCCCCACCCAAAAAAATATTTTCACTGCTACTCATAACTGTAATTTTTCTACTGTTATGAATCATAATGTAAATATACATGTTTTCTGATGGTCTTAGGCAACCCCTGTAAAAGGGTTGTTTGATCTCCAGAGGGGTTGCAACCCATAGGTTGAGAACCGATGCTCTAACTAGTGAGCTTTTATGTGACTCACAGCTATATTTGTTCTTCCCAGCTGTCAGTGATTACCAAATGTTTAGTATTTGAACTAGTGGTCTACCTGCTGTCCAGTGTAAGGCTTCCACTGCTACACTTACAAATCCTTTTGCTTTTTTAGGGCTGTCTTCATCAGTGGAATACAACATAATGGAATTAGAGCAAGAACTTGAAAATGTAAAGACCCTTAAGACAAAATTAGGTATTGTACTTTTTTTGGATTTATTTGTTGATCTTGGTTAGTTATTAAAAGACTGTAAAATAGTCTTAAAACATATGAAAATATATGAAAGTTTAGTTTGTGTTAAAAACTTTCTGTGTTCAGAGTCATTGACTGGTATTTCTTATGGGAGAGGGTACGTATATATTCTCTGAAATTACTTTTTTAGGCTTATTTATTTTTATATGTATGAATGTTTTGCCTGCATGTCTATCTGTGTATCCCCTAGAACTGGAGTTACCAGCGACTGTGAACCACCTTGTGGGAGCTGGGGAATGAACTGGTCCTCTTCAAGAACAACAAATGCTCTAAGCCACCGAACCATCTCTCCAGCCCCTAAAGTTACTTTTCTAATATGTTAATATTCAAAGATGTTGGGATTTTGTCTCTTCACTTGAGTTGATTTTTCCAGTGTGTAGCTGCACATGCCAGAGTGAGTGTGGAGGTTGGCAAACAACTTGCAGGACGAGGCTCTTTCTTTCCATCATGTGGGCTTCGGGGATTGAACTTGAGTTGTCAGACTGGTGGCGGGACCCTTAGTCACTGAGTCATCTTGTTAGCCCCACTTGCATTATTTTTGAGAAATAATATGTAAAAACCTCTCTGTCAATGTGATTTAGAAAATGTGCTTTTAAGATGTCTTTTTTACAACTGATGTAAGGTAGTTTGAGTATGATCTACCTTAATGTGGTTTTCTTGATCTTTGGTTCATCAAGTTTCTTGGATGTGAGAATTTATACTTTTCATATAACTTAGAGAAAATTTGGCTATTAATTTAAAATATTTTTCTTTCCTTCTTTATGTTGTTACCCTTTTCAGGGACTTCAGTTATTTGCAGATTGGCTGTAGCTCAAGGCTGACTCTCTCTGTATTTGGTTTTGGATAGTTTCTGTTGCTGTTTTACTCATCTCAACATTTCTTTGCAGGTCTGGTCTGTTTTTTACTCCTACTGCTTTATTTTGTTCCCAGACACTGGTTTTCAGTTTTGCTTGGGCCTGTTATCTTCATGCTGCTAATTGCTGTTTCCTCTAACTCTGCTGGAAAAAAAAAGGAATATAGTTATGAGAGCACTCTAAGTATGTGTGTGTGTGTGTGTGTGTGTGTGTGTGTGTGTGTGTGTGTGTGTGTGTGTATGTACTCGAGTGTGTGCTCACCTGTGGGTGCCTTTGTGTGCCAGAAGTTGATACCAGATTTCTTCCTTGATTGCTTTCTACTTTGTTTCTTGAAATTTTTAATAATTAATCTATTTTTTATTGAATCTGTAGCTCACTGATTTGGCTACACTGCCTGGCCAGAAGTCCCAGAAATCTTCCTGTTTCTGTCTCCCCAGCCCTGGGATTACAAGCATGTGCATTATACTAGGCTTTCTCATGTAGATTCTGGTGATCAAACTCAGGTTTTCCTGCTTGCACAGCAGATATTTTGCCAACTCAGCCATCATGGTAGCCTCTCTGAGAGCTGTGATGGTTGTCTGTTATTTTGTCAATCTAGAGCAGTGTTTTCAACCTTCCTAATGCTGGGACCCTTTAATACAGTTCCTCATGTTGTGGGGATCCCCAACTGTAAAATTATTTTTGTCTCTACTTCATAACTGCAATTTTGCTACTGTTATGAATTGGAATGTAAATATCTGTGTTTTCTGATGGTCTTAGCGCCCCTCAAATGGGTTGAGACCCACAGGTTGAGAACTGCTGAGCTAAATCTCGAGTCATTGGGAAAAGGAGAACCTCAACTGAGAAAATGCTCTACTAAAATTGGCCTGTGGGCATTTTTGTTTTTTTTTTTAAATTAATGGTTGAAGTGGTAGGGCTCAGCCCATTGTGGATGGTACCACCCTTGGGGAGGTGGTCCTGAGTTGTGTAAGAAAGCAGGCTGAACATGCCATGAGTAGCAAGCTAGTAAGCAGCATTCCTCTGTGGCCTCTGCATCAGTTCTGCTTCTACACTCCTACCTTGAGTTATTGTCCTGAATC
Source organism: Peromyscus leucopus (assembly GCF_004664715.2). Classification (NCBI taxonomy): domain Eukaryota; kingdom Metazoa; phylum Chordata; class Mammalia; order Rodentia; family Cricetidae; genus Peromyscus; species Peromyscus leucopus. The sequence goes on along the minus strand of NC_051065.1, from coordinate 65,771,178 downwards.
TCTTAGATGATGGACTACAACTGTAAGCTGAAGTAAACCCCTCTCCCCAGGTTTCTTTTGATCATAGTGTTGTATATCACAACAGTGGAAACCCTACACTTCCAGTCTCTTTACCTGTGAATTGTGACATCTTTGTTAGCTCTTGATAAGTTAAAAATGTTTGGTTTTGTTTCATTGTTTTTATTTTTGTGCTTCTTTGCATGCTTGGCAATTTTTGATGGGAAAATAGACATTTGGGGATGCTGGCACTTTTTTTTTCAGCCCTGTGAGGAAGGAACTTGGGTTTAAAATGCAGATAACTGACTCAGTTACTGGCTTTGAAATCTCATTAGACTGGGCCAGAGCAGTACTGCTCCACGACACCTGCTCCACTGTGGGGCATCTCTCCTTGTGACCCATGCAACTGTCAAGCACTAGTCCCTCATGTTTATCTTTGGCCATGGACTAAAGTCATGTCTGAGGTGACCCTTTGCAGACTTTTGGTGTTCTTACTTTGTCCTGCAGTCTTGTCTCTTAAGACTTCAGGTAGTTGGTCTTCTCAGACTCACATTTTATGTTTCCAGGGCAGGGATGAGCTGAGCTTTTTTTTGGTTCCTTTGCCTCACATCTTGTTCTAGAAACTTTCAAGATGGCAAGCGAGGTCATTTAGGTTTGTATTATTCACTGTCCCTCAAAGCCAATGTACTTCCCATAATCAGAAGTTCAGGGTCCTGAACATTTTGTGTGTGTGTGTGTGTGTGCTTGTGCACATGTGTATATGCCTGCTTGCCTGCCTTTCTCCCTCTTCTTTTTTCTGTGGCTGTGGCTTGATGATTTCATTATTTGAAAAATTGCTGGTCATTATCTTATCATTTTTTTAAATATAATTTTTATTGATTCTTTTGGAATTCCACATCATGAACCCCAGTTCCACTCATCCCAGTCCCTCTATATCTGCCCTTCACCCTTGTAGTTCCTCCCCACAAGGAAAACTTAAAATTAATAATAAAATAAAGAATACAAGTAAGAATATTAATTAAACATACAAACAAACAAAAGCACTTCCCTTCTCCATTTTTCCTGCCTCTCTATTGCCTCTTCATTCATCTTAGTGGCATTGGGAGCTGCAGTCTATTATGCAGTATGCTCTTTTGTCTAATCAGCTTTACTTGCAAATGTTCGTTGTGTAGTGAGTTATTAGTCTGGTTCAAGGCCTCTGACATCTGGTACACCATCAATGCTGGACCCTCACTGAATCTCCTCTCAGATATCCTGCTGTTGCCCTGAGTTATGGAGATCCTGTGGCTATGGAGCAGGGCCAGTCCCTCATGCACTCCGGCAGGTCATAGATGGGGTAGATGTTGGGGAGTGCCAACTCAAAGCACTGGCTGTGTAACTGGGTGGTAGCTGAGTTGGTCAATCTGGGCTGCTGGGAACACCCCACGTCAGTTGAGGGGCAGAGCCAGCTCTCCCATGCCCTTGATGAGGAGTGGGGCCAGCTTTCCCAAGTGCACAGGGGGGCCTTCTATGAGGGGCGGGACGAGGAGAGGGAAGGGTCAGCTCTCCAGTGGTAGCGGGTGGGAGAGGTGGTAGAGGGTAGGAGGGGGCGGCTTTTCCTGGACTAGTGAGAGGTGGGGCCAGCTCAGTCCTTGTACTTCAACACATGGTTCATATGGGCCCCTGTGGTAACACGGGCAACAGACATCAACACAGACCCCAGCTGCATCAAGACCACAGACCTAGATATGGCCATCAGCAACAGCTTGGGCTTGGTTGTCACCATGGCTCAGTATGGCAGCATAGGCCTCTCAGATAGGAATGGGCCTAGCAGTACCATGGTCCCCAGACTCCAGCATGGCCCCAGGTGGCAGCACAGACCTCTGGCATCCTTGTTGTTTTTGGTGGCAACATGGGCCATGGACATCAGTACAGAGACCTGACTATGGAGGGACTATGGACCCAGACATGGTCCCTAGCAGCACCCGGGGCCTGGATGTTTCCATGGCCCTTGGTGGTAGCACAGACCACTCAGATCAGTATTGCTCCAGCTGCAGGGTAGCCCTTGGACATCAACATGGCCCCAGGTGCCAGGCCAGTTCCTAGGCATCTGAATGGCCCTTGATTGTAACAGATGACATGGATGTCAACACAGACTCTGGCTATAATAAGGCCATGGACACAGACATGGCCCTGGGCTGCAGCTCAGGCCCTCATGCTTCCATTTTCCCAGGTGGCAGTGCAGGCCATTCAGCTTGGGGTAGCCTCTGTGATGGCACGGTCGTCGGGCACCAACATGGCAAATATGGCAGCCAAGACCCCAGGCATCCTCATGGCCTTGGGTGATAACAGGAGCCACAGACATCAACACAGATCACAGGTAGCCATACAATGTGAGTCTGTGACCAAATCTAGGCACTCTGGATGAGGAGCAGGTGCTCTGAACTGCTGAGTCACTCAGGCCATTCATTGTCTCTTGACTTCCCTTGAGTTCTCAGATTCTTGGGCTCATGCCAACTCCATATTGAAAAATGCCTTGCTGGGAATGGATGCTCACCTCTACATCACACAATATCAGCCTCTTTTTTCCCCTTTTCTTGTTGCTCTAATACATCTCGAGATGGTTTTCAAGTTCAGTTCTTCTTCCCAGTGTATGGGATGGCTGTGGTATAAAGTAGTTTGTTTCAACCAGAAGGGAAAGTTCCCTTATAGTCTTTAGAAAACAGATGTTCAGCCTTGGGACCTGAGACGAGAGGGAATTGTCATTCACACTCCTTTATTCACTCAAATGTCTGCCTATATCAGTATATGCATGTGTATCAAGTACACATATTCTTCATCTTAAAAGTGAACTATTTACTAACAATATATAGTTCCTTAAAAGAAAAAGTGTCTTTACCAAGCTGAAATTTAAGATTCATGGGATTGAACTTTTAATGTAGTATGCTGATTTTAAATGGATTTTTATAGTTTATAGAGGAAAATAAAAAACAATGTATCTGAAAATTTATGTTTTTCTGAAAACAAAAAATAATGTATACTGGTTACAATATAATGAGGTGTGGTGAAAATAGGTCCTGGAGAGAATTTTTTGAAATTGCTGAAATTTTTATTTTATTTTGTTTTTCTTTCTAATAGAGAGGAGAAAAAAGGCTTCAGCGTGGGAGAGAAATTTGGTGTATCCTGCTGTTATGGTTCTACTTCTTTTTGAAACAGTAAGAAGTTACTTGCTGCCTTAAATAAAGTGCATTGTCTTTTGTTTAGTGTTTCCCTTAGCTGAGCTGTTCCCAGTAAACTGGGTTTCTGTCAACAGAATCAAAATCTGTCTGTATCGATTGTAAAAATTCAGCAGAGCAAAAGTAGAAATGAATGACAGTCAGGTAGATCCTTAAGGTTGCACTTCATCATGCAGCAGGAACTGCAGGTTTTGCTTGAGGAGAATTAAGAAAACATAAAGCATGCCTGCTGCTCCAAAAGCTGCAGGAGTGGGGTTCCTTTCTAAGGTGAGCTGTGGTAAAGCTTACCCCAGTAGAGTCTGTGGGGCTGTGGGCCTCTCACTGAGAAGTCTACATAGTAAATTCATCCATATTGTTACCTTCTGTTGAAATGATAATTTATAGAATGTTTGGAATTGGTCTTGGAGTTTTATATATACTGTACCGTCCCCCATTCTGAAAGACACATGTGATGTGTATTGTCAAAAGCAGTGTTGGAAACAGACCTGACGGCTCCCTCTCTGTTGCAGTCCATTTCGGTCCTCTTGGTGGCGTGTAACATTCTTTGTCTGCTGGTTGATGAGACTGCAATGCCAAAGGGAACAAGGGTAAAGTTAAATGCATTCAGAAGTCTTTCTAGATGTGTGTCTGAATATTTTGTATAAGTTCCTGAAAACACCTTTCTGGATGTAAACTTTCCAAACCCTATGAATTTCTCTGAATAAAGGGCTTTCACAATAAACACACATACACACAGGCACACACACACACAGGCACACACACACACACACACACACTTTGGTTTCTAGGGCATTATTTTCAAGTATTAAGGTTATAGACTTCAATGTCAGACTTGATGTTGATTTTTACTGTAATTTTTATTTGTAATTCTTTAAAGAAAATGCATGTTCAAAAAATAGTGATGTATAAAGAGCAGATCATCTAGATTTACCAAATTTGTTATATGTTGGGAAAAGTGAAGGGAATTGTGTGTCAGGAGTATCACAAAATTTAGGAAACTTGCTTAAAATGTGGGTTATTGGAGGAGAGTCCAGATGGACTTTTTTCATGAGTTAACTTTTATCCAATTTAAAGACTGATGATTCCACCAATCATGGTGGCACATGCATGCAATCCCAGCACCTAAGAGACTGAATGTTCTGAGTTTGAGTTCAAGGCTAGCCTGGGCTACACATTAAGACCCTGTCTCAAAAATAATCCCAAATAAAAAAGTTGATGATTTTGTTAGATTCTGGCATATATTTGAATATATGTTCTATTAGGAAAGTATATATCATTAAATATTTATAGTTGACAAACTGTCAACCTTGCCATCCTTTTGCAGTGCTCTTGCCCCGCCTCCTAAGTGCTGAGGTTACAGATGCATGCCACTATATTTAGCTTGCAACACTTTTCTAGGTGTCTATAAAGTTTGGAAATTCCCCTCTTCTGCTGCTGCTGCTGCTGCTGGTGGTGGTGGTGTGTGTATGTGTGTGTGTGCATATCTGCATGCATGCTCACATGCCTGTGTATGTACATATGGCTTGTGCATGTAAACACACATGTATGTGTTTTATGTTTTGGTACAGGATCTCATGTAGCCCAGCCTGGCCTCAAACTCCCTCTGGAGCCACAGATGGCTGAATGATCCTCCTATTCCTACCTCCTGTGTACTGGGATTTCAGATATGGGCCATCAGACCTGGTAGCTTTTGAACATATAAAGTGGATTTATATTTTGAAGTTCATTTTGTTTTCCTAGGTCAGCAGCTTTTCTAGTCCCCATAGTGGTGACTTTAAAACCCTGCTGACCTTACTATGTCAAATTTCTCTTTAAGCCAGATGTTGCCATTTTTTTTCCCATAGGAAAAAAAGTCAGTTCCTGTCTTAATTCCTTTCTTTTTATCTGAGATGAAGATATCCTGCTTTTAATTTCTTTAGCCATTTTCTTGATTTTCCCAACCATCAGTGTGTCTGGGTCCTGCTGCTACCTTTTTTCACCCTTGTTTCAACAGCAGTCCTCACTGGAGTGCCTTCTGCCAAGGACGCACCTTTTTCTGCAGCTGGGCTTTGCACCTTCTGGTGACTCTCACCCCACTTTAATGTACAGAAGAACAGGGTGTATTTTGTGTCTTCTCCTTATTGCACAGTGTAGTGACTTGTATCTCCAGGGCTCCCTGCATGCTTGTGTAAATGTATGGGCACTTTTTAATTTTCCCTTAGTCTGTCTTGAGAGAGTGAATATTCCAGAGCATTTTTCCATCTTGGCCAATATACCTTTGTAGGAGAAGAAAGTAGGATCTTTTTCTTATCCAGCATAGGGTTCATGGTGGAGGTCTTAGTAGTAAAAAGCATAATGAGAAGAAAGTGGATGAATTTATTTAATAAAAATTTATGAAAGCTTAGCTTCCATTTGCTGAGGAGTGGACAGTGGTGGGCATGCTGGACCATGAGGGTGTGGTGAGCGGCTCCTTAAATCATAGGCTCTACTACTTCTGGGTCCTGCTTTCAGGGAGGAGGAAGCTCCTCTTCTCTGGATTAGGGAACACAGTCCTTACAACAAGGGACCTTTCTAGGGTACCAAGTTGGGGTAGTGTGTCCAAAATTTGACCACTTGCTCTTGGCATTGTTCATGTTCTCTTGAATGACAGAAGATGGTAAGTCCTATGCCATCACTTTATTCATGTATGGAATTGCTGTGGTTATTCTTATTCCTTTATGTCCAAATTAGAGTGTATATATAATGTGTGATATTATCTGTTGCTTGATATTTTATTGATGTGACTGCATTTTGCTTTATTCTGCTATTGTAGTTTAAAATGACCAGGGGAATGGTGATGTGCATTCAGATATTATCTTTTAATCTCTATCAGTAAACTTTGAAAATATTGTTCCTGTTTTAGTGGGGAATGATGTTTGCTGTCAGTTACCAGTATTTGAACATTATTTATTCTGTTTTGTCTAAGTAAAGGTAGGTTTTGTGACTAGGATAACATTTATAAAAATTTATGCGCTGCTTTTTATTGTGTTAAAGTTACTTTAAATTTTTTAAAAAGTGCTAGCAGTCACACCTTTGTAACTGAATTATTGAGGAAAATTTGAGAAAAAGAAATTGGATAAACATTTGTAAGTATATCTTAAATTGGGCAGGCTTTATGGCATAATTTTTATATGTTGCTTCTGCCTTGGTTTAGCTCTATATTCTACTCTAAACTATTATATATTATTCTATTAAAAAACCTCCGTAGAACATTCAAGACATTTTCCTCAAATAGCAGTTGGTTCTATTTTATAGCAGTGATCATAATGGCATCGTTTTGGTAAGCCACTTAAAAGTACATTTGAGGTCAATCAGGTTCTTTTTGAACCTACTGAAATTATTAACATGCTGCTGAGTTTATGAAGTCAGTTAGCTTTTGGAAGATTCATGTTATTCTAAGGTGTTGAATGTTCCCAGTTGGAACTGTCTTGTGTAATGGTGTCGCTGGTTCTGAGGAGTGTCTTCCCTGCAGGGGCCTGGGATAGGAAGCGCCTCTCTCTCCACTTTTGGCTTTGTGGGAGCTGCACTTGAAATCATTCTGATTTTGTATCCTTTCTTCAGTTGAATGTTATGTCTGTTAACAAAGTTTCTGTCTAGTTCTTGGGACAATGGCAATTTAGTAAGACACTTGTCTAGAAGGGAAAGCAAGTCAGTCCTTCTCAAGCCTCCGTGGCTTTTTCTTGTGTTGTGTTTTCCCCGTGGGCTTCAGGCTTTGGGAAATGTGCATTCTCCTGGAGCGTTTTTTTCCTTCATTCTCATAGCTATCTCATGGTGTCTTCTGTTGTTGGTTTCTATAGCCTCAGATTTTTTGGAAACTTTACACCCAAGAAGGATGACACAACTATGACAAAGGTAAGGGAGCCTCAGGTGCTGGTGGCCCTTCTTTGGCTTTAGTGAGTCATCACCCTGAGTGGTTCATCAGGGCTGTTAGGTATTTGTAAGCAGCAGACACACAAAGGAAGATTTTCAGAATGCCGAGTGAATGGGAAAGGATGTGTAATTTGGACTGCGTCCATTCACTTGTAAATGCATAGAACTACAGAACTCAGTAACTAGCTGTGGAATTCTCCTGAAAGGACTCTTTTTCTTCTTAAAGAAAACTTAGTGCTAATGAGTAACTTGGACTGTGCTAACTGTACTTGAGGAGCTTTTTTGAAATCTGAAGAACTTAGTTGCTACAAGTAGTAGAGACAAAGTATTTCAGTACTGAATAATTAAAGTGAGAAGGAAGAGCTCTATTCAGAAACAGTGTGGTCTGAGGCTAATTTGACTTTATACAATATGTCAATGGCTGCAGAACAATAAAGGCTGTTATCTTACGTAATAAATGGGTCTCTGTAAAATATTCTCACAGGCAGCCCAAGAAGAATGGTTAAAAGTTGCTGGCCTGTTTCCCTTTTTATTATGTAGTCCATATTTACAGCCTATTTAAAGTGTGTGTATGTATGTATGGCAAAGAACCTCCTCTATAATATATTACATATATGGGATAGCTATCTATCCATCCACCCAGATGTATAAGGCTACGGGTTCTTTAATGTCAATAAGTATCCAGTATCTAGTTGAGGTGATTGTAAATACTAATTGGTGTTTTCAGTGCCTCTTTAAAAAAAGAGTAAACAGAAGAAAACGGAATACTTGAGTATAGATATTTTGGTTTCTAGTGTTTTCAAATCTTAGACTGAATCTTATAATAGTTAAACATGTCAGAGTCGATATTATATAAAAGAACTTGGTAACAATGAGCCTTTAACATTTAGTCAGAAGTCCAAAGGTGTTCTTTTTATTTCATAGTCAAAGTTTTCAAATTAACAACCACATCAATAATATAAAATGTGTATGATTTAAGTATTCTATGACTTTATAGTTGCACCTATATCATATGTATTTTGTGGAATTCATAGGAATAACTTTAAATGGAAGGCTTATTAGGTTTCAGTTCTACTCTAACGTTTAGTATCACTCCGAAGTTGCCAAGTGCTCTGGGTAGCTGCCCTGCACTGTGGCTTCCCAGAATGCTGTGAGTGGGCTCTTTGCCACCTGCTGCTTGGCTGCTCACCATCCTTTCTTTCTCTCCACAGATCATTGGGAATTGTGTGTCAATCTTAGTCTTGAGCTCTGCTCTGCCTGTGATGTCAAGAACACTGGGTAAATTTGACTGAGATGTGTTTATTAAAAATCGATATCTTTATAGATAGCTTTCCTAAATCTTTTTAACTTTTGCTTTGTAAATGGTTTTTTAAAATCACCTTTAAAATATAATATTTCTTAAATTATTCTGTATTTCATTTGTGTATATGGTCATACCAAAGCAAATGCTTTTCTTAAACAAAGGCCATTTATTTTTTAAGCACTTGAAACATTCCTTTCCTAAACAATAGACTTTTTTTTCTCACTACATTAACAAATTGGGCTTCTGAATCTTCTAGTAAGGAAACTGTGACTTGTTAAAAACAGTTTAATACCTAGAAAATATTAAACCATTTTTATACATGAAATATTTTCCCAAATGTATAGCCTAATGTGTGCTTTTAAAAAGTAGAAATTTGTAAACCCATTTAAGCTGCTTTGTGTCCATGATAATAGAGCTGAGCATGATGTGCAGCCCCTGGGGGCACATGCCAACTGAAGGACACTTTAGTCTTGTGGTCTCCGCTTGCCTGCCAATCATAGCATTTCCTTACAGTGTCAGTGCGCAGACAGGCTCTTACCATCTTTTACAAGTAAGAGAGAATTCTACTTCGTCACTGAAAGAGTTGAGTCTGCAGTCATTTGGCCCTTTTTTAGAAAGCATTGGTCTAGGCTGTGTGTTCTTGGCTAAATATTATTTCAGGCAGAAGTTTCTTTTAGGCAGTTCTATATAATTCTCTAGATTTAGGTTTTAATTTTGGAAATTAGTGATTAGAAAATGACCAGACAGATTTTACCTGTGGGCTCTGGCCCTGGTTTCAATAGCAGTTGTGGGCCTGGGGTTGCTCTGCTCAGATGCTGCCTCCATTATCGATTCAAGGCTCATGCCATCAGTGTGGCAGCTGTGTCAGAAAGTGGGCGCTTTGTAGTTTTCATCACAATTTTTACAAAGTCTTCCATGTTTTAATAAAAAGTAGAATCAAAGTATAATTGTAAAAGAGACCTCTACTCCACAGGCCATGTATTTAGTGGGTATGTCTCTTTCATGTTTGATTGGTAGGACATATCTGCTTATGGTGTGCTAATCTTGAAACATGCACATTAGTGCCACCATTTGAAGCTAAATGCTGCATCTGTTAGGACAGTCCAGCAGATAATGGTAGCGATCAGCCATCTTTCCATTTTAAACCTTTGCAAATCTTATTTATTGTACTTTGTTATTTAAGACTAGTTGATAATCATTAATGTATTTCGATTTTGTGGGAGAAAAATCACATGCCTAGTTTAGACTTAATACAAAGAAAACAAATTAATGGCAAAATTTACTTTTTGAAGCCTGACAAATTAAATTCCTGAGTAGTTTGCCATAGAGATAAATAAAAAGGAAAAAGAAAGATGGAACAATTAAAATGCAGCTGAGAAGCTCTTGGACCCAGCTGTCCAAACAGGATTAGTGGAGTGCGCTGCGGTACAGTGAGTCATGTGGCGCCGTGTAAGACAGCGGCACGCACTGCAATACGTGTTATGCCCAGTGGCACTGAATAGATGAAAAGAGTAAATACGTTAAACAGATTCACAGAGGCTTTCTGCAGTATTAAAAAAGCAAAGTTCTAGACTAGAGATAAAGCCTTATTTTAGTATTATGGGAAATGCAAACTAGAGAGTTACTTTGTAATTCTTCTGTTAACGCTTTAGGATTGAGTCTTTGATTTTAAGAAGGTGAGATACAGAGAGCGGTGGTGAGTGTACCCCTGCTGAAGAGTAGGATTGTGATGCACCAGCTGAAAAGCTTGAGACCAGAATAGAGGATGCATTAACCACATTCCTAGCTGTGAAAATTTCCCTCTCTCCTCGCCTCTCACAAGGAGATCTGACCTCAGCGTGGTCTCCTTTGCTCCTGTGAGATCAGCCCACAGCATCTGCCATTAGGAGAAATGGGACACAGCAGAACAAAATATAGAACCTAACATACAACTTTTCTGTTTCAATGATGGTTTGGTGAAGGGGATGATTTCAGTTATGAATCGAAAGTACACTGAATCCAGAGTACCATAGTTAACTTGATGATACAGTTGCGGGGGGGGGGGGGAAGAGTAGGAAATTTTCTTGTAACTGTCTTCTTTTAAAAAATCATCAGCTGCTATTGTTGATGCATTATGGGTACTGCAGTCTACAGCTCAAGGTCTGAGTGCACAATGTGACATAACATGCTCATTGAAGCATTACTCTCAGATAGCTTGCTACATTTGAATGGGGAAAATGTATTCATTGAAAAATGTCCACTAAATAACTTAATAAGCTTATCACTTGCTACAAAGAAGTTGTGAGGGTTATTTTGAGCAGGCATTTTAAGTCAATGAAATGAATGTGGTTTATTATATGTAGCAAATGTAAGATTTTTGCATTCAGCCCTTTAAAACCTGTAAGAGCATTGTTGTGCCGCCTATGATCTGATGCATTGTTCTGTTGTGTGGCCAGACTTTGGTTGTGAAGAGTCCCTATTTTGGTATAGTGGGTGCTCTTAAGTAATAGATTACTGTTTAATACAGTCTGAGTGAGACTAGAGGAGATGGTGCAAAAAGGTAAAAGGAGTACAGTGAAGCAATATTTGTAGATGCCCAGCCTTCTCCGTTTTGAGGAACATACATAGCTCACTCATATAGTTGCCAGCATGCTCTTTATCATGCTCTGTGGAGAAAGTAATAGAAGGTTGTTTTTCATTATTTTTCATCTCAAGTCCCAGAGAAGTTTTCCTTAAGGTGTAGACAGCTGTCATTGAAATACATTTGCTAATTATGTTTCAAAATTAATTTTATTTTTCTCGTAGAACCCTTTTCTATACTTTATAACTTACAAGTTATGCAAGGTCCAAATGCTAACTTATAAAAAGTATTTGTGATACTGAAACAAAAATACCCTTTAGATCAGCTTGTACATATTTTAGGTATCTCTACCTATTCCTTATCTAAGTCCAGCAATCTGTCATCTAGCAGAAGATAAGGTGGATTATTCTCTTTTTGTTGCATCTTGATTCAGGGACTTTGTTGGAAATTACTGTTTCTTGAAGAGTCTTTTATTTGGGTAAACTGTTACTGTTCACTCTGGGGTTCACCTGTTTCCTGTTTCTCAATGTAAGATGGAAGTAAACGATGCTTTCACAGATATCCATCAGTGACAAATGTGAAACAGAAGTGTAATTTATATATTTCAATTATGGTATCTTTGTAAAAGTAGTTTCAAAATCCACGCTGAAAATTTCTCAGGAAAAATTATATATAATGTCATATCCAGTTGAATTAAAGATAATAACAAATAAGCAGTTCTTATTAACTTATGTCTGACTATTAGTGTCCCCTTTAAATTTGAGCATTAAATTTGTAGATCTGGTTAGGATTTCTAAGAATAGGGAATTGTTAGAACTATTCTACATTATATGTCAGAGCCAAGATGGCCCTTAGCTCATGTCTGCCTGTCCTGGCCATGCTTTCCAGTGCTGTGCATAGAACAGGCCATGCTGGGCATGGCAGTCAAAACGTAGCTGCCTGTCGATATAGTTCCTAAGCTTTAGCGTGTGTGGAAGTAACTCCAGTTGTAGTCATCTGGTGAGAAGGAGCCTTAAGGGTCCACTTTAAAATGTGAAGTGAAGATGTTGTCAGAGCTCAGCAGTTAAAGTGAGGGCCTCATTTATACTAAGAACAGAGAGCCTTAGCCTAGCTGAGTGAGTATCTACAGTGGAACACATGCAGTCAACTTTGAGACAGTAGACAGGCCATCTTAGCTGTTTAAAAATTAAAAAAAAATGTAACTAAATGCATGAAAAGATTACATTTATGAAGAGCATTAAGTGTTTAGATTGGTCTAAAGAGGCTTCTGACCATGATTTTTTTTTTAAATTTAAAACAGTATTTTCATTAATTTTTTGAGACTGTCATGTATACATACATACAAAGTATTTTGATCATATTCATCCTCCTCTCCTCTCCTTAACTCCTCCCAGATCCACACCTGACCCTCTGTATTCCCTTTCAACTTGGTGGCCTTTAAAAAAAGCCCATTGATGCCAATTTGTGTTGCCCATATACTCATTAGTGTGAGGCCATCCACTGGAGAATGGTCAACCTACCCGGGATCAAATCCTTAAAGAAAACTGACTCTCCCTCCCCAGAAGTGACCAGCTGTCAGTAGCTTCCCAACCAAGGTCGGTGGGGCTCTTGAGCCCCTCCCCACTCCATGCTGGAATGTTGCTTGACTCCATATTGTGCAGGTCTTGTTTAGGCAACCACAACTGCTGTGAGGTCATGTTCAGAAAACACTGACTCAAGTCCTCCCTAACCTCTGGCTCGTATAATCTTTCTGCTCTCTCTTCCTTGATGAGCTCTGAGCCTTGGTTGGGAGCTATGATATAGCTGTTCCGTTTGTGGTTGAGCACTCCACAGATACTTATTTTTTTAGATTTTTGACCAGTTGTGACTTTTTATGTTAACTACTGTCCATTGCACAAAGAAACTTCTTTGATGAGGTCTGATAGCTGCACTAATCTATGAATATAGAGATAATGAATTTCCGGGGGCAGATTGATAGTATGTCCATTTAGGAAAATAACAGCAGTATGTTCACCCCTGGGGCCTGTCAAACTCTCCAACCATGGGTTCTTGGTCAGATTTGTAGTATCAGGCATACATTTCCTTCTCTGGAGTAGACCTTAAATCCAGTCAGAAAGTGGTCGGCTACATTCATAACTTTCATGCCATTGTTGCACTCATATGGTGCTTATCTCGCAGTTGTTATTGTAGTTTCCAGGGTTCACAGCTGGGTAAGATTGTTGATGACCCTTCCCACCCCAGCAGCCAGTAGAGAGGAAGCTTCCTGTCGAGTGCCAACTTATTTCTCCATGTTCTGTGGCAGTTTGTGGTCTGATCAGGCTTTCAACCCTAGTCCGCTCTTTTCAGTTCCAGAAGCCACTTTGTTTTACAGCTTTTCAGATTTTTTTTTTTCTGGAGCTGTATGTACTCTATAGGAAATGGTAATTGTCACCTGGGTATTACTTTGTTTCAAATTCTTCCGTTGCCTTTGTTGTTCTTCTGAAGAGTCTTAACTCTATGCTGCCCAGGGGGGAATTAAGAAGGAAATGTTTTAAACTCATTTCCTCTGTCAGCACCCAGATGTCTGAAAATGAATTTCAAACTAAAACAGTTAGGTCTGTCTGTGCAGGCTGCTGCTGACTCCTCCTGGGTTCTCCCATGCTGTGGCATTTGGCATTTGCGGTCTCACACCCATATTTCTTCTTCATTATTATCACTCGCTTTCCCATTTTTCTCCTTCTCCTTTGTCAACTCCTTAACTGTCTCTTTCCTTGCTTCCCTAATACCACTCATCATTTGTTCAGATATCCACATCTCTGACCCACCGTTCCCCCTTGTTAAGCAAAGATCAGCCTAACTCTGGGCTGCCCTGGGGTCTGAATTTATGCTGCAAGGTCATTGCAAAAGCAGAGCTCACCCGAGTCTTTGGGACACTTCCATCCAAGAGGCCAGCCCATGTGAGAGTTAGGGCAGTGTTTCTGTCATCCTGCATCCATCCCCTTCCCATCCACCTTGCTTCCCTCCTGAACACTGAGAGGAATCCACACGTGAGAAGTGGGTTCTGGGCCTTCTTGTTCTTTTTGATTTTAAGGAGAGCAGGGTAAGAAGATTTGAAACCAGACCGAAAGAGAGAAAGTGTCTCTGAGAGACTGCTGGGCCTCCTCTGAAGAATTCCTTCAGGAAAGGGCAAGATGTTTCCATCTTTGAAAACTGGTTCTTTCTTGGACTCTCCTTGTTATTCTCCATCATTGGATTTTAGTTTATATTTGAGTTCACATACTTATGTTCACCTGGCTACTTCATTAAATTGCCTTCAATTAGAACAAAGTGAGTTTGTAGCAAGTAAACAGTCATGAAAAATGATCATTTCAGATACATTTCCCCATCTCTAAGCTTCAGTTTGCATGCTCCCAAAGCCTTCTGCCTTTGACCTTTCTTTACTATCCAAAGATTCCTAGTTCTTTGAGGTGAAATAAAAATCCTACATTATAGGTAAAATGTCTCAGGTTCTTGCGTATTTGAATTGATGTTCTTAAGAAACTTTATATTCCTTAAAGGACAAGAGTCTGCTGCCCACATCTTCTTGGCTTCCAGAGCCTTAGTTTGTAAGCTTGTATGACATCTGGGAAGCTTCTTGTTGAGGATGGCTGTTCTCAGTGTAGATGAAGTCATTTCCACGTGCCTTGCCTCAGTCTTCCATGACATTGTTTGACCAAGTATTATTTCTTTTTCCTTTCCTTTCCTTTTTTTTTTGGTTTTTCGAGACAGGGTTTCTCTGTGTAGCTTTGTGCCTTTCCTGGAACTCACATTGTAGATCAGGCTGGCCTCAAACTCACAGAGATCCGCCTGGCTCTGTCTCCCGAGTGCTGCCCGGCCCCCAAGTATTATTTCAAAAGACCCTTACAACAGTAGCCAAAGGATGGAAACAGCCTGTTGTCAGATGAGAGGACAAGCAAACTGTGGTGTGCAGCACATCAAATGAAATGTTGCTTACCCATGGAAGCCAGTCAAAAGAGACAAACATGGTGGACTTCCGATTCCAAGAGGAATTGCAGTAGTCTAGTCTGTAGAGACAGAGACAAGTGGTGCTTACCAAAGGCCTAGGACGCCCTGATGGAGAGTGGTTTGGGAATAGTTTCAAATGTGCGAGATAAAGGATTTTGGTGGTGATGGTTATAAATAATGTGACTATTATTAATAGTACCAAGTGCACACTAAAATGTTTATATTGTTATATTTTATGTTATATGTCTTTTACCACAATTAAAAACAAAGGAAAAGAAAGTCTGTGACATATGGCACAAGGTGGATGGAACTTGGAAACATCATGTGATACAGCGTATCCACAAATGTCCAAATGCTGTATGATTCCACTTACAGGGGCAGGGGTGAAGAGAGAGTCTCAAGGGGAACTGCCTTGTGGAAGTGGGATTTCCCTTTGGAGAGGTGCACTTATGTTAGAACTGGGGAGAAGGTATTTAATGCCTTTGAATTGTTTGTCTGAAGTGGTTAATTATATGTGATGTGACTTTCACCTCAGTTATTTAAAAGGAAAACACATTGCTTAATATGTACAGAAAGTATTGTGCCTATCCCCTGCCATGGCACTGTCGTGAATGTGGAAGCTTCACTGTTTGGCCATGCAGTCCCCTTTGAGTGTTTCAGGTGCCTTCCAATAAGGTGACCCTAGTAGGGTTGGAGGGAGAAGGTAAGGAGGACACTGTGGCTGGCCAAGGTGGTATAGATAGTGCCCACCCTAGGGCACCAGCTCCACCCTTCTCTGTTCATCTCCCCTTCCTCTCCCTTTTCTAGCCCACTGTTCTTGGCAGTACTGGGGATTGGCTCTAAGAGCTGTACTCATACAAGGCAAGTGGTCTACTGACTGAGCTACAATCTAGCAATCTTCTGACAAGCACTACATCCATTGGCACAAAGGGTTTGGCCGTCGTCTGTTTATTTATTGTAGTTGTTGTCTACCGTGTTCAGTATGTCCCTTTCTTTCCCTGCTTTGCTGGAATTCCTACCAAGATGGATGGTGGATTTTGTTAAATGCCTTTTATGCATCTGTTGAGACAACAACTTGCTTTTTAAAAGTCTTGAAGTATGTTGAATTATATCAATTCTCAACTGTTAATTAGCCTGCTGTTTCTTGGTTATCGTTTTTTTTTTTTGGGCTGAATATGATGAAAATAGGCTGAGGACGTTTTCTTCACTGTTTTTTGATGACATTGTTCTGTGGTTCTCCCTTTTTGTTTGAAGCTTCTTTCTGCTTTTGATGTGTATGTAATGCTTTCCTCATTACATGTGTTCAGAAACACTTGAGTTTCTCTGGGTGGTTTTCATAGACTTGTTTCTCCTCCTTCAGTGTTCCATTGCTTACTGATAATACCATCTGGCTTGGAATTTACTTTTTGCAATAGGTTTAGTAACAGTTCCATTTCTTTTATGGAAAGAGCCCTACTCAGCTTGAACAAGCTTGTTAATGTCAGCAACAGTGTCAGGTCTGTGGGTAGCTCCCTCAGCTACTAGTAGAAGTAGAGACTCAGCACTGACACAAATTTTTTTGTGTTTTCTACCTTTTCCTGAGCAGTGTGCACACACATGTATTGATTTATTGACCCTTTCAGAGAAGCAGTGTTGACTTCATTTTTTTTTTCTATCTTTACTTTCTAGTTCAATGATTTAGTCCTTTGAAGGATATTTTCTTTCTTGAAATTGGAGCTGAGGTCACTGAGTTTTGAGGTCTTTTTCCTTTTCTGATCTGAGAATTGCTGGCTGCAACCCCTTTCCCATTGCAGCCACCCCCGCCTTTCTGCATTCCCCCTGGCTGCACCCCATGCTCCAGCTGCTGTCTCCCTGTGCTGCCTCCTCTGTTGTGTCTCCTCCTGTTTTACCCTTCCACCCCCACCCCTTGCTGCAGCTCCCTGCTGCTGTCCCCCCCCCCCCCATCACAGCTACATCACCCTTGTTTGTATACTCCAAACCTTCCTTCAGAGCATCTACATTTTCATTTTAGGAATACTTATTCTTCTTTATTTCTTCTTTGACTCATGGGATATTTTGAAGTATGGTATTTTGTCCCAAACATTTGGGGATGTTTAAGAGATTTGCTTGTTAGTAATTTTTAGTTTAGTTTCTTTGTTGATGTCAGTGTGAAGGAATGCACTTTGTGTGTGTGGCATCATTTTAATTTATTAAGTAGGCTTTACAGCCTGTGAGCAAGGCACAGTAGAAGGGAAAGGACATCATCTGGGTGCTATGTTTTTCAGTGTCAGGTCTACTGGCTGTCAGGTGCCCTCATGCCCTCTGGATCCTTGGGTCCACTTGTTTCGACTGCTGTTGAAAGAAGGACCATGAAAGCACTGGCTCTGATTGTGGACCTCTCTCCCTCGTGTACTTCTGTCAGTTTGCTTCGCATACTTTAAAGCTCTGGTATCAGATGCATAAATGTGGCATTCTGGTGAACTGACCCTTTGTAATTATGATAGTGGTGCTCATTGCTTAACTGGTACCTCTTCTCTGAAGTTTTCTTTTAGTCATGTTAAAAATAGCTGTTTTCCCTTTCTTTCTTTTTCATTCTTACGCTTTAAACTTGTGTCTTTATGTTAAATAGTTGTATAAGCCTGTCTGGATTTGGATAGCTAGAGTATTGATATCAAATTTGATTCTTGGTGTGATCCCATCTGTTGCCTGTTTCTGTCCATACCATCTCTCCCTTGTTCCCCTTTCTTCTTCATCTGCATTCTTACAGATAAACTTCTCCTTTGTTGGTCTATTGACTTAACACTGAGAAGTTATTTGACCAGTTACTTCAAGGCTTACACAGTATTACAATTTGTGAATAGGGTAGTGATGTTCATAGTATACCAGTAATGAGCTGCCTAGATTCCTTTGAGTACATATGTAGAAGGAATACTGTTGGATCATATGGAAGTTCAATTTTTAATTTTTTGAGAAACCTCCATACTGATTTTCATAGTGGCTAGAATAATTTACACTCTAACCAGCAGTGAATAGGTTTCCTTTCTATATATCTTCACCAGCATTTATTGCTTTTGGTTTTTGTTTATTTGTTTGATAAAAGCAGTTCTGGCTGGGGTGAGGTGGAATCTTGGTGGCATTTTGATGGGTAAAGATATTAGTTTTTTTGTGTGTGTTTGTCATTTTAAAAATTTCTTTTGAGAACTGTTTGTTCAGTTCAGTTGTTCATTTATTGAATTATTTGCTCTTTTGATGTTTAATTTTTTAAGTTTTTAAAATCTATTCTATATATTAATTTCCTGTTAGATGAATAGATGTCAAAGCTTTTCTTCTCCTTTTCTGTAGGCTTTTTCATTCTGTTTCTTTCATCATGCAGATCTCTAGTCTGATGCAGTCCCATTTGTCTCCTCTTGCTTTTGTTTCCTGAGCTGTTGTGGTTCTGCCTAGAAAACCTGTGCCTGCATCTTACAACATTCTTTCTTTTAGTCTAGTAGTTTCAGAGTTTTAGGTCACAATCTTCAATCTATTGGGAGTTGATGTTCGTGCGGGGAGGCAGGATCTAATTCCGGTTCTTAGTAAAGACACTCAGCCTTCCTGGTACCACTTGCTAAAGAGGCCATTTCTCTCCATTGCTTTTGGTTCCTTTGTCAAGAACCAGATGGTGGTGGCTTACTTCTGTGTCTTCTGTTCTACTTCATTGTGTACGTGTTTGTTCTTGTGCCAGTACTATGCTGTTTTTGTTACTATAGTCTGTGGTATAATTTAAGACTTTGTGTAACAGTTCTTGCAATGCAAGTCTTCTGGTAGCAAATTCTGTGCTGTGTGGATATGCAAAATGTCTTTGCTTTGCCTTATTTTTGTAGATATTTTTGGACATGAGATTTTAGATTATTTTCTTTCATACTGTCTTAGTTCAAGTTTACTTTGCTGTGAAGAGACACCATGACCACTGCAACTCTTATAAAGAGAACATTTAATTAAGGGTGGCTCACTTACAGTTTCAGAGGTTCAGTCCATTATGATCTTGAAGGGGAGCATGGCAGCGTGCAGGCAGACATGGTACTGGAGCTGAGAGTGCTACATCTTGCAGGCAACAGGAAGTTGACTGACTATCACACAGAGGGAAGCTTGAGAAAAATAGACTTCAAAGCCAACCCCACAGTGACACACTTCCTCCAACAAGGCCACACCTTCTAATAGTGCCACTTCCTTTGGGGGCCATTTTTTTCAAACCACCACACGTACTTTAAAAATAGTTTGCATTGTTTTCCCCTTTGCATTACTTTGACAAGAAATTTTCTCTCATCATTATTTCTATTCTATTTTTCTTGTGGAAGGTTTAATAGTTTGAATTTTGTGTGCTAAAGCAGGATTCTCCTTGGATTTTTTTGTTCTTTGAATTCATTATGCATATGTGTCATCAAATTTGGAATATTTCCAGCTGGCAATCCCTAAGCCAATATTTCTTCAAGGAATTTATCCTTTTTTTTAATCTCATAGAGACCGTTTGTGTGTGTGCCCTATGTGTACATTCGTGGGGGGGGGTATGTGTGCAATTGTGTGTGGTATGTGTATGCACTCATATAGGTGTTCATGCATATGTGCATGTAAGTATAGTCTAGAGGTCAATCTCAGGTGTCATTCCTCAGGCTCTGTACACATTGATTTTTCAGACAGGGTTTCTTACAGGCTTTGAGCTCACCTGAGTTGACTAGTCAGGCTGGCTGGCTCACAACACCTAGGGGCTGACTTTATACTTTCATATATTCTCTTGGAATTGAACTCAAGTCCTCATTCTTATATAGCAAGAACTTCACTGGCCAAACATCTCTGCAACTTCTCCCCAGGGACTCTGGATAGGAAGGGAATCATCATCCACTGGGATTCAGTGTAGTTCATTGACATTGTTAGTTTCCTTGTTCTGTTTTGTGTTCTTTTGCTGTCTTTGAGTCTGCTAGTCTCCATAGTATCTAGCCAGCTCTTAATTCTATCAAGTATGCTTTTCTAGTTTACATTGTGCTTTTCCTTTATAGGTCAACTCACACTTTTAAAATCTTTTGTGTACTTACTTAATAAGTTCAATCTTGGCTCTAGCTTCTGAACTATAGGAAAGGTGTGGCCACTGGTAACAGTCATTTCTTGGTTTCCTGCTCAGTTCTCTGCTGGACTCCACTCCAGGCAGCCCTCAGCTCACTAAGCCCTCCTCATGCTGAATGCTGCATCCTTTTTCCTTGGGGACTTGCTGGCCCTGTTTGTTCCTGGAAGGCCTCTCTAGGTAGGAGGCAGCACCACTCATGGGCCCACCTTGCTTATTTCTCAGAAGTCACCGTCCTTTATTACTTGATGACCAGGGCCTCAAAACCATTATTCGGGTATTACATCCAGTTTTGAAGTTTATTCAGGTAGGTGAGAAAATCTTGTCCTTTTTGTTCCCTTTTGGCTAGCACCTGAAGCCTGCAGTCAGGTTTCTTATTGCTGTTATTTAAAAAACACATACTTTCACAGTAAAACTGGCCAGTCTAACTTCCATAGGAGTGCGCTGGTATATGCAACCCACAAACAAACAAATATTTTTTTAGAGTGGAGGCTGGCAAGATAGCTCAATGGGTAGAGGAACTTGCTGTGCAATCTGACAACCTGAGTTCAATCCTTGGAACACATACATGGTGGAAAGAGAGAACCGACTTCAACAAGCTGTCCTCTGACTCCCACACACTTGCTGTGGCACATACATGTAACATGCTCACAAACTGACATGACATAAGATAAATACATGTTTAAAGATTTTAATGAAATAAAAAATTTAAAGACATAGGAAGTTAGTTTTTGATTTTTAATTTTCAATTTCCATTCTACCCCCAGAGTAGAAACTTAGTTTTTTAGTGACTTTTTTCTTTTTTAAATAAGGAGGACAGCTGGCACAGTGTCCCTGCTATACCAATCCTGAAAGCATGGGTGTTTAGAATAATTGCAGAGTTTAGACTGTCTCTAGGTTATGCTTATTTTAGACACTATCTTAGCTAAATTATTTCAAAAGTCTAATTAGGGGAGGAAATCTGGAAACATAGTGAGGATGATGTTGAAACTAATCATTATTTGAGTTTAGAGATTAATTTTTAATACAAATTAGTTGATAAATTTGATAAGAACATGTGTTGTTTTGGTACCTTTACATTAAAATCATGGGTATTTGGGTCAGATGTTTGTGTACTAGGCCAGCTTGTATAATTTACTGATAACATCACTTTCAGGCTCTTTGTGTCCCACACTTTACAAATGCTCTGAATGGCCTTGTGCAGTTTCGCCAACATGAACATGCTTGCTCAGAGTAGAAGTTGACTCAGGTGGGCGAAAGAACATGCGTTCTATTGACTTACGATGTGGGTGGGGCAACTTGCTCCTTCTTAAAGTCATTGTATTTTGTGCACCAGTTCTTTTAAAACTGTGAATAGAAAAAAAGGTTGTTTTTGAAGGAATTACTCATGAAACATTCTCAGTTGAGTCCTTGTGGGGGAGGCAATGCATTGCTTATCATAAAGTGTTGTACCCAGGTCACATGACCCTGTGCCTCATTGCTGTCTAATGAAACTTCTTTTATGTGCGTGTGTGTGTGTGTGTGTGTGTGTGTGTGTGTGTTGCTTGTCTTTTAATAGTAATGTGATAGGTGAAGACCTTCAGATACTTGACCAAAGGTATTTGATAGTTTAATATTATATTTTAGAATTCACTGTCTTAATACCATGTTACCTCTGTCCAGAAGTATAAGTTTGGAAGTATTGTACACTTATATAATAAACAAAAATAAAATCTCTGCATTGTTACTTTTTCTTAAGTGTTGGTGCTTTCAATTTGAAAAAGACATTTTTATTATTTAATTGTTGCTGGAACAAAAGCTACCTAGCCAGAATTTCAGAGAAATGATTGCTTTTTGCTTCTAAGTAGTTATTGTACTACCCAGAATAATCTTTTGGTTGGTCAACAAGGTTTTTTTCCTAAAGTGCATCTGGAGCAATAATGTCTTCAGACTCAACCCTGTAAACTAGTGTTTTTGTTTCTCTTGGGTGTCTGTGTATGTCTGCCTGAAACACTCTGAAACAAAGCCTTCGAGCAAGAGATTGTCCTTTACCTAGGTATCCTGTTAGGTCTGGACCCTAACTTCCCAGGTGCCAAGTGGGGTTTATTTCTAGAGTCTGTGACTGCTCTTCTCATTGTTCTAGGATTTCTGTGCTCAGTGGGACTGATTAGACCTCCTAACTCTGCTCTTCATGGCCAGTGCAAAGCTATCTACAGCCCTGTAGACAGCAGGGGTCCAAAGTGGTGTCTGCATACCCACACTGGTTCACTAATAAGAAAATATTAGACCTTGTATTTGTATCACTGTTATGACTGTTAAGGTGACTTGTCCATAGGGAGTGTCAGTGGTACATACAGTAATGGATAGTCAAATGCACACATTAAACACATGATATATGTGTTAAATCCACATCAGTCCTCTCTTTTTCCTCTTTCCCATAGTAGTAGACATCATCCAGGGCATACTCAGCTTCTCCTTTGGGAGCCTTATAGATGCAAAAGCTTGAGTGTGCTTTTCTTATGAGGTGACTATGGCTGTTACTGGACACTTCAGAAGATCTTTGCTCTTGGGATGAATTCAGTTGCCAGTCTGGGGTCTTGCTGAAGCCCTAAGACTTGTGTTGGTAGAACCATAGTTGTTTACATAACTTGGTTTGAAAAGTAAGGTGTCAGATTAGGCATCCATTCCTTTAAACAAAGTCCTTTCTTTTAGGCTTAGCACCGAGAGATTGAAGCCAAAGTTGTCATCATCTTAAAGCAACACAGGACAGGCACCAAAGGCTTTCTGGTGACTTGTTTTTAAACTTCTTTTTGTAAGGTATTATCTAATGTCTTCATTAATCTTCATCTATTTTAAAAACACTTTAGCAATGTCTTTCAAAATTACATGTATTGGTTCCAGGTGGGAGTGACTACGAAGCTATTTTTGAAATGCCCTGTTCTGACTGCACTGTTTGCATAGGAAGATTTTCTGCTGTCCATAAGCTTCTCTGTGAGGCTTGCAGTAGTGTGTGATGGAAGTGTGTTAGATCAGGGCTGAAAGCCAAATTCAAAAGTCAGTTGATGATGTGAGATTGAGTCAAAGGTATTTTTGAAATCACCCATAAAATCCTTAAATGGCCTATAGCATATGCAGTACATAACTGTGTTTGTATAGTCCTATAGGAAGTATCTATTGCTTCTTGTAACTCTTTGTTATAAATCCATATAGTTCCATGTAGTTTCTTAGTGTCTTCCTTAAGACTGCCATGGCCTTCTTTCTCACTCTACTTACCCACCTGATGAGTAGGATTTATTTACCTATCCATGGTCAGAAAATACTACCACTCATGCCCTCTTTCTGATAAGTTTTGGACCTGGGACACATACTCATTTAACTATTCTTTCAGTTAAAAAGACTTAATGTGTATGTGGCTGAATTTAAGTAACTTAAACCCACGTGTGATGCAATCCTTACACATTCCCAGCTTTCCTCTCTTTATAAATAGGTAACATTAACTTCTGCCAATGATGTAGTGTAAGGAAATCCTGTTACTCACTTATGTGGTGGGCATTAAGAATGTGTAAGGCGTTGCCCCTGGAATTGGGGTTGCAGGACTGTAATAGACATCATTCCTATGTAACTAGTGGGGAAAACAGGCTCTAGTGGATGGCACTGGAGCTTCCTCTTTACTGCGGGCATGAACCCTAGATAGGTGGTAGGCACTCATGCCACTCTCCTGGGTGTCACATGCAGTGACTGGCACAGGCATGAAGGTTGGCTGGCTTGGGTTGTCCTGCTAGGAAACAGTCATATGTTTCATAGCAGAGCCTGCCCATAGCATCTGAGAAAGTCTGTGGAATCTGACCTGGTTTCAACTGTATTTTCTTACAGGTATGAATGCACCTCATTTTATTAAGGACTCTTTTATTTATTTTTTAACAGGAATCACTAGATTCGATCTACTTGGAGACTTTGGAAGATTTAATTGGCTGGGAAATTTCTATATCGTATTATCCTACAATTTACTCTTTGCCATTGTGACAACATTGTGTTTGGTCAGAAAATTCACATCAGCTGTACGAGAAGAACTTTTCAAGGCCCTAGGTAATCTTGAGGTTTATGGACATTTCTTTCTACTAATCATGACTTTGACATTTGAGTCTCTATTTAGTTTCTAAATACGCATGGCTGTCAGTTTGCATACTTGACTGATGTGTTGGTTGTGATTGGATTGGAATCATGTCATTTTACTGTAGGCCTCATCTATAAGGTATATGGGTAGGAATTGTGGTGGTTCTTGTGGGGTCTTAGTACAGTGACTAGGACACCCTAAGCACTTGGCAATGGCAGTCCGCCCATTTGTTCTTATCACGATAATGATGAGAAAAGTTGGTGTTGAAGGTTTGCTTTCTGGTAATGATGCTTTTACTATTGTTTACTTGTAGCTTTTTTCTTTTGAGGGAGACCTTGGATTTTCTAAGTGTACAAACAACCTATAGTTCTCTTCAATAAGCTGAATAACTCTGGAAAACAATGTTAGCATTCTTGGTACTGACAGGACAGGAGGTTTGTTGTCATGGACTCTGTCATGTGTATTGTGATGACATCAAAGTCTGCTCTAAGTGATGTATGTTTGCTGTGTATACTTCTACACTCATGATGAACTTAAGCCCAGGGCTTGTGCTTTAGGACGAGAAGCACTCTGGAAGCTTCTCAGGCTTGTAGCATCTATCTCTATAGCAGAAAAGAAAGGCGGTGATTTCCTGTAGGAAATCCTGGCATTAACTCATTTGCCTGAAACCACTTGAAACTTATGCTCCATATATGCTGTGGTTTTTGATATTTTAAGAGTCAGCATATTTATAGATTCATTAAGTCCCAATTTCAGAAAGCTTAAACTATAGGAGCAGCAATAAAGCTTTTCATAGCACCAACCTTTATGCCCTTGATGTTTGAAAGGATGACCTTTAAAGAAAAAAACACCAGGTTACTCCTCCATGTGTATTTTATTTGTAACACGCACTGTGAGGGGACAGCTGATTGAAATATTTCCCTAAAATGAAAAAGCTACATCTCATCTCTGCTGAAACACCAGATAATTTATGAATTTTGTGCCTGAGTTTCACAGTACTGGTCACATTAAAAACAGCCAGATGCCTAGGAATCAAGAAATTGGCAGTCACATGTCTAGTTGAAACTTCATTTTTAGCTAGGACCTCAGATCAGTTCCCATTTGGCTACAGTTGAGGTGGCTGCAGTGCATCAGTGTTGGTGTCTTTCCATGGAGCTTCCGCTAAGACAAGAGGTCAATCTGCCAGAGGCCAGAGGCCTCTGTGTCATGTCAGCAGTCTGACCATAAGACACAGTGGCCTTTTCAAGACCTGTATAAAACTCCCAAGAGATAGGTTTGTTTCCTTTTCCAAACATTTTCTGTTATCCTTGAGTATGGTCTCTAGGAGCACTTCTTCATATAGAAAAGCTCTTCTGTAAATATAGGTTTTAATGGCCTAAGATGTTAAGTCTGACTTCATTAACCCATTCCTAACAGGTATTTTCAGAGAACGTCTGCTGCACAGTAGCCATGGTTGGTGGTGGTGACCAACAGACTTTGACTCATTAGATTATAGGTTGTTTGTACACTTAGAAAATCCAAGGCCTCCCTCATGACACAGGATATCCATTCTGATAAAACTGCAATATTGTTATCTTTGACTTATGTGACACATCCTGTGTCACACCTGAGTTTAAGAAGTGAAACTAGCTGTGCAGTGGTGGCGCACGCCTTTTATTCCAACACTTAGGAGGCAGAGGCAGGAGAATCTCTGTGAGTCTGAGTTCAGCCTGGTCTACAGAGTGAGTTCCAGAACAGCCAGGGCTGTTACACAGCGAAACCCTGTCTCAAAAAAACAAAAATTAAAAAAATTAAAAAAAAGAAGTGAACCTACTTAAGTCTTCTGTCTTAAAAGAGGAGTTCCAGGGCCAGGAATGTGGCTCAGTGGTAGAATGCTTGCCTACCATGTAGAAGGTCTCGGGTTGATCTTCAGCACTGCACACATTCCTCACACGGAGACAGTATGGTTCCAGGTTAGTGTGGCAAGTATGCCCCTCGGTGCCCCACCCCTCCTCTTACCCTTTTTCTGATAGGTTTTCTTCAGTGCATGTCTTGTCTTAATTTTTGGAGGTTCTCTGATCACTCAGTGGTTTGGCCATTTCTGGGATTAAACTATTATAATGATAAGTATATAATATTTATATTTATAATTTAAAATTATAATTTATAGTATAATTTATATTACTATTTATAATGATAAATTTATGATATAAAGTATATTTATAATTTCTTTTTCCTTCTAATTCAGTGATAGGCTCAAGTTCAAATTTTCTTTCATTCAATTATGTAAGTAATAAAGACTTTAAATTTGGGGGGAGGAGTGTATTGGCTTAGGAGTTATATGAGAAAATTACTATCTGGAAATTTAGAATGAATACCCACCTCACCCCTCAACTTAGTTTTTGAGGCATTTAAAAATCTGAGCAGTGTAGGTGCTATTCCACAGTCTTCCCTGTGGATGCACTGCTTGTGGACTCTCACATGTCATGGGTTTCACTTTTGCTGATGTGCTTGAAGCTTTAGTATGGTCTAAAGTCTGACTTTTCTTTCTGTGAGGGTGCATGCACTATGATCCACATGTCAGCTGTATTCTGTAAGAAACTGCTGTGTGAGAAAATGGAAATTAATGTCCTGGAAAAGGTCATGATGGTTGTTTATCCTATAAAGTACCTTGGAACTGTGGAGTGTTTGTGTATTTAGTTTATTCTTTTGTAATTTTTTGTTCTTACTATTGACAGTTGTTTACACTGCTTTAAAACAATTACATGCTTAATATTTGGGGGTATTCTTCCCATACTTTATGTGTTTTAAAACAAAAAAGGTCATGTGTCTGTATCAAGTTAGCTGCCTAGGCAGTGCACTTTGGGATCCAAACAAGCTTGCTTGCTGGGAAGAGGCTTTTGAGGGGAGCAAGAAGAGGCAGTGCAGAGATGAAGTGT
Source organism: Peromyscus leucopus (assembly GCF_004664715.2). Taxonomy (NCBI): domain Eukaryota; kingdom Metazoa; phylum Chordata; class Mammalia; order Rodentia; family Cricetidae; genus Peromyscus; species Peromyscus leucopus. The sequence goes on along the minus strand of NC_051065.1, from coordinate 65,744,149 downwards.
ATTTTGAAGCCTTGTGGTCCTATGGAGTATTATACTTTGGAGTCCTCATCAGAGCCACACTGAGAGGCTGGGGGATGGCTCAGTCAGTGACCTACTTGTTACACAAGTATGAGGGTCTCAGTTTGATCCTCAGAACCCATAGTAAAAAAGCTAGACATAATCCCAGCACTGGAGACAGGTGGCTCCCTGGGCTTGGTAGCTAGCCAGCCTTCACCTACTTGGTGAGTTCCAGGCTTAGTGGGAGACCCTGTTTCATAAAACAAGGTGGGTGGCACTTGAGATGACACCCAAATTGTTCTCTGGCTTCTACCTGTAGTCACACACAAATGAACACACATGCGTACACATACTCAAAATTAAAAAAAAGTAGGACCCCACTGTGTTGAGAAGAGCCTTATCCACCTGTTACCCAGTCATTGGAGGTAGCAGTCCTGGAAAAAGAGGCATGACCTCCACAGAGCTGCCTTCAGGGAGGAGAAAGCTTTCATTCTCAGAAGGCTTTAGGTAACATATCACAACCTACACAGGAAAGCTGTCCTGCTGTTAAGCAGGTTTTGTCTGGCTGCCCAGTCCTTTCTCACCCGTATCCTATTTTTTCTGCAGGACTTCACAAACTTCACTTGTCAGATACCTCAAGGGATTCAGAAACTGCAAAGCCTTCTGCAAACGGCCATCAGAAAGCACTGTGAGACCTGGCTGCTTCAGTAGCATTCTGCAGCAAGTCCTGACGACTCCTGACATTCCCACAGACACTGATCAGCTTCTGTTGGGGTCTGGGCCTGCCTGTCAGTGCCATCTTCTCATCAGCACGGAGAACTTGGCATTGCTGATCAGTTCCTCATTTGAATTTTCTGATCAACCTCAGAGCTTTTGGTTAAACCCTGAGTCTTAGAGACGGAGGAAAAGTTGTGTGTCTCCAGCAGGGAGCCATCTGGATGAGAGGTGAAGATGTGCAAGGAGGCAGACTTGGACTTTCTTATGCTTTGCTTTATGCCATGAGACATTTGGGTCTGCAGGCAAAAGCCTGCCTGAAAGTTGCCTGGTACCCCAAAACATCTTCAGAAAGTCCTGGAAACTTCTGTACTAGTAGCAAACTACATTTTTTATTTCCTTAAAAAACCAAAAGCAGAGTTTCTGATTCATGTTACAGAATCTTCATTAGACTTTGAGCCAATGGAAAACTACTAGATTCTTTTCAAACCTGAGCCTTGGTTGGCAGCCCCAGGACTATCTTTTTGTGGTAAGCTGCAGTAGGAAGCATATGTGATCATAGATTTGGACATTTGTGTGTATACACCTGATAATACTTCTCACAGCACAGTGCCAGTGTTATACACACTTGTAACTTAGACCTTGCCTTATAGGCCATATGTACATTCACTTTTTAAAACCTTTTTTCAAAACTGCTTCACTTCCTGTGCTTGTTGTGCCTGTGAAACCCCTAGACGGCAACTGCTTCTTCTTCATGTCTCTTAGGCTTTGGTGACCTTCATATACACCACTTCAAGTGTCCACCTCAGGAAAGTTACCAGTGTGATACCCAGAACTTAAAGATCTTGGAAGGGCAGGTGCAGAGTCATATGAGCTCATAGTTATTCAGTTGTTTAGTTGTAAGTAATTGTTGGGATGGCTTCTCAACTCCTGAGTCTACTGATTAAAAAACATGAGTGCATGCTGTTGCTGTCCCTAGGTAGCACACAATTCACAGAAATATGGTGGTGCTCATATGCACTGTGTGGATGACAAAACATGGTTTGTGTTCAGAAAAGTAAAACATTTTTTCTCAAATTATTGAATTTAGTTTCTTTTGGAGAAATTTATGAAAAACAGACTGTATCTGACTTTTTTTTTTTTACTTAGAAAAATATGAAAATTTTAGCTGTACTTTTACAAGCCATTGAGTACACTTCTTTACTTACATCATGGCATTCCCTGATTCCTCAGGTTAGTTTTAAAGAAAAGGAGCCTTGGTACTGTGGCTCTGAGTGACTCAGTGTACGACTTCAGTGAGTACTGGTAGATTCCTGAGTGTGAGGTCCTGCACTAACACAATGCAAGTCAGCTGCTTTCAAATTCCCATGATCATTATGCCTATGTTAGTTAATGCCAGGCTCTGCTTTTTACTTGAAATTCATCCTTTGGGCAGACCAAGTGAAGGAGAGATCCGAGAGCAGTTTTCCACTGAAATCCCTTTCAGTGCACACCATTTGCTGATACATCCAAACACAGAGCTCCTGGCTAATCTGTAAGGTAAGGTGTCTGAAAATTTCATAAAATATTAAACTTTTCAGTATGTGTCAACTTGAATTTTCTTAATATTACTGTGTGTATGTATGTGGTCTGTATGTCTGTCCATTCATGAGTGAAGATCTAAGGACAACTTTCAGGAGTCAGGTTCTTTGCTTTTACCATGTGTATACCTGTGTTTGAATTCAGGAACCTTTACCTGATGAGCCCTCTCACTGGCCAGTCTCAACTCCTTGTTCATTTGGAAGTTCTTAATCTGAAGATGGAAGCCAGGCTTGTGTGACCAAGCTTAGTCAAATATATGATGAATTTTAAAACACTGACTGGAGACATTTGCTGATGAGATGTAATGTGGGCTTCAAGGCTTCAAGTTGTCTCACCTTGACTCTCAGACCCTCTATGGTGATCTGCTGCATGGTCACCGCCCTTTCAGGGTCAATGGTCACTCACATGAGATTCATCTGGTGCAGTCACTGCATTGGGCATGTGCTGGAGGCTGGCTGGTATAGAACTTCACAAATGGACAGCAGCATGCAGAGGCTTCACGTTCTAAGTTCATGAAGACAGGTACACTTAGGAGTCTTGCATTGCAAGTTATGTTTTACAGAGAATGCAGAAAGCTCTGCAAACAAGTGCTCTTATTCACACTAGTCATGGTGCTTCTTATTTTTGACTGGATGGGGCTGCACCAGTGACTCTGTTATGTAGTCCTTTTATTCTTTCACCTTGACCTTCCTCTTTAAAAGGAAGCTGGGCATGATGGCGATGCCTTCATCCTAATACTCAAGAGGCAGAGGCAGGAGGAGCCCTATGAATTTGAACCAGCCTAGTTTACATAGTGAGTTCCAGGGAAACCAGGGCTACATAATGAGATGTGTCTCAAAAACAAAAAGCAAACAGAACAAAACAAAAAAGCACAAGGGTTGAGGGTAGAGTGGCTGGAGAAATGGCTCAGCCATGAAGAGCACTGGCTGTTCTTTTAGGACTCAGATGTGGTTCCTTCCCATCATCCACGTGGTGGCTCAGTCATCAGTGACTCTAGTCCCAGGGGATCCAACACCCTTTTCAGGCTTCCATGGGCAGTGCAGGCATGCGGTGTAGGAAAAACACTCCTACACATAAAAATAATACAATTTAAACAAAAAGGGCAATAATAGGCACTGTGTAGATCTTGTTGATGGAATATAATAGATTCTTACAGTTAATTGGTTCTGTGATATTTAAATCAATTATAGTTAAAAATTTTATAGATTGTAACATTGCTTTTTACTGATTTTCTAGCATATTTTAGACCTTTAATAAACCTACCTGTCTGCCTGCCTATCTCTTTATCTCTTTCTATCGATCTCTCTATCTCTATCTATCTATCTATCTATCTATCTATCTATCTATCTATCTATCTGTCTATCTATCTATCATCTGTATATCCTATGTAAAATAAAGTTCGACATACATATGAGACCCTGGGTGAAGTTGTCTATACACCCACTGTTAGCTCCTTCAGTCAGACCTCTGTGGGGCTGGCTGGTAAGTCAGAATGAAACCTGTTGGGTCTACTTCTCATAGCCTCTGGGGCTATGTGCCTCTCCTCATGGTGACAGCGGCAGCTGCTGCCACCTCTGCCTTGGCCAGGTGCAGTAGGTGATTCTTGTAGGCAGCAGCACAGATTCCTGTTTGTTTCAGTCTATGTGTTTTCTTGTGGTTGGCACAGTATTTAATGCATATAGGCAGAATTGTTAAAGGATCTTTAAATACGTGAACATAAATACAGCACTGATTTTAAACTTCAGCAAACTGGTATGTGATACTTTTCAAATGTCTAGACACACTGGTAAATTTTTGTTACAGATTGTTGTCAAATTTTCCGTTAGTCTTATTTCTATTAGGTACTCTTAGTGTGACTTAAAATTTCTTAGAAATTAAAGTTCTGCAAAAATTTATTTTATACTTGGCTTATAAGTTCGCACATAAACAATGTTTAGTTTATGTTTATTTCTTCAATTTCATCATGATGAATACTCAAGAGTATTGACAGGCTGCTTCTGGTTCAGTGTTGGAGCATAGTGAGTATCCCAGTGGATATTAGAGGAAGAGATAGATGTTTTCATTTGTGGATTTATGGTAAATTTCTTTGCAACCCAAAAGTAACATTAATAGTTGAAAACATCACTTTACATTATTTAATGATTCAAGCTCATTAGACGCGTTTTTGATTTCTTCCATAGAGGAACTGAACTTCATCCAGAGTTCTGCAGAATGTAAGTGCTCATTTTTCTGGCAGTGTGTATAGCCTGTGAATACCAATGGCTTCACACTACAGTCCACATTAAGAAATAAATGTCCTCTGTAACTGAGTTTACATACACACCAAAACACATAGAAAAATTTAACAAAACAGTGATATTTTTTCTTATGATCCATGCTGGCATTTTCTAGTGTTTATTATAATTTTTTTAAAATACCAGACACAAACTAAGATATTTCCTAACCTATTAGTATGAAATGGGAGGTAAATTTCCATTTGAAAAACATAACTAGAGTCTTGTTTGAAATAACTAATACACTTTTTGTTGTTACTGTTGGCTTGAATATTTGGGTAAATTTGTTGGCACTGAGGTTTTCTGAATACTGTCTTTTTCCTCTCAAAAGCTGTTGTGAAAAGTTGTGCTGCAAACATGACACCTTGGCACCAAGGACTTGAGTTCCTACAGCAATGTGTGTGTGTGTGTGGGGGGGTATGTTGGGCCATCTGTGATTATATAGGGACTGAACAGTATACCCAGAAATTGAAAGGACATGGGTCATTTGTTGAGACCTCTACTTGTGCAGAGTCTGGCCTTTCCTTTCTTACAGCCCTGTATTGGCTCAGGCTATAGGGTGGGTCACTTGGTCTTATAGTTGTTATTTGTTGTTGTGAACTCACACCAGAGACTGTGAAGTGGCACTGGTGTGCAGGAGCATGAGGACAGGAAGTGGGTGTTCCTTCCCAACACATGGGTGTCTCTGAGCCCTGTCAAATAGGAAATGCACACCTCTAGTTCATGGCTTTGGAACACAGCCAAGAAAACTAAAGGTGCTTGGGGTTGCCCCATTCTTGAGTGAGTGAAGTAGGTCAGTCCGGGACAGCCTGATTCCAGTGACTCCCATTGGCTTGTTCAGAGTTCTCAGTCAGCAGACAAATCTTGGAGGCATCACTCTTTCTATGTTTTGATGGGGCTTGAGAGTGTGAGCAGCCACCCTAGCTTGCCTGCCTGTGCACCTTGTACATAGTGAACCTCCTTCTCTGATCTTTACATGCAGCCAACACTTAATGCAGATCAATATGCAGATGTCTAAGATGATATGGATGTCACTTGTAAGAACTTAGAGCTTGGAAAAAACAATAAGAGTGCTGCCCTTGTCACACATTGCCTGAAGCACTTGCTTACTTTTTCTCTCCACTCAAACCTATAATTTTATTTAAGACTCAGGAAGCCTGAAGTAGGTCTTGGATATACTGCAGAGGAGGAAACTCAGCAGCTACAGCCTGAAAAGTTGGTACCAGCCTTGGCCCTAGAGTTCCCAGGGCCAGACACTGAGCCTTTGTAAGAACTGAAGGTACTTAAAAAAAAAAAAAAATCTATAACCCATTTCCAAATCATCACCTCTCTCCTGAGTGGTAAGGATAGCTAATAGAGGACCATGTTACATTGCAGTTTTATAATGATGTGGCTGTTTCCTGTGCTTTGAAAGGAAAAGGAGTTCTACAAAGCTTAATAATGTTCTCCAAATGTGTCTTGGACTCCACCCTAGCTTGTTATAGGTTTCTAGAGCTCTCACTGCTCTGTGAGGTCCTGGCAAAAGCCTCAGAAAACCTGTTGTTGGCTCATATGGACACTTCTGGACCAAAATGGCCTGAGAACGTGCTTCTTTGGCAGTGTCTTATTCAGTTCATGAGTTAGTGAGGAGAGTGCCTAGGGATGAGTTAGGTCCTATGAAGCAGCAACCATACAAATTTGTAAGTGTGGAAGAATTCATGACTGTCCATCATGTGGGGAGAAAGGAAGACTTTATAATTGCCTTCAGCCTGGAGCATACCAGTGTCCTAAGTATGAGTAAAGTAAAAATGGGAGGGGGCAGTGAGAAGAAGGCTTTGCAAGAATGAGACATCTGCTAAGCTAAGGGAGAGATCAGTTCATTACAATAAAGACTACTCTGAGGAAGAAGTCACATTGAGAGTTAGGCACATTGAATTCTGTGGCATCTGAACCTTCTTACTGGCATGAGGTGTCCCAATCAGTGCACTAATTTCCATGTGACAGCCGACTAAATACATGATGGAATGGTAAAAGTTTGCACATAAGAAATTTACCTGAGTTATCACTGACTATTGCAAGATGCCCAAGCCCTTACCTTCAACACTAGAATTTTCACTGCCTTCAGAACCCCAATGAAGTTAATGCCGGATGTTTACTTCAACCCAAGGACCTGTTACCAACAGTTGGCATCTGTTCCTGTGTCAGTAGAAATGGACTCTGCCACTTCAGCAGAGGAGCATACTGTGGACATTCACAGGTTCCAGTGACAGCAGTGCCATTTCAGCTTGTGCATGGCCTCCCTCCAAGGACAGAGCAGTCAGACCTGCAGCTGAGTTTTCTGAATGGAAAAGTGGATCTCTGAGATGTAGCTTCTCTCTGTCACTTGTTTAAAGTGTTCTCCAAATGTGTCTTCAAATGTAATAGTATGTCTAATCATTAAGAACCTTTTGAGCATAGCCTAACATATACATATTAATTTATAAATTATATATCTATATATTATAAACCAAAAAGAACCATTTAAAAAGGATAAAAATATAAATATGGATTTTAAACACTTCTCACATTGTATAGGGGACAGTTCTGAACCCTGGCATGTACCTTGGCTTGCTACCTGCTTCTCCGCTGCGTTCCCATCCAGGCTTGGTGAAGACTCTCTAGCCAGCTTGAGCATGGCAAACATGGCTCTGGCAGGCCTTGCCCTTCTCCATTCCCTCTGCCTTGCTAAAAACCATTAGATTGAATTCCTAAACCTGGCCACCAAGGTGTATTCTTTTATTTGGCCACTTCCTCCTCCTGAGGCTGACTACCAAGGTCCAGCTACCAAAGTATTGAAGTCCAGCAATCAAAACTCCCCTTTGGTTCATCTAATTGACATGCCCAATTAAAATTAAACACCTCATCCTAACATGGGGTTCCCCTTTTATGTTCATGAACTGCCATTTGCTTATGGGCCATGTCTGTCTCCTCTCTATCCCCTCTTCCTTGTTCCCTTCCCCTTCTCCCCATCCTCTATTCCCTGGCTTTGTCTCTTAGCCCCTGCCCTCTGTCCCTCTGGGGTAGGTAAATCTCCTTTGTGCTGAGAACTTGGTCTTGGGGTCTTGAGCCAGTCCTGGTCTTTTCACTGGATACTGTCTCACATGGACACTGCCTCCCAGCACAGTTATCAACATGTTCTTACCCCAAAGAGAACAGATTTCCTGGTGGAGGCTGAGGCAAAAGACACTTAAATCCCTGAGATAGAAAGAGCCAAGGAGCTTGAAGGGTCTGTAGGATAGACACCCCAGCATTGATTACCACACTGCTAGTACTGTTGGGTGGGTCTTTTCCTGTTCCAGTGGCCAGAGGCCACCTGAGCAGAGCTGCTCATTGACTACTATGTTACACCAATCTTAGCACCATTCTCTGTCTCCAACCTGGGGTTTAAAGTGTTAAAAAAATCACTATATCTGTGCTGACACCACACACATTGTTTTTTTTTTTCTTTTTCTTTTTCCTGTCCTTAGTCCCTAAGTAAAACAGTGCAGCAACTGTTCACAGGGCACTTACACTATTAGGCATTATAATTTAGGGGTGACTTCAGAGTATGTGGAGAGATGTATGCTGATTACAAGGGAGTACTGCACCATTTCATATCAGGGAGAGCATTTGTGGGGTCTGGCATTGGAGCAACTGGCACCAGTTCTGTGGGCTCCAGGGATTTTCAGTTGTCCATCTTATATATGACCACAGGATTCTGTACCACAGTCATTAACATTTGGTTTACTTTGTTTAGATGTTGAGTACCACAATTTTTTTTTTTCAGTTTACATGTTAGAAGTACTTCACTGTAGTACTAACCTATTACATAAAAACAAAGGAAAGATTCTTAAGCATTGGATAAGTGTGTCAGTTTCCTGGATGTTGGTCAGACACTAGCAATATTTTAAGTAACACTATTCCTCATTTATTTCAAGTGACTAAACTCACAAATGCACAAACTGCTTTTTATGTAATAAAGACTAGTTAGATAGGTTCTTTTATTTCCTCTATATAATCACAAAGAACAGACAGCAGTGTAGTACTCACCCCAAAATTCACACAACTCATAAACAAGGTAGGCTTTTTACCCCCCTTCTTGTTCTAGTCTTAACTTCATGAACATGAACTCAGCATTCAAGGATTTTCTTTTGGTAGCAGGATCGGCAGAGAGGACAGGCATGGAAAGGGGCATTGTCTCCCAAGGAAAACTCCTCCAAGGCCAGGAGGCAGGCATGGTGGAACAGGTGTGCACAGGACAGGAGGACTGTCTCACGGGGCCGCTGGCTGCTGCTTCCTACAGCTGCTTGCTGGCAGTCACCATGGAGGGAGAGTGGGGTCAGGCAGATGGAACACTCATAGATCTCCTGGTGGGCAGCCTGCAGCACAAGGCAGATATGGATTTGTCATAGGAGTGACTGCCACAGTTACTCAGACCTACAGTGAGAACTATATCTCAAAACATGGGTCCTCTGAAAATGGACAGTATATTGAAAATCTTAAATGTTGAAGATGTGAGGTGTAGAGATTATAATAAGCATTTTAAAACAAAAATAAAAATGCTGAGCATTAATAATATATATATATAGTGCCTTTTAATTAAAAATGGAAAAATATTTGGCTGATACTGTTAAAATTTTAAAACATTCTCAATTTTATGTTTTAAGTTTTCCCTCCCTTTGGCTTTGAGTCACTGCAGAACCCTGTTTACCTCCCTTAGGCTACTACAGATGGAGGAGGAGGGCAGGAAGCATAGGCTTGCCCTTTTGAGTTTTCATTGTTCATAATACCCACCATTGAACTAGAACTTGAACGTTTCAAAATGAAGGACCCTGATGGTCACTGAGCTCATGACAAAGGCCTGGGTGTCCCCACCCAAGGCAGACCTCACGAAGGCCCCCACCCTTTACAGACCTGTGATTGCAGTCCATTCAGCAGAGGCAGCAAGGAAGCTGGTCTGAAGCCTACCTGCACTTGGATTTTCTCCCAATCCTCCTCAGAGATCTCATGGCCACACCTTTCATCTAGCTGCTGGAGGATGCTGCGATTTACAGCCAAGCAGAGGTCGATTTCTGAGAAGAGTTCGTCTATGTTGGTGTTGTATGAGCACAGGATTCGGTGGCTGATTTCTGTGAACTGAGAACAGAGGCCGAGGCTGGAGCATCTGAATGGCAGGGCAGAGTCATTCCTGGAGGAGGAACTCGGCGGGTTCCCTTCTCTCCAGAAGCCGTCATGACGCCCTACTGTCATGTAGCAGGAGTGCCCTCATCTCAGAGAGTGCCCTCATCTGAGAGAAACCTAGAACAGACCAGGCCAGGCTGCCTGTCTCACTGTCCTCAGCTGTCTCCTTTTTGGGACTTTCCATTCTCCATCAGAGCCCAGTTCACTGCTGCTTAGCTGCTGACTCAGGTCTTTATTTCTGTAAGAAGGTGCCCATGTCACAGGAGACTTTATTAAATACGTGTTTGCACTTTTCTCTTGCTAATCTGTCTCTTGTTGGTCTAATTCACAGGATTCCAGCTCAACGATTAAGGGAAGTGTAAAAAGGAAAAGACACTTTTTTTTTTCTCTACAGCAATTAGCAAGGCATGTATCTGGGACCAAAGCTGACAGGAGGGAGGAATTAGAAACTTACAGAGGACTCACACAGCACAGTATATAACTTCTTGGCACTGCTGCCAGGCTTGTGGGGACTGGAGCTAGCTCTTTGCTTGCCCATCAGCCTGAGAAGCTGCGGCTCCAAATTATAGGTGATCTTAGTATAAGGCAGAAAAGAGGAAATCCAAGCAAAGGATGGTTGTCTTTTTACTTTTTTTTCATTAAGCTCTAAGGTCACAATTTGAAACACTCCTTGCCTAATGAGTTTAAAAATCTTCTCCAAGCACAGATAATCAGTTCATGGATAACTAAGATGCCCCACCACAGAACAGATCCCTTGGGACTTAGGTTAAATTCTACACTAGTAGTGTCAGTGCGGAGGCAGCATATGCATGGCATTTGAACCTTAAATAAGTCTCTAGTGTTCCTCTAAACCCAGTTCTTCTATAAAGTTTACACACACACACACACACACACAATTATAAAAACACACAAAAACGGGTTTAGGAAAACAACTGGTCTTAGGACAAATGACTTGGGCATAAGAAGCTGGCTGGCTGTGGCAGGGCATGCAGTTATCTCATAATGGCATGAACAGGAGCTGCTGGATCCACAGGACTCCAACATTCCAGCACACACTAGAGTGAACTACTGTATACACACTTAGGAAGGTCGGGCATTCCTGGGCAAGTTCCCCACTACCTTTACCTACTGCCATTAAATAGACCTCAGTCTGTCTGCTTGCTTCCTGACTCATCTGGATATGTCTGCTATGATTCTTTAACCTCTGTGGAGTTGTACCCTTCACAGTGACAAAGGCTTGACACTGTGCCTGCCCTTTCCAAAGACGCTGTCACACCCTATCTGAAAAGAGCAAAGTCTTATGAGTACTGTATTACTTACTGGAAATATGCCTTAAACTTTAGTGGAGTTTGTATTAAGATAGTAAGGAGGCATGGTGGTGCACACCTATAATCCCAGCATTCAGAAGACTTGGGGGTGAGGGATCAAAAGCTTGAAGCTAGCCTGAGCTACATGAGACCCTGTCTCAAAATGATTTTGTTTTTGTTGTTAGTGTTTTGCTTACAAAGTTGTATAGTGGTCTGCACCAACTCATTTTTTTCTGTAGGTTTTCATGACTTGTTTTTCTTAATTAGAACATGTATTAAAAATGTAAATTATTGTTCCTGTGCTTAAATGTCATTGTAATTCTGGTCTTATTTACTTAAAACATAATTGTAGGAAATTCTTCACAATTACCTTCTAGACAGAAGTTCAAATGTATATAAATGACTAATAGGATGGTACCACTTCACACAGCATTTCATTATAATTATTAAGTTTAGAAAATGAAATTTCACAGTATTTACTATTATACCAGTATTCATGAAAGCTGGGCATGACAGGCACAAGAACATACTGAGTTTATTTCACAGATACTTTTATAATTTACTAGATCAGATAGCCTAGCTCTATTTGTTCTTAACAAGTGGAATATATATGTCTTTTCAAGCATTGTTGCCTTCCTTGGCCCATCCTTCCCAGATAGGAAGAGAACCTCTGACCAGGTTCTTTAGACCAGGCACTCACATGTGACACCCAATCTTCATATGCTGCCCAGGTTAAGATGAGGGATTCCCACTAGGATGTTCCATAGAGAGGAGATCACGTTTTCACTCTGGGTGTCCAGTTTAGGTGTGAGGCCCTAGATCCTGGACACCATGGCTTTGCATCACCAGCTTCTAGCACTGTGCTCTGCTTTAGTTCCAGTTTGAGTTTTTAGGGATACACACACACACACACACACACACACATATGTATACATATTGGCATATATACATACATACATATATATGTATGTATATATATATTATACTGGCATAAATGCTCAAGTGAGTAGTAATAGTGCAGTCACAGAGCATTTGCAGAGTTCAGAAGCCAGTCTCTTTCAGATGGGCTGGGAAAGAATCATTCTCTGGATTTTAATGAGGCTATAAAGATTTGGTTTCTCAGAGCAAAAGGAAAAACATTTGCTGTTAGGGAATCATATGAGAAAAGACTGGAAAAAATGGGTGTATGTAGTCATTGTATAGCAGCACATGATGTACCTTTACAAGTCTTTTTCTATAATATAGGTGCTCCGAGGATCTGAAAGATCCAGGAATTAGTTACACTACACCATTGTGTGACAGAAATGCAGTTGGAGCTACATGTGCAATGCTCAGATTTCTAGTAGTCATGTTGAAAAGGCTTATACATTTACTTTTTTTCCCCACCCCAAAATCCAAAATACCATTTCACCACTTCCATTTGAATGACTTAATGGGGTATTTTGCATGCTGTTCCCCATCTCAGGTCAGACTTGTCTTTTTCCCAGAACTCAAAGCCAAGTGGCTTGTGGTCATCTGTGTTGGGTGGACTCTGATGCCTCAGGAAGACAAGCAATTTAGGAGATGAGACCAAGAAGAGCAGTCACTAGTGCCATTTGAGGCAGGAGAAGGAGCTCATTCAGGGCTACCCACAGTTCTTTTTGAAAATCTAGGGGCTAGCATAAATGAGGCACAGAACTCCCATCTTAAGAGCCGAAAGATTTATTAGACTATAGGAGACTGGAGTTAGAGGCATACAACAGTGACAGATGACCATCACATGCTCATCTGCTACCCACAGCAGCTGGTTATCTCATCTAGAAACTATTTTCCCACTCACCTGTGAGCCCGGAGAGCCACAGGCTGGCTGCTTGCAGGCCAGAGCACCTACTGTACCTGTGAATAAGACCGGAGCGCGACTGCACATAGGTGTGTGCACACTGTCCTTACAACTGATCAGTGTGTAATTACTGACTCCTGTCCAGCTGTGTCCAACCTGTATTCTCTTGTGTATTCTTTTTGTTCTGCCACTTTAAATATTGCTGTTTATTGTTTTCTATGTGGGTGTGTACATCATGGCATGACTGTGGAGGTCAAAGGTTGGCTACTGGGAATCAGTTCTCATTTTCTACCATGTAAGTCCTGGGTTTTTAACTGTAATCATCCCACTCCACAGCAAGTGTCTTTATCTGATGAGCCATCTCACTGTCCCCACCTTAAAAAACAAAACAAATAAACCCCTGTTCGCCACTAAAAAGTTTGTATTTTTAGCTTTTTTCTCTCTCACCTTAAAGGTGAAAACTCTATTCTTTTAGCTTCCACCCTAGAGATGCATGCTTCAATTATCACAGTCCAGAGTTAACTAGATCTTCATCCTCTGATCCAACATGAGGGTCTTAACGCTCTCACTCTCAATATCCTCTTCTGGTCCAGTTTTGCAAACACTAGGGCTCTCTGACTTAACTTGTTGGGGACATAGTTATTCTTGTTTGGCAGATTCAATGCCTCTGAGATAGACCTCCTCCCTTTATTTACTACTTATACCACAAACTTCCCATCTAGGGCAATTTTCTTTCTTTAGGGAATGCAATCTTCAGTGCTCCTCCCAAGAAGACATTTAGAATAACAGCATTGTCTATCTGAACTCATGTCTCTCTCTGACTCTTCTTACACATAGTTTTCACTTAGATCACCTAGAATTCTAGGCTGTTTAATTTCCCCCGATGGTGCCCAGTGTTCTAGCTTATACTGAACCTCTGAGGCATCTGTGTGTTCCTTTGAACACCCTTTTGGGTTTCTTTGCTCCTGAGGTCTTCCTCAGCATTATGAGGTGGAATACTGACCCCCTCCCCTTTAAGTCATATTAAGGGTCCTTTGATCACTTAAGTTTGGTTTGGATTAGCTTCAGATCTGGAAAAATCCTTTTCCATTGCTACTTCAAGCTGTTCTCTTTGATCTCTGTATTCACTTTTCTTTCTCAGTCGTAATAACAAGATGGAGCCTACTGCACCCTCTCCACTAGTGATTTCTCTGAGACACTCCCACTGAAAGGAGAAGGAAAAAGCAGCCAGGGCAGCTAGGGCCCTTCCCGTGGGAGAAAGTGCTCACCAGTGACCTCAGTGCCATGTAGAAATGCCATCCCGGAGGGAAGCTCATAAAGACTCAGGAAGTAAACAACTCAGTGTCTCTGGAAGTCCCTGAAATTGAGCACTCACAAGGCCCCTCCCCCAAAGGTTACGTAAGTAGTAAGGACTGCTGTGGAGAGGACACTCTGACTTGTCCAACTACCTACATGTTGTGTAGAGGACATCTCCATGCTGTGGTACTGCCTTTGAGTCATCCATCTTCTTGTAAGTAACCTGAGTAAACTCAGTGGTTCACCAAGTTGGCCTCTGGTGGTACTGTGACTTTGCTCTGTTGGTTCCCTTTCTGGGATGAGGAGACACTTGTTCACATCTTCCCTGAGCAATGTCATACAACACTCAACAGAATGTGCCGTGAGGAGAAAGACTAGAGGTACAAACAACAGAATATTGGAATTGTAGTGTGACCGCAGGCCAGGCAGGCAGCTCCTTTAATAGTGCAGCTGCTCTGCTGAGAAGCGATGGGCATGTGTATAGGCGAGAAACAGTAACTCCGGGCTTCCGCATGCGAATTCAGTCCTCACATTTGTACTTAAACAGATAACCATACAGTTTAAAGCTAAGTGATTAGTTAATGCTAATAATTAGAATATTACTCCAAATATCAAATCACAACAATTTAAAAGTCCAGAGAAAAGAGAAAAAAATGTATTTAAAAATATTTCTGTGTTTTCATTTCATGGCTTGTCTTATCACCTGGAATACAGTATTTGTGTTCCTCACATAACTGTCATCAGCCACAGCCATTCCCACTCATAGCTCCAGACCTCTCCTCTAGTAGGTGCTCTCGACAAGACCATGCTGGGGAGCAAGAGGCCTCCCACACCCACACCGGGTCACTCCCTTCTGGGAGCATGAGTAAGTGGGTGTCCCAGATGTGGTGTTCTCTCACATCTATCCAACGGCTGGCTGCCGAGTCCCACTCTTTCTCCCGGCCTTTCATTGATGCACTCTGCAGCTTACTGCTGTACTGAATCCCACCTGTTCCCGAGTTCAGGCTGCTCATTTGCTGCCAGGAAGCACTTCACTTTGAGATCCCACTTTGAGATCCCCAAGCAGCAAGCCCAAGGTGTCCTCCCCAACTCTGAATAGAGCTAAGTTTGGATGTGAGCCCAAGTCACAAGACCACACCTGTAGGCCTTTCCCCCACAAGATCCTACAATGATTCATGAGCAATCCTGTGGTCTGTCACTGCCTATGTATCAGGGCTGTTACCTCCAGAAGCCTCTTAGGCCAGCTCCCAGTCCACCCCACTACGAGGCTGCCTACCACCCAGAGACATATTGGGCCCTGCCGTCATGGAGGTGGTCCAAGGCAATGGGTCCACTGCTGTATCTGTTAACATTCATCTGCCCACATCCCTTACTCAGAATAACCCCTTCTCTGCTCCCTCCCTTTCTCCATGTCTGCCCTCATAGCACTTACTGTTCCTTGAAATTTGTTTTTTGTTGAGACAGAATCTCAATTTTTAGCTCTGGCTGGCCTGGAACCCAGAGAGGAATTCACTGCCAATCAGAGTAATATCACCTTTACACTTCCTTACTTTTTAATTTTATAAACTTTATTAGTTTTAAAGAAATTGTTTTTAAACAAAAATAATTTCTTTCATATGTAATGATAGTTAAGAGCTATGAAATGCATTTTTATTCAATCTAAACAATTCACTTTATCACTTACAGGCATTACATGATGAAGTAGAAAAGTCCTTACACCGTTTCTGTGGGGCTGGTTATTAAAACAGCTTGGAAACTGAGCTAGTATTTACCAGGCAGTGTACTTCCTGAGAATCAAAGACCACAGACAGTGTTCTTCAGCGAAGAGTCCTAAGGTAGTAGGAACACCACTGACAGTGCTGGTGACTCAGGAACCTACAAGCTCCTAGGAGGTGAGGAGAGGACAACTGTACTGTGTTTTAGAACTCAGGTGGTCAGAGCTGAAGCCGCACCAGCTTTTCCCACGTCTGTGTCATTTGTCACCACTAACTTCAGCAAAAGCTGTCTGGAAGGAATTGTGTGGTCTGGCCCATGTGTTTGCTCAGTTCTGTGAATAACTGCTGCTTTTTCCTCTTCCTGCACTTTGTGTTGTGGTGACATGGGCTGAAAGTGATCTGTTCTCTGCTCACCCAGTGGACTTCTGGCTCTTGAGGGCCAGTTATCTATTTTGTGTACATTTCTTATCTCTTCAGATGAGTACCATAGATCTAGGGAAGCACCTGATTCATCTATGTAAGGTCCTTAGCACTGAAAAAAGTTGACTTTAGGTTTGCAAAAGATTAGAGATGAGAACAAATATATGCCCTAAATGTACATATTTAGAAGAAGCACAATACAAATTCCTTCTTGGAGGAGGGAAGAGGTAAAGAACAATGCTTATCTAGACTTTAAAGTGACCTCTGTTGGCAAAGTTCAGTAAAACACCATATTTAGCTGAGAACCCCAACACTGATGTGAGGTTGTCAACAAGGCCTGCCAGGGTGTGCTTCTGAAAGGAGCACATAGAACTGTTCTTGCTCCTTAGAGTCTTAGTGTTCAGCTTAGCAACAGCAATCTTTTCAGGGCTAGAGCTATGGCCAGTAGGATAGTGCATGCTAGCATGTGTGAGGCTCTAGCTTAATACTGAAAAAGTCAACACACATTTCCTGACTGCTCATTGTAATCAATTCAGAGCAACTACTCAATATTTCTGAAATGTCACATTCCTGTTTTCAGAAATTCTTATCTCCTCACTTCTTATGTGAGTTGATAACCTTCATAATTCAAAGGACAAGCATGACAAGAAAACGTGTCAACTTAGTTCTAGTTTTTAAACATTAATGCTTAATACTGTGAATTTCACATAAACATCAAATATATAAAAAATTCAATTTAGGAAAAATGTGTTCCTTAACATATTTTTCCTTTTAAGTCTCCTACTTTGGATATTTGATAAATTTAATAACCAGGAGTCTGGGTCATTGATATGTAAAGCAGTTACTGGTCATTTGCAATTACTGGCTAAACATTAAGAAAAAAAAAAAACCCACTAACAAAAGCATTTAGGTGAACTCTGTCTGCTCAGGAGAGTCTTAAGTGATCCATCTCATGTCAGCAAATTGCTTACTAATGTGTTGACTTAGGGCCACTCTCAAAAGCAAAATGAAAAGCCTGGAATTTACAGCATATCAATGCATCAGTTGATAAGCTTTTACTGGTTTAATATCCTCCCAGGCTTGCAGCTTGGAGCCACTTCAAGTTAGCAACAGAATGTTTGCCATCTCTATGTGATAAAGGAAGTCAAAGGAATGAACAAACTTCAGGACCATTATGCTGTTTGGTGAGATGGAAATGAAAAAGCTAGAGAAGTCACAGGTTGGGGGTGTGTGAGAGTTGGGCCCTCATGTCCAGCATCTGACAGATTGTTAGCCTCACCTTTCAAACAATGGTCTGGACTTTAGCTGGGGCAAAGATAACATAGTGCATTTGGAAAGTTTTAATTGCAGCAATAAAAGACTGTACCTCAATTATATGACAGATGCTAGCAGAGTTTCCAGATAAGGATCAAAGGCATCCAAGGAGTGGTCACTGCACTTTGGGCCACACTAGGCTTTCTGTACACACTGCTGGGGAATTAGCACATCGGCTTTCCCGACCTTCCCAGGTCCTTTGATCTGAGTTCTCAAGCAAGTAAGTGTACCAGGACTACTGTATCAGCCAGACAGGTCCAACACTCCCTCCCTGAATTTTAATCCTGACACTCACCAATACAAAACCCAACACCTGACCTTTGCAGTTCTTACCACAAAAGTTCAGTATGCTTAATAGAACCTGCTTGTCACATTACACCACTCTGCTCTGCTTCTGTTTTGCTAGCAGCGTGCCGATGCCACTTTAAAGCCAGGCCACCTTGAGAAGAGAGCTTCTTAGTGTATGGGAACATTTTGTTTGTAGAATTTAGATGGATAAAAATAAAGAAAAGGACTTCATTAACTCTCCCAGGAAGAGAAGGGGGAAATGCAGAACCACAGTTTGTGTATAAGCAAGAGAGATTATAAATCAGAACAGCCTGCGCTGACCTGATCCAGAGTACTGAAAACATTCATCTCCGTACATGAAGTATTCAAGGACACTAGCACCTCCAGTTGTTCACACTTACAGCTCCTAAATGGGCGATTACCTCTTTCTTTTCAATTCATTAGACTTCTTTTTCTCTGCGGGGACTTGAGGTTGGATCTAGGCCAGTGCTTCCCAGCAGAGCAGAGGCTTTGCCCACACACAAGCTAAGGCGGCAGTGCACAGATGAGGGCAGCTCTGTGAAGCAAAGCGGCAGCTCACCTTCCTCCTCCTGGTGCTGCAAGTCTTTGGGGTTTGTTTGTTGTTGTTTTTAACTGCCATTACATGATACCAAGACAAACGGTGTTTTGTTTTTAAAGTCTCTAATTCTGGTCTCCACTGAGGCACAGATCACAGTGGCTGCTCGCTCACTCGGAAGGGGCCAGCTGCCACTTCTGCTTTACTGCCTCCCCAAAGCAGTGTTTACCCATCTCACTGCAGTGAGCCAGTAGATTTATTCCTCCTAGTAACTTGCAATTTCTGTTAGGACTAGAAAATAAAAGTGAATTTACATTACTCTTTGATCATAGTGAAAAGGGAGCTATATCTTAAATATGTGGGTATTTTCCAGGTTAAAAGAATTGTTGCCTTCCACAGATAAAGAATTTGCCACCTCCACATTGTTATTCACTACAGCATGTTTAGTAAAATCTCCAATTTCTGACACTCAAACCTTCAGTCTCTGATAATACTGATCTGAAGTTTTGTGCAGTTAAGATTGGCCAGAAGGCACGTGAAAAAGCATAGGGCCTCCTGTCTCCCAGGAATAACTTGGTATTTCTGGAATGCTGCTAACTGTATCACAAAGCTAGTCTCTCACCCAAAGGAACCTTGCTAGAGCCATTGTTCATTGTGGCTTTGGAATTTATTCTTAATGGAGTTACTACTAGGAAACCTCTAGACACACTGGTTCATCTCAAACTGTACTTGAATTTTAGTAAGCATTTTTGTCTTTGAAGACTTTCATAGGTTCAAGCTGCAGGCAGAGTCACTTAAAAAAAACTTGTAGAAGTATCAAGTAAGGTCGAATGTAATTATGGGAAAAGAATAAGCTTGGGCTAACACCAAGAAAGTGAAAATAAGTTTAGAAAAGCAATTTGTTTTGGGAAAAAAAGGGGGGGGGGATTCTCTGGAACCCAAACCATACTAGTAAACACATCTGGCCCAAGCTCCATCTTTCATGAACACAGAAATAGTCATACAGGAAGTGACTACCTCTCATCCCACTGGTGGGAGCTAGACTTCATAATCTGATGTGACTGGCTAATTGACTTGAAAGGGATGGAGCTTCAGGGAATCAGAGCCTTTGTTGGACTAATTACCTTAGATAGAAAAAAAAAGTTATATAAAAAAAAAAGTGACTCCTCACATAATGAGGAGTCAGGCAGGGCCAGCAGTTACATTTTTATTTTAGACACTAATCTAAGATGTCTAACTCTTAAAGAATCTTTATATACAACCTTATGTTACAATATTTTGGGGCTGGGGGATGGCCCAGTGGGTAAAGAGCACTTAGTTTCACATGAGGGCCTGAGTTCAATCCCCAACACCAAAGTAAAAAGCTGAACATGGATGCCTATGCCCGGAACCCCAACAGAGACAGGTAGATTCCTGGAACTTGCTGATCATTCAGTCTAGCTGAAACAGCAAGTGTCTGGTATAGTGAGAGACTCTGTCTCAAAGAAAGAAGGTAGAAGCTGAGCACACAGCGGCACACACACACACCTGCACACACATTCACACCACTTGCACAAACACCTGCATGCACACAATCCTGTACAAACACCTGTGTTCACATACTTGTACACATACCTGCACAAACACAGCTGTGCCTGAATTCCTGCATACTTGAATACACTTGTATACACACTTGTACAAACACATATGTGCACACACACATATGCATACCTGTACAAACACACCTGCACATATGCACACATACACTTTACAGCCATTCTAAATGGAAAACACCAAACTTTTTTTTAAAATTAAAACCATTTTTCTTGTTAAAAAAATAAAATTCTGTTCTGGCCAGGTAATGGTTTTGTTCTGGCCAGGCAGTGGTGGCACACATCTTCAATCCCAGCTCTTGGGAGGCAGAGGCAAGAGGATCTTTGTGAGTTTGAGGCCAGCCTGGTCTACAGAGTGAGTTCCAGAACAGACACACAGAAAACTATCTCAAAAAAACAAAAAAATCTGTTTTGACTATTATAAAGCCACATTGAACTTAATAAGGCAGTAGTTAGTGTGCAGTGCCTCAGGCTGACCGAGTCTTGCACATCCACTGCTGGGCCATGCTCCTAACTTCTGCAGCACTTGTTACTCAGCTTTCCTGTTCCCACTATGAAATATTAATTTTACTACCATGATGAAAATTTTAAAAAAGCACAAGAAAATGGTGGGAACCCCTAGACATTTATATATGTGTGTGTGTTAATATTCTTTTACTAAACTTTATTTCTTATAGTTTTATTAGAAATAAAGATGGCTGCTTTGCTGTGCCCAGAACAAGTTGCTGTCCAGTGTTCTGTCAGGTTTCCTTCCTGCTGGTCTTGGGAGGCACCCCAAGGTGCTGGGCCTCAGATCCTGGCAACCTCTGATACAGTGGCTTCTGTCCTACTCATTGGTTTATGCCATCTGACAAGGTATGGTGCCCAGGAAGTTGTCTTGGACCCTAGTTTCATTTAGTGTTTAGATATTGAAAACTCATACAGTTTTGGCAGATTATGGTATTAAATAATATTCTCTTGCCCTCTCCATGTGAATGGACTAAAATTCTCAATTTAGATTTCATATACTGATACATATAGCTTTCTTCTGTTCACTAGTTGTCAATTATTTAATGGGGATTTAGCTACCAAATTTATGTTTTATATATCAAAAGGTTTGTTGTCTTTTAAATTATAAGATGGCTCTTCCTACTCTGCTAGGTAGGTGTTAGAGTTGACTTGTGCAGTTTGAGGTGCATAGGCAAGCTTAGGAAGTCTTTTCTAAGAGTTAAAAGTCACATTAAACCTATCTGTGGAAAATGGATTTTTATATTTAAATACACCATATATATTAGTCATTTTATTCAATATTTTGACTTTATCAGAAGAAGCCCTTCTGTGTTTTGAAGCTTCCTTGTTAAGCTTAGGATATGAACTATTATGAAGGGGCAGTTTCCCACATTTACATCTGATTATTGTGGCTCTACAATAAATAGTTACCACATATATACCTTGACTATGGATACTCAGTAATCTAGTTTGGGTAATTTTATGTGATTTTTGTGCATTTTATCAATGTACAGTATCAAACATATTTGCATTTGCACCACACATCTGCTGTATTCTGTCTCCTTGCACTATTGCTAGGCAGAGACTGGCCAGAGTGCTCTAGTGCTGAGCAAGCCAGGGTTACATTGTCATGGTTTGATTTGTAATGGTTTTTTGTTTTGTTTTGTTTTTTAAAAGACAGGGTCTCAGCCGGGCGGTGGTGGCACACACCTTTAATCTCAGCACTCAGGAGGCAGAGGCAGGTGGATCTCTGAGTTCTATGCCAGCCTCCTCTGCAGAGTGAGTTCCAGGACAGCCAGGGCTACACAGAGAAATCTGTCTCAAAAGTAACAAAACAAAACAAACTAAACAGACAGGGTCTCTTGCATCCCAGGCTGGCCTCTACAGCCCAGGATACAGCTTGCCATCCTTGCCTAGGATGTAGCTGAGGATGATCTTGAAAAATTGAATCTTCTTGCCTACTTCAAGTGCTGGGATTACAGGCATGCATTGCTATACCTGGTTTATGTAGTGTTGGAGATTGAACTCAGGAATGTCTGCATGCTGAGCTCCATCCCCAGCCCCAATAAGTGGCCTTTATTGTAATAAACTCCATCCTAGAGTTCTGGTACTGGTGGTCAGGATTAGGAATACATTTAGGATTAGTTATACTTGAGTATCTTTTTAGTGAAGTTGAAATACTCATGTGAGTTTCTGTTATTTTATACTTTAAATTTCTTCCTATGTTTGCTAGTTTTGTGGAAACTAATTTCAATTACATTTTGGTCTTTAATGGCAGCAGGCTGTATATACGAGCCTCTTAAATTTTAACCTGATTTCCATGTATGTGGATGCCTCCTCCTCAGTGTTTTGAGTCTGGTGATACTTTATCTTCCAATGTCCACTTTTAAATTACTTTTCATATCAGATGCTGGTTTCATTAGCTAGGTTTGTTATTTCTCTCCTATCTGTCTGTCTGTCAGACGAGCTCTGGTCTCAAACTCCATATCCTCCAATTTCTTTCTCCTGGAGCTGGGATCACAGGACTGGAAGACTGCCTGCTGAGGATCTGAATGTGAGTCCTCGGGCCTGGCATCAAACACCTTACCTACTGAACAATCTCCCAGCCCCACTTTTCCTTTTTTGCTTGTTTATCTATTCTGAGACAAGGTGCTGCTATTATGTAGGCTTGGGCTGGCCTTTGAATGCAAGCTTCTTTTATGTTAGCCTCCCAGTATAGGCCACCATGCCTGCTCTCATTTGTTTTTTAATATGAATTTACTTTGAACATTTTGTTTCATTTTAAGTGTTCTGCATCAATGAAATCCAAGAGTTTGTTATATAACAGGTAAATTTACCCATTATATTTGATGTCTTGCTATGCTTTAATCCCTCATCACCTTTTCTAGTCATTATCCTCTCTTGTTGCTGCCTTCTCCCTTTTCCTAACTTCTGTAGGAATGTTTATGTGTGTGGGCATCCATGTGATAGTCAGAGGACAACCTTGGGTGTCAGTCCTTGCTTTCTAGCTTGTTTGAGTCAGGGTTTCTCCACGCCCACCCTCTTCCCCCTTGTGCTCCAAATTAGCTGGCCCTAGAGCTTGCCCAGAGTCTCCAGTCTTTACTTCCTGTCTCCTCATTGGAGCTCTGGAGTTATAAATGCTCCCTGCTATGTTCTCTGGCTTTTACACTGGTTCTGGGGGTTTGAACTCAAGTCCTCACACTTGTACAGTAAGCTCTTTTACCCACAGAATCATCTCCTCAGCCTAACAGGAATATTTTTAAATTATTTTATTAAAAGCAGAAAAGTCAATGAAGAAGAAATTTCTTTCTAATTTTAGTGAAATAAAAATCAATTCATGTGTGACTCTGTAATTTTGCACTACTGCTGACCTAGCAGAATTTCTAGCTGCTTGAATCTTGGAAGACAGGATGCCTGTAGGTTAGAAGTCCATCTTCAGATGAGCTGGCAAAATTGGGAGGATCTGTCAGAGTGACTATGAGACAATCCTGAACTTTATTATTGTCCCATCTTATACTAAACGACCTTACCCTCCTACTGAGCAGTCTATGACTGTTGACAACTGCCATGAGAAGACTGGAAAGAACTATAAAAGAGTGTGCCTGGATTCCCAGAAAGCCTCTGCCTCCCAAAGAATCATCCTTCTCATTTGTTCATTTCCTCTGCTCAGCATCTGTAACCTCCCAATTCTAGCAGGCCGAGCAGATTTACACACATCACTCCCACTTCTCCTGCCTTGACTGCGTAAGTTTCCTTGGTGTTCTGTGTTATTGGAGACACAATTTAGTAAGTTTCCTTGGTGTTCTGTGTTATTGGAGACACAATTTAAACAGAACAAAAGGACCCAGTTTGGGGTAAGAATTGATAATAGCAATAGTTTAACAAAAATCATAGAACACAAATTCTTATACAAAAAGTAACTCTATGGTGATGTATACTTCTAATTCATAGCACTCTAGAGGCTGAGGCAGGAGGATCAGGAGTTGAAGGCTCACCTGGGCATAAAGGGTTAGAAGAAACTGTCTCATAAAAACAAAACTAACCAAACAAAATTTCTCTTTTTGCTTTCATCTCCACTAGCCCTGTATCTTTCTCTACAAAGTACAAAGATTTCTATTGTCTTAAACAATTGCATACCCAGATCCACCCATTTCTCATTTGTATTCTATGTTTGTAATATTTCATACTTTGTTTTTAGCTGAATTATATATCATGAAAACATTTTCCAGCTTATCTACCTTGGGCTTTGTAACTGCTGTGCAGTTTACTCTGATTATATTTTTTTCCTTTTTAAAATAACTATTGCTGTGGGCACAGCCCAGTATCTGTGCATTTACTATAGGATAAAATTTTAGTGGCAGTCAGCCAGTGCCAGGTCCACTAGTGGCTGTAGTCCATTTCCCCCTTCATTAGCACTGGAGAATGCTGTCAGTCTTTCTAATTCTTGCCAATATTATAGGTCAAATAGGTTCTTGTTTTAGCTTTAAATATATGGAGTATACCTGTGATAATGCATTAAGAAAATGTGCTTCTAGAATGTCCTTTAAATGTCCCTTAAATCACAAATACATTTCATGATTTGTCATTAGTCTCTGTATTTTTTTTCTATCTATAAAGACATTTTGACAATTTTGTGTAGTTATCAGTTATTTCCTTACTGTGGGTGAGCCACACTCAGAAAGGTGGCTCCCATCCCAGATTATAATATTAGCTTATGGTGCTTTCTGTTCTCATATTCTCTTTAATTGTTCTATTGGGGCTCCCAAGGGGGTTATATGGCCTGGATGTTGCCCAGCCACCCTGGGGAGGGTGCTGTACTTTGCTGAGCTCATGAATTTAATGCCCCTCTCACCTGGAAACACCCCACAGCACACCCAGGGATGATGTCAGCCTGATAGCCTGAGAAGCCCTTAGAGCCATCACGGTGACACCCTGGTCATGTGAAATTCAGTAATAACTCACCTCACCAGTCTCCAGAGTCCACAACATCCTAACATCGACAAATTGCAGACTGATGTTTCCTAGAGTATTTCTGTAGCTCAGAGTTCTACCAAGTTGTTAAGACAGGGAGAAGCCATCACGTTGATAGTCATTTGATTACTGTCACACAGCCTAGACAACCAAGGGCAGTGAGAAGGGTACATATCTACTGCCAATGCACTATGTCATACCATAATCTTAATTTGCTTAAAGTGGGCTTGAGGTTATGGATTTCAAATGTCTAGTGGGAAAGGAGGCAGTGATGAGGCCTAAAGAGAGACGATTTAAGATATGGCTTAGAACACCAGCAGAGCTGGGAATTTCTGAATTCCAGAATCAAACTCCCAAATCAGAGGCACTGACACATGCTTGTTTGTAGCATGACTTTTGAGTACAACCTCATGGTCATTTGAATGATATATCTGTGTACCTCCCTGCCCATATATCATACTCAAATGAAGCAAGACTGTCTTTGGAGGAAAAGAAGGCTGCTTGTGTTAATGTTCAGCTATTTATATGTAAAGAGCTGTTACACATAACATCCCCACGTGACTCCCAGTACTTATGGAGTATGGCTGCCCTTTGTAAATGATCACAGTGTGCATGTGACAACAGCAGGTTTACTCTCTTGAAAGGCTTTTTGAAAAAAGCCTGTGAAAGTCAGTATGGAAGTTTAAAAAAATCTAAAAATTGAACCATAATGCACTACAGCTGTGCCATGCTTGGGCACATAGCTAAGTATCCTAAATTGCAGAACAAATATAGCTGCACAGCCATGTTTACTGCACCACTGTTCACAACAGACAAGGTGAGGAACCAGCCTGCATGTCCACCTTCAGGTGCATGAAGAACAAAGGCTTTGTTTCTGTCATGTGTACACATGAGCTGGGGCTCTCTAAACAATGTGTTTCTTATTGTGGCTGAGAAAAATTGTGTCTTTCAGACCACTGCTTTACATAACAGTAGTCCTCATTTTCTTCTGCACACTAACGTTTTCTAGGATCATCTTCAGAAGCCCCAAAATAAAAAGCCAGACATAACATATATTAAATATACTTGATACTTTTCCTTTTCTCTTAAACATTTTAGTTTTTTATTAGTTTGTAACACATTAGCATATCAACTAATGGGATTCAATATGACATTGTATATATATAAAATACTCTGCTTGTTTGTCCCCCAAACCCTCTATTCCCACTCTCTGAAAGTTACTTTCCTTCCAAGTGGTCCCCACTATGCTTTTATATCATACACATATTTATAACTCTAGATCTTGTGTATCAGAGAAAACATATTTGTTTGTAATAGGGTTTATCTCATATGAGATAATTTCATTTTTTTGTGAGAATAAAATTAGATTGTGTATGACAACCATATTTCCTATCTTCTTCATGCACCTGATGGCAGACAAGCAGGCTAGTTCTTTGTCTGTTGTCAACAGTGGTGCAGTCTACACAGCTATGCAGTTTTGTCTGTTTTATGATTTAGGATACTTAGCTATGTGCCCAAGAGTGGCACAGCTGTAGTGCATGATGATTCAATTTTTAGATTTTTTTTGAGAAATATCCATACTGATTTTCATAGTGGGTATACCAATAAATATTCCCAGCAGCAGCAGTAAGAGTTCCTCTTTCCCCATATCCTTACGAGTGTGTTGTGGTTGTCTTAATACTAGCTATTGTGAACAGGGTGAGATGGACTATCACTATAATTTTGATTTGCATTTCCCTAATTTTGGCTAAGAACAGTGGCTGATTTTTCATGTTTATTAGTCTTTTGAATTTATTTTGGAAACTGTTTGTATAGTTTATTTATTTTTTGTTATATAGCCTAGACACTCTCAGATGAATAGCTGGGAAGTACTTTTCTCCCATTTTGTAGACTGTCTCTTCACTCAGTTATTTTTTTAGCTGTGTAGAAACTTTAAATTTCATGCAACACCATTTATTAATGCTCAGTATTATTTCCAGAGCTGTTAGAGTCCTCCCTATGTCTGTATCCTGAAGTGGTACCCTTATTTTTCTTTTAGTAGTTTCAGGTATTACAATAAGATACACGTTCCATTTGGAATAGAATTTCCCACAGGATGAGAGGGACCTAGCGTCATTCTTCTTGTGAAATCCAGTTTCCTAGCACAATGACTGAGATTTGTTTTCAAGGTGCTTTTGACATCTTTGTCAATAATTAGGTGGCTGTAGGTTGTGGGTTTCTTTCTGGCTCCTCTATTCTACCCCATTGGTCCACTTGTCTGTTTTTGTGTCAGCACCATGTTGACTTTGTTATTATGACTGTAGTATGCTTTGAGATCAGGTATTATACCTCTAGCATTGTTCTTTCTGCTCAGGATCATTTGGCTATTTAGTGCTTCTATATTAATTTTAGGCTTTTTTCCAATCCTTTAAAGAATGTTATCAGAAATTTGATGGAGATTACACAGAATCTGTAAATTGCTTTTGCTCAAATGGCTAGTTTTCACAATATTCTGTAACTCCATGTGTATGGGAAGTCTTTCCATATTTTAATGTCTCCATCAATTTCTTCAGTGTTTTAAATTTTCACTGTTTTTCAACACTTTGGTTAGGTTTATTCCTGGGTGTTTTATTTTTCTGAGGCTATTGTGAATGGGACTGTTTTCAGAGTGAGAGTAATAATCTCCCATACTATTATATCTGGACCTTTGTGGCCCTTAATATCCAGGAGTGTATGATTTACAAAGCAGGGTATACCAATGTCCAGTGCTTATATACTACATTCACTGAACATTCTTGGTGGACTTTTTACTTTATAAAATTGTAATCACCTTATTTATTGCTTCAAATTTCTGACTGAAGTCTTCTTTTTTCTCTTGTGAATGTGTTTAGCATATATATGTGGGTATGTGCGTGCATGCCGGTCCAAGGGTATGCCAGAGGGTGATGTCTGGTATCTTTCTCAATTGTTCTTCACCTTAATTTTTTTGTGACAGAGTCTCTCATTTAACTAGGCTGGCTAGTCACTGGGCTCCCAAGATTCTCCTGTACCCACCTGGGATTACAGGTGTATGCTACTTTTGTCTGGGTGCTGAGTATCAG
Source organism: Peromyscus leucopus (assembly GCF_004664715.2). Lineage (NCBI taxonomy): Eukaryota > Metazoa > Chordata > Mammalia > Rodentia > Cricetidae > Peromyscus > Peromyscus leucopus. The sequence continues at coordinate 65,716,060 of NC_051065.1, read as the reverse complement.
GTCTTCATGCTTGTGCAGCATTTTATCAACTAACCCATCTCTCCAACCCTTCAAACTGCCTTCTCAGCTGTCAGCATAGCTTGTTCCCAGCTTCTGCCTCCTTAGTATATGGATTCCCACCTTTCACTTTTAACATTTTTTCCCCTGTGAACAACAAATAGTTTGTTCTTGGTTGCTAATGAAGAGCCTCAGACTACAGTGGACACAATGCAAAAGTGCTCCCTTTCCAGAGAAGTGGTGTTGATGCTGCAATAGAGTCATAAAAGCCAGAGGGGCCTTGTAGGCCTGCAGTGGTTCCCAGCTCTTCCCTGCAGGATGGAGGGTAGTGCTGAGCAGAGAGACCTGTCTTCATTTGATGGCTGGTCCTAATTTTCCTTGTCACTCTTATGAGAAACTGAAAATGTGTTTTCTTACATGGAAGGAATTATTTGGAAACTTTAAAAAGCTCTAAGTAAAATGATAGTGGGGCTCATTTGTAGCAAGTAAAGATACAACAAATGTTTTCAGTGTCTGAAAAACATTTTGAGTCATGGAACAGCCATCAGGGCTGGGCCTCAGACACTACCGGGGCTCCCTTTGCTTCAGAATACAGCCTCACGAACTTCCACAACATCACTGGACTCTGAAGACAACCACCAGCATTGGGTCTTCCACATGTTCTCAGACCACATGAGTTAATCTGCTGTGTCACAACCTCATAGATAAATATGAGTGTAGTGAGGACTATCAACTGATTGTCATGACTGCTTTATGTGACAGCAAAGTATAGGCTTTCCAAAGCCATTATATATAAACTTGAACAAACTATCCACATACAGATGGTAAATAGTTATCAAGTCATAGTTTTGCAAAACAAACAACGACTTTGACTTATAAGCCATATATTATTACACATTAGAAATTATAAAGGGCTTCTGGCTCAGAGGTGTTTGCTTGTAGTCACTGCTTACACTTCAACTTACAAATTCAGGACCAGCTTAGGCAACATAGTAAGACTATCTCAAGAAAAAACAAAAACAAAAACAAAAAATAATCACTAAGAATACTCAGAGAACAACACTGACCAAACAAACCACGGACTATAATGCACAGGAGAGCACAGAAAGAAGAGAACAACTGCAGAAGACATCAGTCTGAATGAAAGCTGAAAGTGAGCTAGCTCTAAAGAGAGACGTCTGAAATATGATAAACTGGCCCAAAGAGCCTATCCCGGTTTGATTCAGGGTCATGTTGACTAATGAGCAGAGATAGAGATGCGGCCTAGAAGGCAGGCTGGCATGTTGCCTTTTATGTCAGAAAGAGGAACAACTCATCCTGGGAAGTGGGGACAGACACACTCTTTCATCCAGTTAACGATCAGGACTTTACTCAATTTGATTGCTTCTGCACATGGCAGTGTTTGAGAAAGAATCTGGCAGTGTGGGAAAACAGGAAGCTTTTCACCCAACAGTCAGCAGGAATGAGGGATTCTTTTTAGAAATTCATCTCTACCCCAGATGTTCTGGGTTCCCTCTTCAGCTAGGACAGATCAAGGTTTTTGAGATCTTTTGTTTTCTTCTTGGTCAAATTCAACTTGGTAGGCAGTCCCTGTGCCTTTTGCCTTTGGGTCTCCTGCTGCCTCTGACAGCCAAAGGCATGAGCTTTTTTCAGGCCAAGCCAACCAGTACCCAGTTATCTTCTAGCCACCACCCACTGCTCCATTCTGACTTGACAATGCAGTGTGCAAAGCCATTAGCTTAGCATCCGTATCACATTTAATGCCACCCTACTCTTCAAGGAAACTCAGTGTTTTTCTTAGTTAAATATGAGGAACAGTGACAACCACAACATGTCAAATGTTCTGATTTACATATTCTCATAACAATGTTGCTTGGAACAAATACTTCAGTGCCTGAAGGGGCTCTAGGCAGTCAGAACATGGCAAACATGGCTCTGGCAGGCCTTGCCCCTTCCCCCACTCCCTCTGCCTTGCTGAAAACCATTAGATTACATTCCACAGCTAGCCACCAAGGTCTGTTCCATTATTTGGCCACTTCCTCTTGAGGCTGACTACCAAGGTCAACCTACTGAATATTGAAATCCAGCAATCAAAAGAAGCCCCTCTATTTCACCTAATCAACATGCCCAATTAAAATTAAACATCTCATTCTAACACGGGGTGGGGAGGGTGCTTCCCCCTTTACATTCATAAACTACCATTTGCCTATGGGCCATGTCTGTCTCCTATCTATCCAGAGGCAGTCCTTTGTCCTTCCAGGACAAATACCCCTTCTCCCCTCTCCCTTGTTCCCTTCCCCTTCTCCCTTTTCTTCTCTCTCTTGTCTTTGTCTCTTATTCCCTGCCCTTTGTCCTTCTGGGGCAAATAAATCTTCTTTGTGCTGAGAATTTGGTCTTGGGGTGTCTTGTGCTGATACCAATCCCTTTAGTGCCTAAGAAAGATACTAGAAAAAAATTATATTGCTTTATAATCAATGTAGTTCTAGCACAGCTGAAATGGGCTGGCTCACCTAGGTAAGGGCAAAGCCACACACAAAGTCACAGACACTCCCATTTCTTTCTCTGAGGTAAATGAGTCTCTTATGAGACTAGGAAGTATGTGGTTGTGATCACTCACTCGGTCTTGTGCCTAAAGCAGCAATAACTAGGAAAATAGTTAGAAAATAAGGAACTGTGTTTTTCATTAAAGGTTGTCTGTTATATTCACCATCCTAAATGGAAGAACAAAAAGCTCAAGTGTCAATGACACTTGGATAGGGAATGATGGCAGCACAGTGTGACTATGAGAAAATGACCCTTTGCTTTCTCTCCCCCCCCCCAAGCTAACATCTCAGCTCTCTTTTCACTTTTTTTAAAAAAATTATTTGTTTTATTTGATGTACATTGGTGCTTTGCCTGCAGGCATGTCTGTATGAGGGCACTGGATCCCTTGTAACACAAGTTACAGACAGTTGTGAGCTGCCATGTGGGTGCTGGGAATTGAACACAGGTCCTCTGGAAGAGCTTCAGTGCTCTCAACTGCTAAGCCATCTCTCCAGCCCAATCCTTTTCTTTTTTGAGATGAGGCCTTGCTGTGGTACCTAGGCTGGCCTCAAACTCCAGATTCAAGCAGTCTTTCTATCTTAATTTCCCAGGTGTTGACTACAGACATGGATCATTATGTCTGGCTGAGGAGTTTATCTCAGTGATCTGAGTCTGGCATGTTGGGATACTAGTGTTACCATAAGCAAACACAGAATATTAGCAAACCTAAAACAAGGTACATGAAAATTAACTTGGAAAGATACTAATGTTTTCAACAAATATAAAATTTCAGTGCCTACTATGTGTTTCTTTATAATTGATTCTTAGGTCAGCAGTGACACTCACATCCTAGGTAAGGGAAAGAGCCCCAAAGCACCTACTAATGGTGGCTAGACCTGCTATGCTGGAGCAGACATGAGAAAAGTTCTCCACTCAGGGCCGGTTACTTCTAATACCTACCAGTCCTTTCTGTTCAAGTGGAGACATGGAAAACTGTTAAAAAAAAAAAAAAAAAAAAAAAAAGCACCTCTCATGTGGTGGTTTGAAAGAAAATGGCCCCTAAAGGGAGTGGCACTATTAGGAGGCGTGGCTTTGTTGGAGTAGGTATAGCTTTGTTAGAGGAAGTATGTCACTGTGGGGGTGAACTTTGAGGTCTTATAATGCTCAAGCCACACCCAGTGTCTCAGACTACTTCCTGTTGCCTGCACAAGATGTAGAACTCTCAGTTACCTCTCCAGCACCATGTCTGTCTGCATGCTGCCATGTCCCACCATGATGATAATAGACTGAACCTCTGAAATGTAAGCCACCCCAATTAAATATTTTCCTTCATAAGAGGTGCTGTGGTCATGGTGTCTCTTTACAGTAATAGAAGCCCTAACTAAGACACCCCACGTAACATAAAACATGGAAAGTAAGCATAAGCAAGCATGGACAGGAGTTGTCTATTTCTGTATTGTGGTGACCCCTACAAGGTTCAGCCAGTTACTGGGAGATGTTAGTGAGGTCTCTATTTTCACTCATGTTGTAGGCATAACTGGGGCCTCTTAGAGTTGAAAAACTCAAGTTTGTCTTATTTTATCAGAAGACGGTACCAACAAACAGCATACAATGGTCAAACCAAAGCTGATCTGAATGTCATTTTTTCATGCAATAAGGTTGAAGGCCACTAAGTTGAGCAAAAAGCTCTAAAAGTGAAGTCAGCAGTAGTTGCACTGCCTATTGGCTTTACCAGTCCCTAATATTCACCCACATAGACCATGTGTGTGTGGATAGGTAGTGATACACACCCACCTTTTCCTCAAAGAACTTTCTCCTTAACTTGGCATCCATAGGAGGGATTGTTTTCCTTAGGTTTCTGTACCATTTTCTAACGATGTACCCTCTCCAGTAGGCTTGGATTCTAAAACAGAGATGTAGAAATGATGACCACCTAATAGCCTTATTTTTAAATTAAAAATTATTTTATTATGCATATGAATGTTTTGTTTGCATGAATATCTATATCACTTGTGTGCCTGGTACTCTTGGAGGTCAGAGAGGACATACGATTCCTGGAACTAGAGTTACAGACAGTTGTGAGTCACACCATGTGGGTACTGGGAATTGAACCTGGGTCTTCTAGAGCAGTTAGTTCTCTTGACCACTGAGCCATCTCTCTAGCCCCTAATGGCCTTATTTTTAACAAGTACTTCAGTACTCTTCCCAGCTTGGACTGCTCTGGTGACCTCCTGGGTTAGTAATCACAGCCTGAGCTGCAAACATTTGTCTCCCCTCTGCAAGGCACTGAGGACACTCTTACCTGGTGGCACTCTTTACTCTGAACAGGCGGGCCCCATCGTGTATCACTCTGGTTTGATATTGGTTCTTTCTACAGAGGGGACAGGTTTTTTTATTTGTGAACTTTTCAAAAGCCTGAAGGCATGCCTGAAGAAAAGGATTTCACTTAAAACTTTACAAGTAATTACTTATAAACAACATTTTTTACTTCTAATGTAATAATTACAGTGTTCTTTCTCTCATAATTGAGACTCAGTCCAATTTAGATTATGAAGTGAAGTAGTTTCATCAGATGTTGACACCTTCCTCATGAAACCTGTTCAAAAATGATTTCCACAAGAACATGCATGCAGAGACTTCAAAAACCTCTGAAAATCAAGTGGTGTAAAGGTAAAATGCTATGTGTCAGACTGCCATGCAAACAGCCGGCAGGAAGTAAGCTATCAGCAGCCTTAATGTGTGGTACTAACAATCTGCTACACAAACATCTGTGCTTCTTTCTGTCACACAAAATCCATGATGTTCACAACAGGATGAGCTGCAATCTACCCTAAAGCCACGATTCCAACTACGAATGATGCTCAGGGATCACAAATGGCTCTTTCGATGAGTGAGGGAAGGAGGCCAGGCCCAGAGTGGGATTACTTGCCTTGTGGAATACATGTGAGCAGGAAAGCAGCACCTGTCCACAGGAGAGAGCAGAGTTCTAGGTTAGTAATGTATCCTCTGGAAGAGCATCTGAATACTTGAATGTAACATTCAGACAGCTGAGCAGTTCACACTTATATCTTTAAGTTTAATATAGTATAAGCATATCATCTAAACAAAGCCAATGGCCTGATACCATAAAACAACACATCATGCTTGATAGTAAGCCAGTAAAAGGAGTGCCAAGGTAGACACTGCTAGGTAGGTAGGGTGGGGCAGGAAGGAACCCATCCATGTGGTGTGGACTTGGTAGAAGGAGCAGAGACACGACAAACAAGCACCTTTTATATGGCTTTGTTTAGCTAAATTACACTCCTAAACTTAAAATCACAGCTTACTCTGATATAATTGTGAGAGTTTTACATTTAAATAGCAAGACATCATGGAGATAAATTATATTTTTCTTTTTAAATGGAGAGCAAGTATGTTTGTAAGAAAACTTCACCCTTCTGACTCAAAATCCCCACCCAACAGTGATGTTTTAACCTGGAAAAACAAAAAATAAAACTACTTAAACCCAGTAAGGAGAAAGGATTTTAGACCATTAGCCACAGGCAGGTACTGTGGAGAAGGTGAGTGGGCAGATGCATGTCCTACTGTTTTCAGTGACCATCCCTGTGCCATTGCTCACTCTGTACTTTTCTCAAGTGGGATTAAGGGAAGAAATCTGAGAACAGAGCTCATAAATGTCTAAAACCTTTTCTTAAAAAATATTTATTTTATTCTAGGAGTAGAGGTGTTTTGCTTGCATGTATGTCTGTGTACCACATCCATAGGGTACCCATAAAGGCCAGAAGATTGCCTTAGATCCCCTGAAACTGGAGTTAGAGGTGGTTTTAAGCACCATATGGATGCTAGGAATTGAACCCCAGTACTCTGAATGAGCAGCCAATGCTCTTAACTTGTGAGCCACGTCTCTAGTTCCCTAAAACCTTTTCTGGACCCTGCCAACTGTACGCTTAAATTTAATTAACTATTGTATTAAAATCATCTTTGGACTCAGTTATTCTTTTTAAATATAATTTTTCAAAGTCTTTTATCAACAGATACCAATCTGCTCTAAATTATGTAATTCTTATATAATTCTAATATATAATTCTAATTAGAACATTATCTTTGAGATAGCCATATATTCGTTATAGGCAAACAGTTTATGGTGATAGTTACACAAGTGAGGACCAAACTCCATTTACATTTTGTCATAATTTCTGAGTTGGCCTGTTGTGAATTACCTGAGTTTTGTTCTCACTGTTAGATGGTGTCATAAGAATAAGAGGTTACTTGAAAGTATCTTGAACTTATCCTATGGTGGGAAAATTGTTTTTATTTATTTATTTTTGTGTGGGTGTTTTGCCTGAATGTATGTCTGATTTGCATGCCTGGTGCCCATGGAGGTCAGAAGAGGGCATAGGATCTCCCAGAACTAGAGTTGTGAGCCACCATATGGGTTCCGGGAATCAAACCTGGGTCTTCTGGAAGAGCAGCCAGTAAGTACTTTTAGCCATTGAGCCATCTGTCTAACCCAAAAAAACTGTTTTTAACTAAGAAGAAATCTAATAAGGAAATAATAAATGCAAGATTAACACAATAGTATCTTTAATCAAACAAAATGACAAAGTTTTTAGTGAAATGCTTACATAACACACTGAGATGTTTAAGTTTTCATTCTTCATACAACCAGGTTAAACTTGTACAGCACAATAAATGAGGTTGCTGAGGCTGGATGATTCCCTGCAGCTTTAATGATCTTACTCTGGCACTAAATTATAAACTTCCCTACATATGACAGTGCTGTGATTCAAGGGCTGACAAGTCTTTCCAGTATCCAAATCCTGCATAAGATTCGGTCCTCTCGAGAACTAGAAGGAAAGTGTACTTCAAGCATCTTCACATTACTGAAGACCAAAAATGTAATGACTGTGAACGTCCTTGCTGGTAGTGAAACAAGCATTTTTTTAAGTCTAAGAGGTCAGGATAGCCCATGAAGCTTTGGATCCTCAGCTGGGACCCAAGCCTGGCTAAATGCTGGGTTTTCTCAACTGCTGTCTCAGTGCCTACCATGTAGAAGCTAAGGCAACACACCATGCAAAAGCCTTGGGGAAAACCATATTTCTCCCCAGATTCTAAAAGCATGAGTGACCTTGGCTCCTTGGAGCTGGCAGGTTAGTCAGGCACAGCGATGGGTCTGTGTGGCAGGTCATGAGCTTTCTATACACCAGGATGACCACCCATCTTATATTAAGAGATGTATGAACAAAGATTTTACTTTATATCAGGATTCTCCCATGAAGTCTTTGAAGATATTCAAAGCATCCTTTCATGCAAATGGCATACTTGGACTTAGTGTCACACCACTAAGTGGACACTGTCAAGTGATGGTGTTCAGCCATACACACACACTTCAGGGGTAGTGGACAAAATGTTAAATATTTGGAAGTTACAAAGGACCATGGAATTGGGTGGCTCACTGGCTAATACTGGGGAAGCAGTGCTGGGCTGATCTGATCAAGTTCTGTCTGTAATGTACCTGGGGACGGAGCTCAAATTCTTCTTTACATATTGGGCATGGCTGCATGGAGTCCCCTTGCAGGAGTGATCTCTGCTTCACTCTCTCCCATTCATCTGATGACAGTGGCAATGGAGGAGGTGGCAAGAGGCCCAGTTTCTGGGCTACAGGAAAGATAAGACACAAGGTAAACTCATGTATTTTAGCATATATAGACACATATAATATTTAATAGATAATCTGCATGCAGATATTCTAGAGAAGCATTATAGCAACCTTTTACAACACATAGCAAGGTGCTTTTCTATGGAGGTATGAAGGCAGTGATAACACTTGAGTTCACAATAGTGATTTATGTTTTTATTATACAGACTTTGTCATCATTCTGAATGTTGAGTGATTCTCAAGCAGGCAGGATTGACGTTTAGTTGTATAGAAGTTGAAGAACATTAATTTTTTTTTTTGCCATTTTTCTTCTTGTTTTTCACCTAATTTAACTGTCAGCCTGTAGCACTGACTTCTTCCACTTAGCCTTGCTGCCCTCACCAATGATCTTTACAAAGTGCACATCAATCATGTGCTACCTAAGAATACATTCCTTAAGTAAGAGGTTTATAAGTACTCATCACATGAGCTTATATCCCATGGGGAGACTCACTTTGAAAAGTACCTGCAACATTCCTGGGCATAGGGCTGACTTCTATAGGACTGTAAATGTAAACCACTATCTGCAAACTGTCAAATAACAGTAAAGGTACGTTTTTAAAAAGTCAGCCTAGCACAGAGGGCCATCAGAAAAGCACTCTTAGTCCTAGAAAAATTCATGGTAGAAGTATGAACATGCTAATCTCACAGGAAGTAGATATATTTTCTAGGTACATAGACTTCTATGTCTTCCCAGAAAAAGTCACAGAATAGATGTTCAACCCATGGGGCTCAACAATTTGGGATGTAGAGAAAACCAAAAAGACAATGAGGAGATAGAGTGCTAAGAGCTAAGTAGCTATGAGAGCATTTGTGTCAACCTGGGAGGCAAGTAGCAGTTCACAAGGATGTGTCTGTCTGCACAAAGTTGCCAGGAAGCAGTCTGCAAACAGATGTTTACCTAAGATGCTAGAAAAAGGAACTACAACCAAGTGAAGGAAACAAAAAGGACAACAGCAGAAATTCCAAGGAAACAGGAGCCAAAATTAAACCAGAACCAACAGCAGGTATAAATCCAAAATGTCTTTTCCCCCAGAGAGACATTTCTAATGAAATTGATCTAGATAAAATAAAAAACACAAAGAGAAAATACAGAACAAGAAAGGGAAATAATCATAAAATGCATGCCCAAAACAGGGGAAATAGCTCAGCCAGCAAAGTGCCCTTCACATACACACGGTCTCCATCACCAGCATCTGTGTAAAAGATGTCTACAGCAGTATGTGCTATAACCCTCCTGCAGGCAAGGCAGAGACAGGAGAGCCTCAGAGCTTGCTGGCCAGCCAGTCTAGGTGAGCTGGTGAGTTCTAGGTTACTGAGAGACTCTGTCTAAAAAAAAAAAGTAGAGAGTGACTGAGGAAGATAACTGATACCAACCTTAGGTCTCCACATGTACATGCCTACACCTGTGAAAAAATACACAAACAAAAATTCTGTTAAGAGCACCTATTTTCCAAACTCACCTGATAATATAGGTGAGATTAACTCACTTCACTAGATTTACTTCTGGTAAAAATATACCAACACTAAAACCATCAGGAGAAGAAACAGAAAGCAGAGTTGAGCCGAGAGCCATTAGGTTCTGGGCCTCTCCTGTCCTGAATTAGTACCTACCATCCTGGGCAATGAGCTCAGCCTTTATTCTTAGACTACTGATGGGCCTGTGACTTACTATAGGTGAAGTGACTCCTACTGTCAAGGGCCAGACTCTGAACTGCACAAACCTGTATCTGTAATAACACCTCAAAGTAGCAGAGCTGAGAACAGGCTTTCTTGGAGAACACCAGTGATAAGGCTTTCTCTCAAGGTGCCTGTCACTCTTGGCTGGCTATTCTGTGCTTGTAACCAAACGTGGAAACTTTCTGCTCTTTACCCCAGCAACTAAAGGAACAAAAGGGGTACAAAACAGATGAACTGTCGGAGGAGGGAGTTTCCTTTCTGTGCTGGGAAGGCCTCCTACTTCCTCCTGCTTTTGTCACTTACACAACAACAGCCCTATCCAAACCTATTTTCCATTCCTAATCATTTAGAAACCTTTTATTTCTAGCTTCCCAGTATAAAATGATCTCAGACTTACAAAAGACTACAAGAGTGGTATAAAGAGTTCTGTGGCCTTAACGTGCTACTATTGTGATAGAAACCAGGGAAATAATGCTGAGCTAATTATCCACTGAAGTCATGCTCCCTTATCCATGGTTGCACTTTCTGGGCTTTTGGTGATTCATAGCCAACTACTATCTGAAAATATTCAATGGGAAATTCCAGAAATAATTCATTAAGTTTTCAGGTTTTTTTTTTTTTTTGGTCAATCTAAGCAGCACAATGAAATCTCACACTCCTGTGCTCCATTCCTGTCTTGTGTATCAGGCTGTATATGTGATGTACCCTTCGTCCCTCTGTAGTTGTCTTGGTGGTCAGACAGACTGTGGCAGTACTACAGCCTTAGGGTTTGCTGAGGCTCCCAAGCAACACAGCAGAGATTCTGGCCACTCAGGTGTGCCCAAGAGAGGAAGTAAAACGGGAAACAATTATATGCTGAAGTTGCCAAGGTAAGATCAAATCTTCTATCTGCCAAACTATAAATATAAAAAACATAGATTCATGAGGATTTTACAGTTTTTACTCCTGTAATAGTCATATAGGGCTATGGTGAGAGCAGAGGCAGGAAGGTTGAGTTTAAGGCAGCTTGAACTACACAGTGAGACTTTCTCTCAAAGGAATAAAAGTTATGGCCTCAGTGTATGACAGGGGTCCAATTAAGATGGAAAAGGCACTAAATTTGTGGGTGGTACTTAAACTGATGTTAGAGTGTTTCACCAGAAAGCACCTAATTCAAGTGAGGGATCCCTACACAGATTGAAGGGAAGGTTTGGGCTGAAGAGTATAAGCATCACTGCTGGGGCTATGGGGACACTGATGCCTCACCTGGAGTGGAGGAAGCTGCTTAAGGAGGAAGGACACCACATGAAGTTAGCCTTCAATTCCCTGTAACAAAGCTCTTTTAGAAGATGCCAGAGGGAGACTATGTTCACAAAACACAAAGATGCAGACTCATGCCTATAAGCCAAGCACTCAGGAGGGTGAAGCAGGGAGATTGAGAGTTGAAGGCCAGCTTGGGCTATCCAAGGAGATTCCCAAAGCCAACAAAAATATGCAAAGGAAGGCAGAAGGGCTTAAAATACAGAAGTACAAACCAACTCTGGCATTACGTGGGGTGCCCACAGGGCACATGATAAAGCCAGGCACAATGTACACAACCAGGAATTCACTCACAAAAGCAAGTCACCTCCCTGTTGCTGCAACTTAAGAGAATTGCTGACAGCCATCTTGTTATAATGGAAAACTTCCACAAATACTCCATCTCAGAAGTGAAAAAACAACCTTGGCAGACGAAGAGTTGGCATGTAAAGCCTTGTTAACAACACACTTGGCTGTCAGCATCTGCCGATACAATGAAAACGTTAAGTTGTATTTGTACCCCTATACACCATTGCTTCAGCCCTGTAAATAGGGCCCCATCCAGCTTGAGGAGGGTACCTGGGGTTAATTAGCACCAAGCCAACCAATGACTAGATTAGCTTACCTAGAGTTAGCGGTGGTGGTGTGGGGTCTAGAACATACTCCTTTTCGGGATCTTCCACTTTGGGGCCCTCTGTAGTCTTCCTAAGCCCAGTATCTACTATGGCTGTTGCGTCTCTTTTGAGAGATTTTGACTTGCTCTCATTCTTTTGCACTTTTGTCTTAAGAGGATCTGCTACTGAAAGATGTCCAAGTTGAAGATCATGTAAAATGTGGTCCTGTAAGGCAACTGCGGTGACTGCTAAGTTAGCTTTTTTAGATGAGCGATCCTAAAAAGTAGAAGGTGGGTGTTTTCTTAGTTACTGGAACAGTGTGTAACATATGTAACATCTTTTAGAAGAAAACTGAGGCTTGATGCTCCACTGATGGCACATTACCAAACCAATGGGAAGGAATGCCAGAGCCATTGTACCGAAGTCAGAGTAAACCCCAGGCCCAATATCTATGTTAGACACAAAGGAAACCTTCTTATTTAATTACTGGAGCCTTAATTATAAACCAATAAGTTCAAACCTGTGTATGCCTAAATAAACCCCTGCTGTTTTGCTGCAACTAAATTAGACTCCAGGCAAACACTCTGCTCTTTGGTGAAAACTTAAAGTATTTCCTGCAGGACAAGGTCCTCGAGCCAGGAGAGGCCTGCAGGCAGCACTTAGTGACTTACTATTACCCACACCACACACACCTCCCACTCTTGTTCACAGCTCCTCACGGACACAAGGTTTCTAAACTATTTTTATAATCGAAGAAGGCTCAGTTAGACTACATCCCATGAGTAAAACAATGGGTTGGTTTTGAGGAGGGTGGAATACCTTATTTTTTAGCATGCTCAATAAGGAAACACTGTGTCGTGGCTTCAACAAAGTCTAGCATCACATTACAGTTCCTTCCATTCTTCTGCTGTGAACAGAAAGCGAGAGTATTTGTAAACATTCAGATCTACTAGGGCAATGGAGATGATGATAACAGGAATGCCAGCTACAGGGCAGCATGGAGCTACGCCTTCCCATTTACACAGTCATGACCCAGTCCACCCCTGTACTCTAATAGCTTACCACTGTGCTGGAAAGAATGTGAATACCAAGAACAATCTAGCATCAAAAACAAGAGTTTTAGAGCGAAGTCTCAGACCAAAATCAGTCACTAAGTAAGTGAAAAACCCTTAAAGACAACATTTAGGCCAAGTCTTGAAGAGAGAAATGAGCATGTTAGATAACATGAGCAAGAGCAAAGATGCTCAGGAAACCAGCATGGTGTGTTTGTTTTTCAGGGAGAAAGGAAACAATCAAGAAATGGGTGTAAGGAGCATGCTGGCTACCTTCATTTATGGCCAACACACAAGTGGACAGAATATGAGTCCCAACCTGCTTTCTGCTTCTTGGGGTAAGCTATCTACATCTCTGGCTCAGTTTTTACATCTATAAAAACCACAAAAACACTGACATTGCAGGAATATTAAAGAAAAGAAGAAAACACCTTAAGGGCTTACAAAGGACTGCTCTGCATAAGATAGCCTGTAAATGTTTACTGTTGTTCCAATTCCCTCAAAAGCTGGGGGAAGTATTTGGTGTTGCCTCTTTTAGTTTGGGGACCATGGTGTTATATCGTTTCTTTTTGCAATATTTTTTATCAATACCTTGAGAATTTCATACAACATTTTTATTTAATAAATTTATTTAATGGTGTTATTTTTATGAAGGCAAGAGTCCACAATATTCTACAATGGAGAGAAACAGAGCACCTTTTAAAAAGCCACCTAGGGGAGAGCATGGGGGACTCACTCTTAGAAGGGTGCCGGCAGAGCAGCTGTCTCCCAGACGTACTGAAGAGGCCCTCTGTTCTAAACCCAGCACTACAACATTTAAAAGGGTACAGGAAAGTGAGTTCCACAGGAACTCATGTGCGAGACACCTGATTTAAGACTAAGGAAAGAACCGGCAGCTCTCAGATCCTTCAGCAGCCCCTACAATTTTCACTGTGTCCTCCTCCTTGTTCCTTTTCAGTTCTGGCAGGGGGCTCTAAGAAAGAAGTCTGTAGTCAGTGCTCCTTGTCATGGCCTTGGCTGGAGCAAGGCATGTAAAATACTGAAAGGTCACTACCATCATTAAGTATGCATCACACCAAAAACTTTCATTTTCAACAAGATTCATACTATCGTTAACCACAGGTAGCCATTTAGTCTACAATTTCACTAGTTTTTATTATGCCGTTGTGATTAATACCAAGGTAAGAGTGTTAAAAAACAAAACAAAACTGCCTCTTTAAAGTCCCACAGTATCAGCAAATTGTATAATTTTAAAAGATACTCAAAACGTGCCAGATTTAGTCCAATTGTATGAGAAAATATACATGGAGAAGAGGTGACCCGTTAGTCTGGCAACAGGAAAGCGGTAAACTTAACCTCTGCCAGGCACTAACAGCCACAACAGAAAACTGCCTGTTTGTAAATCTCAGCTTGCACATGTTAAGAGGTTGTGCCAGGTAGGAAAACACAGCACGTGGTGATATGGCATTTAGTCACCAATTGCTCTAAGTGAACAGAGGCAACTGATACGTCAATTAAAAAAAAAGCATACGAAACACGGCATATTTGTTTTAAATACTCCTGCAGAGGCTAGTGATGTCGTTGGACATGTCCCATGAGGTCCCACGCTCAGAGCAGGCAGGACCCGCGGGCCACTCACAGCGATCCAGACCTCCCGCGACACCCATGCTTCCCTCCCCAACACTACCCGGCCTCCGGGCCTCGCTGCTTCCCTCAACACCCGCGCTCATCTAGGCCCCAGACATTGGGGCCCCGACATACGCACCCTCGTAACTGCTTCTCGTTACCATGGCAACCAGCAGCCGCCGCACTTGGGAGTGCGCATGCTCGCCGGCGCCTGGCACTCACTGCGCACGCTCGCTGGTTTGCCAAGTCCGGCTGACCCGTAGGCTGGGCCTGACAGACACCCTCTTCGCCACACCCGCTGCCAGCGGCTTGAGGTGCGGGCGCTTGCGTCACGGCCCCGCCCCTCGCGTGTCGTCAGCGTGGTCCGGTTACGTCATCGCGAGGCGCGCGCCGTGGGCGTGTATGGTAGGCGCGCGCCGTCACTCCTACTCTTCCGAGGCGCTCTTGTGTTTGTTTCGCGTCCCGGCGCACTGTAGTCTGTCTGCTCGGGGCGTCCGGAGAGTGCGCTAACCCGTGCGGCCTCCCGCAGGGGGTTTGCTGTCGCCACCCGGCCTCCTCGTGTTCCTCTCACGGTGGCTGCATTGTCCAGCCTGGGCTCCCGGTAACTGACCTGATAATCCCGGCCTGTTGTGTATCGCCGGGCGCTGGCCTTTTCACGTTCGTCCCCTCCTCTAGTGACTCCTTCCTAGCCCCAGGGTCTCTCATGGAGCTATCCCTGCGGCCGCTGGCCTCCGGGGGTACCTAACCCCTTAGCTCTCCGTGACATCTCCTACCCCTATAAATCTGCACTCCCGCGCTGTCCACGGAACCAAGCTCGAACCCCTGGGGTCTTTTAAAAGGCTCTTCTTGGTCCCAAGCAGAAGTCTGTGTTGATTTCTCTCCTGCCGCAAATGACAGTTTTGTTGTACATTAATTGGAATACAGTTCACCTGGAAGTGCAAGGAAAACACAAGAATGCAAGGTTCTCCACAAAGTAAAGTCTACAGCAGTTACGGAGCCTGAAGATTGGTCTTTTGTCACTAAAGTTCCCAAAGTCGATATAAATCTGGTGTACATGATATATCTCTGGAACAATATAATTTTAAGCTTCATTTAAAAGTTACAACGTTTTCTTGGCAATGAACTTCCTGAACTGGCTCTTACTGTTTGAAGCTTGTAAAAGCAGATTAGACTATTTTAAAAGTCAAATTCACAATTAGTTTTAAGTTCTGAGTTTTTCACATGGTAGTTGAGGAATTTTTGAGGAAAACGTATAATTTCAGCTATGTTACAGTGAGTGATGGATTTTGAAAGCAGTAAGACCACCTTTTTGCAGTCTTAAGACAGTCTTTATTGAAGCCTAAGTGGGTAAAGCTTAGCTAGATCTGAGTTTAAACCTACACTCATTTTCTAGAGGTCTGTTCTTTGGCAAGTCGCTTTATTTTCCTAAACTATGGGTTTCTTATTTACAAAGGAGGCCTTGCTGAATCCTGTCGTTGGACATCTATGAGTTATCCCCAACAGTAGTCCTGGACGTTATTCTGTGAGTGAACATGTGGCCAAGTTAAACTAGTTAGAAACTCTGGTACCTTGATGATGGTGACATCATCAAGGGGGGGAACTCAAGTGGGTTGGGGGGAGGGGCGATTGAAAAATTCCTTTAATTCTTCCTACTGAATGTAGGAACAAGAAAAGACACGAAAGTGCAGCTGCATCTGTTCCATTAGCACCGTGGGGCGAGAGCCTAAAGGTGTGGGGCCACCAGGTGAACCTTAGAAGGAGGATTACACAGGAAATGGCAGAACTGGGATTTGGACACGGTCCAAGATGGGTGGTGGAGTTTGAGCGCAGGGCTCCAGGCTCTTGGTCTTTTCTCTTACCTGCTTCATCTATCGAGGGTCTGGTTTCCTGTTACTTGAAGCAGGAAGGATTTCAATGAAAATAGGGATTCTGTTACCACCTTAGGGCTGTGATGAAGTTAAAACATGATACTGTATGTGAATTGCTTTGGACAGTGCCTACTAATCATTTTGTTTTGAGGTATTTCTCTCCAACTTTATAAAGTTCTAAAAAAAAGTCCCATTTTAAAATTCCTCACCTTATCCAAATGATTAAAATTTCATGATGTTTTGCTATCTAAAAGAGGCTGACCATTGTTCAGTTAGTCATAAAGATTTTTCTTTAGTCTTTTGACTAATTTGGAAGAATTAACATGTCATTATTACTTTGCTATAGATTTTCTCCTCTATCCCCCATAGGAGGGGTCTCTTATATTGTCCAGTGTGATTTTTGATCTCTTAGGACCTAAGACATAGGTTAACCTATTCTCCTGCCTCAGTGGCATGTGTATCTGGGACTACATGCATGGACCACTATGTCTGACTCATGTTTTTATTTAAACATTGCTTTTGTTGCATCCCACAAATTTTGAAGACTGGTGGCTTTATTTTCATTTAGTTCAAAATATTAAAAAAATTTTCTTTGAGTCTGGTAACATGGTACTATGTTCTGGACAGTGCAGATCCCTGCAAAAAGGATTCCCAGTCCCTTTATGTAGCTCTTAATAACATCGTGTGACTTCTAACACCCTGTCACTCCTTCCCCTTACTGTTGTGAGCATTCAGTCCTCACTCCTCACTGAACCAATGGATGGGTCTGGAAAGTGGAAAAACAGACTAGCTCTAAGTTTCTGTCCTAAATTATTTCCTTTTTTCTTCAGGGCTTCAGTGAACAGTTCCTGAAAGTCAGGTCTTCTGGTGACAGTTTCCTGAACTTTTAATTTGTTAAAAAAACATTTTTAGACAGGGTCTCACTATGTATTCCTGGGTGGCCTGTAACTTGTTGTGTAGCCTAGGCTGGCCTTGTATGGACATCAGTCCTCCTGTCTCCTTCCTGATTGCAAGGAATTCAGGTGTGTACCATCATGCCCAACATTCAGCATTAATTTTTAAAAGAAATTCTTGGAGGAAAAATCCATGTAGAACAACATTGATCATCATAGAGTGAATAACTCAGTGGCATTGATATGTTCGCGGTGCTGTATAACTGCCTTTCTCTAGTTCTAAGACATCCCTGTACTGCACAATAGAGATAATACCCACATCCATGCAACAGTGTCTGCCCATCCCAGCCCCTAACAGCTACCAATTTGTATTTTGTATCCATAGGCTTAGACTTACACAATTCATAGCCTTCAGTGTCTGGCTTCTTTTATTTGGCATTTTTGAGGTCCCTTGATGTCACATAGAACATACCAGTGCTATACATTTATATCACAGTTGATTATATGATCATATGTGGACAGACTCATGTTTGCATGTCTGTTCTTATCACTTTTGTGTATGTGAAATCTCTGGTCAGTATATGTGACTACCAGACTGCTTTTCACAGCAGTTGGTGCACATTTTGTTCTCTCAAGCAAGGTCTGAGGCTTTAATACTTTCACATCTCTCCTAACACTTGTTGTTTTCTACTTTTGTCTTGATATTGAGACAGGCTTTCATGAACTCATGATATTTCTGCTTCAGCCTCCTATGTTGTAGAATTTGGATATGAGCTACCATGTCTGGCTTCTACTTAAAAATTCTTTTAGTTAAGAGATGGAATTATGGTTTTGTATCTCCCTAGTTACTGGTGATGTGGTGTGTCTTCATGACTAGCCCTTTGGTGGGAGGTGCCTTGCTGACAAATATTTGACTCATAGGTTCTGGTAGGGCATTCTCATTCTTCTGATGGGCTATCCAAGGCAATTTTCATTTCTGTTGTGGTGTTCTCAACTTGCATTTCCTTTTGATTCTGTCTTGCTTCCTTCTCTGTCCTCATATTTTCCATCTGCCCTTGCAGGTGGCTTACTTGTTTCACCAGAGCAGAGCAGGTTACTTTATAAAGAAAAAAAGAATTATTCAGCTTTGTGTTCAGGTTTCATAGGCATGGTGCGAGCATCAGCTTGACTCTGGAGAGAGCCTCATACTGAATGCTGTGCAATGGAAGGAGTGTCTGAGGGAGGAAAAGGCTGTATGCCTTGACCAGAGCCTTAGTGAGTCAGAACCTGTCTTAGGCTTTTTGTAACAAAAGAGCTAACTTTGGGTCCTTTGACTTTGACCACAATCCGAAACCTGTCCTCCAGGGCCCAGAGGCCTCTCCCTATGTCGTCACTGCCACAGCGAAGATCAAGCCTTTAATATAACCATGGAGAACAGATAGCATCCTAACCATAGTAGCCATTATCTCATCACTCACAGTTGAAATCTCCTCTTTGTTACCTTCAGACTCTCTGCCATGGTTTTGTCTGTTGCTGCCTTCTTGCTTCAGAAAGTGCATTTTTTTTTTTTGGCCTTCCTGCATACACTGTCTTCCTGTTGAAAGCTGGATAGATGCATTGAGTTATATGATCTGAAGCCAGTAGGTTGTTAGTATGAGATCTGAGGCTTCTTAGGATAGTGTTGTTGACTGTTGGAGCAGGAAGGAGATCAAGGTATTCAGTATCCTCTAGTCTTATTTTAGCTCCCCATGCTCACCCCACACAGTGTCTTTGGGTTTTATTTGGGACGTTTTAATGAATTCTGTGTCCTTTGGTGCCTCAGCTGTAGTACAGAGATAGACAGTTGACTTTTTCTCTGTTTGGTCCTAATTGGGAAGCAGGGCAAGATGTACAGGAGCTCACCATACTCACTGTATCACGATGTTGTGTGACACTTTTCCTGGAGAGACATGAACACACATCTATTCACCTCAGATAGGGAACTGACAACAAACTAAAGAAAGAATACTCCTAAAGTCCAACTTGTGAACTGATGAGTTTTATTGGGATTGCTTACAGAGCAGTAAGGAATCAGACAGTTGTATCACCACAAGCCCATCCTAGCGTGGTTGACAGCTCATGGATAAGCTCACTATACTTCCTGCAGGAGTTCAACAGGTTAGAGACTGTTTCAGGAAGCTTAGGTGCTTGTCTGAGCCTCTTTAGACAGCTCAGCTTGTCTGAGAGTCTTCTAGGTAACTTGGCTGGTCTCTACTTATTTCCAGTGGCTTGGCTGTTCTAAGAGTCTTCTCTCTGTAGTCCTTATTGCTTCTGTATGCTGGGGGAGGGAAGGGCCTAGTGTGCCTGGTCAGTTTCAGGGACTTGCTGAAGCTTTTGAGTTGTTTACTTCCTTAGCTTAGCCAACTTCCCTTTAGGGTGGAATGTTTGACATCCTGTGTCTTAAAAAGCTTCCCTCCAACATGAAGGTTTATCATGGAGGAAACCGCTACACATTACCTGGCCTTCTGCCCATTGTTCCTAAGCTATGGTTGCTTGGACTGGGTGCTATTTTTTGTGGGCCAGTATCCTTCCATGGTATAGGACCTGACTGTTGTCCATTTGTATATGAGTCTCGAAATTCTTCCATTCATTGCATCAGTTTCCACTGTTACTTTAAGACTGTGTCACCCTCATTACTGCCAGCCAGGGATGTCAAGCAGCAAGACTTACTTGTCTGATGAGTCACTCTATAGGTTGGTGATTATATTCAGGTTAAGTAGGAGGTTGTATTGGCCTCATCTGGGATGAAAGGTAATTAAAAAAAAAAAAACAACAACAACAAAAAACAAAAAGAGGTAATATTCAGATGGCACCAGTGGGCTGTTGGGTCACCTAAACTGGCCATGCCTGGGATGATGAGCCAATCTAGCCACACTCTGTAAGGCTTTTGTGCTGGCTCAGGCAAGTTCTTCATGAAGCTAAGAGGGCTATACCTGGTATGCAGGATGCTGGGAGCCTTTTCAGTTCTTCGCTTCTGCAGATATATTACTAGTCAAAGTAGGACCATGGCTGGGCTCAGAACTAGAGTTGCTTGGTACTGTGCATGTGCATAGGCAGGAGAGATACGAGCCAGGTTTAAAGAGGCCTTCCCCCATTTCTAGTGTGGCCATGTGATTAGCTTTGCCCAGGTAAGTAAAAATTGTTGCACATAAGTACATAAAGAGACAGCTTAATTGAAAATGGTTCAAGCATCATCACATTTGAAACATATTATTACTTAACTTTTCAAGTAAGATCAGTTCATGAGCTCAGTATTTATGAATTCACAGATTAGTATTACAAATGAGACCACGAAACTGCTATTCTGTAGTTTACACATCCGAAATGAAGAGTTTGGAAGTAAATGTTTTTTTTTTTTTTGTGAAAAATTTAAATTTGTTAATGGCTCTTTAATTTATACAATATTTGTTTGCACTACTACTTTAAGGACTTTCCATAGAGAAAAATCCATTTCTTTTGTCTGGACAATTTCTTAGCAGTAGTAACCTATCTTGCTGATAGGTTATATTTCCACACAAATGTGGTGGTATTGTGTTCCCCAAAATATTGTGCACTCTAATAAACTTATCTGGGGTCAGAGAACAGAACAGCCACAATATTAAACATAAAGGTCAGGCAGTGGTAGCACACACCTTTAATCCTAGCATTTCAGAGGCAGAGATCCGCCTGGATCTCTGTGAGTTCAAGGCCATACTGGAAACAGCCAGGCATGGTGACTCATGCCTTTAATCCCAGGAAGTAATGGCAGGAGGCAGAAAGGTATTTAAGGCGTGAGGATGAGGAACTATAGCCTGATTAAGTTTTTAGGCTTTTGAGCAGCAGTTCAGCTGAGATCCATTCTGAATGAGGACTCAGAGGCTTCCAGTCTGAGGAAACAGGATCAGCTGAGGAATTGGTGAGGTGAGGAAGCTGTAGCTTGTTCTGCTTCTCTGATCTTCCAGCATTCACCCCAATAACTGGCCTTGGGTTTGGTTTTATTAATAAGACTCTTTAAGATTCATGCTATACACATATTAATTCTTATTACAATAGTCATCACTATCCCTTTATTATCTTTAAAATGAGTCATGAAGAAATGGTATTTATTCTCAAATAAAACAGTTATGGGTTTAAGGACAACATCTGTATTTAAATGCAGCTGGGTCCAGTACCTCAGTTGTGGCAGTGTCTTCTTGTTATTGCCCAGAAATGCTTTCTTATCTGAAATCCTTTGTCTAGATTTGGAGACCAGACTTTAGAATCATAATATTTGGAGGAATAATGGCCGTAAGAATCAACAAAGATCAAGATATGGCAAAGTAAGGGAATGGGGAAGCATCTGGAAATAGTAACAAGGCATATAGGTGGAGAAGCTGAGTCCTAAGATTTCAGAGGACATAGTTGAACAGGAGGGAGAAAGGGAGATATGTGCTTGCAAAGAGCAGTTGGGGGCCATCCTAAGAGTGTGAGATTTGTGAAGACTACAGATGTATGGGCCCCAGGTATATAGACCACAGGGTTATGGGTACCTGCAGTATGGACCTCAGATATGAAGATTCCAGACTTACAGACCCTAGGGGTCTGTGTCTCAGCAGTGTGGACTACAGATGTGTAGACTCTAGGTATACAGACCCCAGAAATGTGGACACCGGGAGTGTGGACTTCAGGTATAAGGACTTCAGGTATGTGGACCCCAGGTGTGTAAGCTCTAGATATGTAGGGTCTGGGTATATAGACCTGGAATGTGGACCTAGGTATGTGGACTCCTTGTGTGAAGACTCTTGGTATGTAACCTACAAATATGTGAAATCCAATTGTGTAGACCTTGGAGTATGTGGACCCTACTGTATACATTACAGATATGTAGACCTCAAGGTATGTGGGCCTCAACTGTGTGCGTGCAAGTGTGTGGGCTGCAGGTGAATTGGTCCCAGGTGTCTGGACTCTAAGTGTATTTCCATCCCATTGGATGTAGGGCCTTCAGGGTGAGGCCTGGGAATTGGAATATTTGAAGTTAGAAGGAGGAAATGTGTTCTGCCATATTGGGCCAGAGTCTTCCTTCACTGGCTCCAATATAAAACAATACTCAGAACTGGCAAGATGGGTCAGTGGAGAAAGTGCTTGCTGTGCAAGGCTGGCCATCTGAGTTCAATCCCCAGAACCTATGTAAAGGTGGGAGGGGAGAGTCAACTCCTGAAAAGTGCCCTCTGACTCCACATGCATGTCACATATATCACACACACTATTATGATACATTTTAAAATCATTTGAAGGGGGAGGAGGATTTAAGATTCCTAATAGAAAGGAAGTTCAATCATAACCTTTAAAATCTACCATTGTAACATGAGTATGCAAAGCCAGGTTACCATGTTTTTGCTTTTGCACAGCTCAGAACCATTCTTTTCATTTCCATGGTTCCCATTTGCACAGGGCTTCTAACATATTTTTCTCCTTTGTCACTCATGAGCACAGTAAAAAAAAGATGGGCCAATAACTCTGGTACCCTAGTTTGCTATTTGCCTGCCTGTTTTGGGTCTATGGTTATAAATGTATATGCTAATACATATATTAGAATAAGGTGCTGTCATAATGTAATAGAGTTTGAGTCATATACAGAAAAAAGACAAGGGGTGGTGGTATAGCTCAGTAGTAAAGAGTTTGTCTAGCATGTGCAAGGTCCTAGTGTCCATCTTTAGTACCACAAAGAAGAAAAAGAGAGATGGGGAGGGGGTTCAAATCTAGACTGGATCACTTACTTGATGTGTGATATCTTGGGGAAGTTGTTTATCCTTTATGTTTCAATTTCTTCACTTAGAAAATGAAGAAATAATTTCCATCTTGCAGAATTTTGTATGGAGTGAGTGAGATCATGTGGAATGCATTCAGCAAGAGATAAGTATGTGCTGATGGTGGCATTCTTGACAGAGTATGACAGTCCAGGTGAAGTTACTTCCATTCCAGCTCTGTCTGATGCTGTTCCTTGTGGAAAACACCTGTAGTTGAGGCTCACAGGGAAAGACACTGGTTGTAGCAGCATTGTTAAACATTGCCAAGGCTGGTGATGTAGTCTGGTCTGGGAGAGATATACCACAAATTATTTCCAACCAAGAAAATAGTGGTGCGTTAGCATGTTTGATTTGAATGTGTACCATTCAACTTAAGCTTTACAATGAGCTTTGTACAATAGCAGGTTGAAACCGCAGTTCTTTGAACAGTAGGGATTTCAGAACTTGTGGTATGTGAGCTCTATTTATGTCTTTTCCTTCGTATTTGAAACTTCTTGTTTGAGAATGTAGAAAGTTCTATCATTTCAGACATCAGAATTAGCATTGAAAACATGGGATTCTTAATCAGGTTGATGAAAGTAATTTATTGTTTGCTGTGTCAAACATGGCATGCTATTTGTCACTTTGTGGTCTGTGTGTCTTTCTAGAAGGTTTTGACTTTGATCTAAGTCAAAGTACAATCAGTAGCACAGATGACAGCACAAAACCCCCCATAACACCAGTGATGTGCATTGTCACTCAGAGACTCTAAACCAACAAGTACAGAGGTGCAGAGTAAAAGGCTACCTGACTTTAAAGAGGCTTGTGTGTTCTTGTGAGAGCAGACCTCTGCCTCTCTTGGCAGAGACAAAGGTGTGGAACAATTTATTGGTTAAAGATTGGGTTCACTGTGTGCAGTGAAAAGGCGCCTCTTCAAGGCCAGATTCTGGTCCTTGCCTGCATTTTTAGGTAAACACTGGCATTTAAAAGATCTTGCAGAGCCAGGCTCCCAGCACATAAAAGCGGCTTTCTTAAACTGTCATCAGAGTGGATTTTAGAACGTGCTTTTAATACTTACGAGGTTGATGTTTGCCTTTTAAAAATGCTATTTGAGATAGCTTTTTATTTAACTTTCACCTCGGCATGCCTTTTACCTGGTTTGTAGCAGCATTAAGGAAACTTACCTTGTTGTGATACCAGACAAAGATTTAGAAAAATGTTGCACAATGTGACCTTTTAAAAGTCAGGGTTTAAAAAAAAAATCCTTGTTTAAACACTGTAAAAACTGGATGAAAAACAAAGATATATAATCTCAATCTGAACATTGGGTCTCAGATTCTTTTTTTTTGAGTGGAGTTGATTATTCTGCAAGATTGTTTCTCAGCACTGCTCTTCTACTTCTGTCTTTTTTTCTAGTTCTAAACAAATAATTGGTGAAAAGAAAGCGTTAGAGACTGGGATGGAAACCTTTACATGTATGTGAGTCTGACTCCTGTATGGCGAGCCTCAGATGCTGCTTTTGCGCTCATCTGCATTTGTAGAGATAGCAGGAACTTGAGCTTGTTTATTGCGACATTACCAGGAATAGTGGGCAGTACCTGCAGCATAATCTGCTTAAGTACTCACTACCATTCCTTGTGTTTCATGCTCTACAGTAAGAGAGGTCCTATTAACATTCATTGATGTATCTATGTTTTTAAAGTCAAATATATTGAGGGGAAACTACATATTTCTTTTACATTCCCAGTTCTGTGACAAATGCAGCCAATGACTACCACTATATTCAAACTTTACAACATAACCTCTCCCACAGAGATGCTCTCTTAAGGTTACTTGTAATGGTTCCTCCCCTTTGTGGCAACTGGCAGCTACTCTCCTGTTTGAAGTGCCTGTAGCTTTGCCTATTCCACATTGTTACATTCAGGAAGATTTACTGTATGTAACTTTTGAAATCTGGCTCTTCTCCCTTGGCAGAATGTATTAGAGATCCTTGCATGTTGCTACATGCATGCACAGCTTTTTGTTACTAAGATTTATTCCATCACAGACGGCATCTCACTTTGTTTATTTCTTTGCTGGTTGATGGACAACTGGTACTTTCCAGTTTTGGGGAACTATAAGCAGTTCACTATGAACATTCCTGTACTGGTTTCTGTGTGAGCATGTGTTTGTATTTATGCTGGATAAGTATATGAGTATATGAGTTGTATACTTATGTGTTTTTGTTTGCCAGGTTTATAAGTTACTACTACTTTCCTGGAGCTCAATGGATGAGTTCTAGGTGCTTCACATACTCCTTAGGATGTAGTACTGTTAGTTTTTCCTCTCTTCTTCCTCTTTCTAATAATGTATAATGTGCAGGCTGATCCAGGTTTGTTTTTCTAAGATGTGGAATGGTGCTGAGGCTTCTTTGTCAGCCACACACTCTCATTGGTGATATATTTGTTCAATTCTTGTGCCCATTTTTTGAAAAATAAAGTTATTGTAGTTCATTTTATTTTCTGGATACAAGTCCTTTGCAGTAAAGAGATTATGTGATATTTTATTCCAGTCTATGGTAATATGTTTTTGTTTTCTTTACTGTCTTTTGCTGAGTAACATAAGCTTGAGGAAGTCTATTGGTTATAGTATTAAGGCAACTCCATGTAGTTAAAAGGGAGGTAGGTTTATTTTGTGGGGCAACTTATAAGTAAAGGGATAGGTTAAAGGGTCCGGGAAAGGTGTAGCACAGTCCAGCGTGTTCTCTGGAGAACTCTGCTCAATCTACCTCCAGAGTCCAGAATCCAGGAACCAAGCCGGCACATCTGGATCTTGGGTCTTAAGGGCTCCTGTCTCGGCCCCGCCTTGTAGGTGTGACAGTTACCAAAGTCTCAGTGGGGGTAGTACTTCCAGGTCAAAGCTGGAACAGCTACCCACTACAGAAGTCCAGTGAATCAATTTTTATTTTCATGGATTGATTTTGGTGTCAGGATTTCTCCTTATGACTTTTAAAAGTTTTTCAGAGTAGCGTTTTGCATTTATAGTTACAATACATTTCAGTTCATTTTTCCATCAGGTTTCAGTTTTGATTGAAGTTAGTTTCTGTGAGCATCCAGTTGTAGCAGTATTGGTTGAAACCAGCCTCTCCCTTGGACTGCCCCGTGTCTTTGCTCAAATGGCTATGCCTGTGAGGGTCTGGTTTTGAATCTGCCCTGCTCCACTGGCAGGTGTTTCTCCCACCCCCTTTGCTGCTGCTATCTAGCTGATAATTGTTTGCTGCAGCTAGAGAGCAATTACCCACTCTGTGTTGTGGGTGTCCTCCAACTCTTTCTCAGTTCTGTCCTCAACTCTTTCATATCAAACAACCCACAGTTGTTTGACAGCCTTAGCGCCTTTGTCTTTCCATTATCCGTTTGGGAGCAGCTTGAATGTATACATAAAAGTTCCTGAGGGATTTTTGTTGAATTGAATTAAATTCACAGACTGATTTGGGAATGAGAAGATGAGAGGGACCCACCTCTCTTTGGGGCACTGGGCAGGTATTAGGTAATGTTGAAACACTGTTAAAATATGTTGCTTTAGTATTTGTATTAATGATAATTATTTAAAAATTTATTTTACATCTATTTATTACTTTGTGTTTGTCACAGTGTGCTTGTGGAGGCAGAGGACACCCCGCATAGACACCCTGTATCAGGAGTTGGTTCTCTCCTTCTACCACATGGGATCTGGGATCTGGAAATAAAATTCAGGTCCTCAGGCTTGGCAGTACATGCCTTTACCCACTGAGCAATCTCAGTAACCCTACTGATTGAGTTCTTTAAGTACTTAATGTAAGCATTCTTTCTGATGTTCCTATTCCTGTAAAAAAAAAAAAAAAAGCAGGGATGGAGGTGGGATTGGATACTTCTACTACCTATTTGGAAAGTCTTGGATCATTTCTAGCCACATGCCCTGAGTCTCTTGAACAAAAGAATTGTTGGTCAAAAACTATATGGTTTACTTGTATGGTCATTTTGATTTTGAACACTCTGTGGATGTCTTGAGGAAACTGAACTGCGATGGTAGTTGGGTGTGTTGACTCCTGAAGGCTAGGACTATTTCAGTATGTATTGGACATTTGCTGTCACAGCCCTGGTAGACTCTAGATAAACCTACAAGGACCTTCACCTAGAGCAGTGGTTCTCAACCTTACTAAATGCAGCAACCCTTTAATACAGTTCCTCATGTTGTGGTGACCCCCAACCATAGAATTATTTTCATTGCGTCTAACTGTAATTTTGTTACTGTTGTGAATTGTAATGTAAATATCTGTGTTTTCTGATGGTTTTAGGTGAATCCTGTGAAAGGGTCATTTGACCCCCAAAGGGGTCGTGACCCACAGGTTGAGAACTAGTGACCTAGACCAAAGGAGAAGCACTTCCTTTAGTGACTTGGAAGAGGGGCTGCTGTGCCCCATGCAAAAGAGACATTGCCATGATTGGTACAAACCCAGGACTTTATTTGCAAACACACCTTCTTGGGCAGGTCAGCTCGTTTTGTGATATTACTGGAAGGTTGTCTCCTGTGTTGCCTCTCCAGTGTTGCATCATTAGACCCAACAAATAGCTTCTCTTTAGTCTTTTCTTACCTACTTTTAGTAGAGCAGGCTAAGCCGGTAATAGGCAGAAAGAAGTATGAGAGACAGCAGAGCAGTATTGATGGCAGGGGTGGTAGAGAAGCAGCAGTAATGACATCCAACCGCTAGGCAGGGTGAGCTGCAAAAGCAGTGAGATAGCCAGCTGTTTGCAAGCTGAAGACGACTCAGAGTTGAGTGATTGGCAGGAAGATCTGCAAAAGTGGCGAATGTTTGTTGCACTGACAGCTGCAAAAGTGATGGCGGGGCCAATGTCAATAGAAGCAGCTGCAGCTGAGGCACGGGCAAGAGGAACTGTGGAAGCAGAGAAAGGTTAGTAACTGCGGCTGAAGAAGGATAGAAGGCTAAAAAGAGCCAAGAAAGAGAAATTGAAACCTTGGTCACTAGAAGGATTTCAAAGAGCTGTGAGGTCAAAGGCCTCAGAGGCCAAAGGTCTCAGACATCCTAGGCCCTGAAGCTACAATGCTAACTGCTGCCCAGGACTAAGAAGACCCTAACTTCCTAGGCCTACAGATGAGCTGAACACTTGCAGAGCCAAGGGCTCCTTTAATGGAGGCCTGCTTGAAAACTCTAATAGAATTGCTGTCAAATCCTGAGAGATACAAGGGCTAGCATTTGAAGAGCTCACCCTCTGCACCTACCTTTCCATCTAGCCAGAACAGAAGAGTCCCACCAAGCTGACTGGTAATGTAATCGACAACCACAAAGAAACATCTATTTGGGGGACCTAGGCAAGCAGGTGAGCAATGGTGATGGCCAGTGCCTACATTCTTTGTGAGTGACCATTGGTAGCCTGAACTTGCTTTAGCTGTCAACCACTATCGTTAAGGCTCTGCCCCAGCTTCTGTATGGACTAACCTCCACTTGAAGTATGACAACCCTTCCTCTCTTGTTATTTTGAAATAGTGTTCACTATGATCATTTGATTGTGAGTATGGATTTGTAGCTTGCAACATCTCAAGTCTGATATTTGGCTTGACTATGGGCTGCATCAGATCTGAAGTTTTTGAAGACTTTTATGCACAGACTTTGATTTGGTAAGGAATAAATACCTTAAAAACTTTTAGGATTGTTGGTTATGCCATAGTATTGGCTTTTATATTGATTTCTGAGGTATCTTTGGTTTTAGGAACTTTACTTTGAGATGCCTGATACATATCACAGTAAATCTTTGTGATCATTTTTGAGATTTAGGCTTTGTGAGAACTTGGGACCTAGAGAAAACTTTTTTTTTTTTGACGTCTTATGTAGCCCAGGCTGGCCTGTAACTCCTAATGCTTGTGCCTCTACTTCCAAGTTCTGAGATTACAGATTTGTATTACCATGCCTGGATTATAGAGGGAAAAATCCTAGAAGAAAATAACAACATTACTGTCTCTGCTTTTTCTCATGAGAAACTTTCTCTCTCTGAATAGAAAGTAGTAGGGAACACATCTAGTTCCTCAAAGAGCCACCCCTTGAATGTCTAATAATGAACGGGCCCAGTGTAAGTCAGAGGGGATCAAGAAAAATGACCAGCTTTCTTTGGATAATGCCTAGCCTTAGTACAAACTAGGAAACCAAAAACATTGGCTAGGGAATGGGCCTCCACCACCATCTAGAACTGTTTTGTAAAAGGGAGAAGTAGAAAGAAATACCATATTCCCAGGCTTTTATGAAATTACACCAGGACCATAGACAGAGATTATGTTGGATTTGTGTAGCTGCCATCACTAAGCCTCCTGAGCCTATTGGTCCCAAACCAGTGACCCATATGGAAGTCTTTCCTTTTAAAATTGAAAATAGAGTCTCATACAGTGTATTTTAAAATGTTATTTATTTAGCATGCTCATACGTGTGTGTGTGTGTGTGTGTGTGTGTGTGTGTGTGTGTGTGTGTGTGTGTGTGTTTTGATGTGTGCATACAAGTGCCACAGAATATGAGTGGAGGTCAGAGGACAACTTGCAGGAGTCAGTTCTCTCCTTCCATTGTATAGTACCTGGGAACTGAACTCAGGTCATCGGTCTTGGCCGCAAGTGACTACTCACTGAGCTGTCTCACGAACCTTTATTTGTGCTCTCTTGCAGCATTGCTTTTCACTTTTCAATGGGTAAGTCTTTTCCACCTTGGTTAATTTATTTCTGAGGGTTTGTATACTTATTTTTATTTGTTTGTGGAGTCTTACTTTTTGCCTCTACCTCCCAAGTGCTAGGATTACACACACCATTACACCCAGATAGAAGTATTTTATTTAATTTTTGGTGCTATTGTACATGGAATTGTTTGATTAATATCTCTTTTGGACAGTTAATTGTTAGATAGAGCAGAGCTAATTTTTATGTCCCATTTATACTTTACTAATTGTTGTGTATTTTACTTCCTGAAGACCAGTATAGTTTATAGGAAATGTAATCTTTTTGGCACAGTCAGTGGAAAAGCCCTCCTGAATGTGGTCATTCATTCACTGTCTGTCTGATTGCCAGCTGTATGCCTTAGTATATTCATTCATTCACCATCTGTCTGATTTCCAGCAGTGTGCCTGAGTGTGTTCATTCATTCATTCATTCATTCATTCATTCACTTCTGATTGCAAGTGGTATGCCTTAGTGTGTTCATTCACTGGCTGCTAGCAGTGTACCTGCGTGTGGTCATTCATTCACTATCTGTCTGATTGTCAGCCATGTGTCAAGCTCAGGGAGAAGAACAGGGTGAAGCTCATGTTTGGAGGAATTCACAGGCTAGTCAGCAGGAAAGAGATATTTAGGTTAACGTAGTTATCACCAATGAGTTAAATTATGTACTCAAAAGACAAAATTCTCAAGCAAGCCAAATACTTAGGGAGTTAGGGAAGGTGGTAGCCTTTTAGAGTCATCACAGGCTTTTAATAAAGGATGGCTGTTCAGGAAAGGAGAGGATGACAAACCACACCTCAGGAGACCAAGTCCATGGAGCAGTGGAAGAAGCTGTATGATCTTCTGAAGTCATGGAATGGGAAGGAGGAAGGGTAGAAGGGAGAGGGAGGTCTTGGAAGTCTGACATGGCCCAGCTTGAGGACCTGTTCTGTTCTTGAGGAGATATAGGAGATACAGCTTCTTCAAGAGGGGTCAGTGTGGCCAAAATGGTATGTAGACAGACAACTCGGCTTAAAACAGAAGGCTTCCTCATCTAGCCAACAGCCTTCGTGGGTACCACAAGGGCTTAAACAGGCAGAATAATCTAGCCCAGATGATACTCATTTTGTGGAGACCATAAAAGATAAGGGCATCAGCGTGGAGTGGGGAATGTAGAGAAGCAGAGATGGAGAGAGAAGGCATTTGAACTCTGATGTAGGAAATGAGAGAGAGCCTAGCTTTGTCTGAGGTGTTGATGTCTCTACCCACATGTGTGGGCTGGACTTTAGACTTCAGGGGGTCACAAGAGAAGGATAGATAGTTGATGGAGAGTACGGCCTTGCAAGGGAGAAGGTTGATGGATGTGAAGTAGGGGAACATGCAGATGCCATGGCTCTGTGTTGGTAGCATATGGAAGAAGTTGGGCTTCTTTCATTAGTGATCTTGAAGACTGACATGAACAGAAGCCTCTCTTGGAAATACAAAGTATCTACAAAGTTGAATCTCTTCAAAGGTGGCTTTAAGATATAGTAATGGAAGAAAAAAATTGGGCATCATACTTATAAATTCCTAGGTCTGCACATCAGCAGTAACAGTGCATGATACTGTGTAAAATTACTTACACCTCCTGAGTCATTATAGTTACTATCCTATGGTGATATTTTGTTTGTGCTTTCACAAATAAAGCTTGCCTGGAGATCAGAGGGCAGAGCTAGCCACTAGAGGTCAGGCAGTGGTGGCACATGCCTTTAATCCTAGCACTTGGGAGGAGGAAACAGGAAGTGATATGGCTGGGTGGAAAGAGGAGGTGATAAGGTAGGGTGGAGACAGGAGCTGGGCCTTTTCAGCCTGAAGATTTGGTAGAGATAAGAAGTTTTTTCTAGTGGCTTGTTCCTTTGTCTCTCTGATCTTTCAGCATTTACCCCTATATCTGACTCTGGGTTTTATTATTAAGACCAATTAGAATTGGTGCTACATCTGGCGTCTAACTTTTAAAAAAAATTTTTTTTATTAAGAAAATTTTTCATTCATTTTACACATCAATCAAAGATTCCCTCTTACTTACTCCCGCTCCCCCAGCCTCCCCCTCCCGACACACCTCCCACTCCCCCCTACAAGAAGGCAAGGCCTCCCATGTGGAAGCAAGTCCAAGCTCTTCCCCCTGCCTCAAGGCTGCATAAGGTGTCCCATCATAAGTAGTGGGCTCCAAAAAGCTCGCTCATATACAGGGATGGATTCTGATCTTACCGCCAGGGGGCCCCCCAAGCAGATCAAGCTACACAACTGTCTTTCCATGCAGAGGGCCTAGTCCAGTCCCATGCAGGCTCCACAGCCATTGATCCAACTTTCATGAGTTCCCACTAGTTTGGTTTGGTCGTCTCTGTAGGTTTTCCCATTATGACCTGATGCACTTGCTCATAGAATCCCTCTTCTCTCTCTTTGACTGGACTCCTGGAACTCTGCCTGGTGTTTGGTTGTGGATCTTTGCATCTGCTTCCATTGGAGAGAAGCTCTGTGATAACAAGGTATTCCCTGGTCTGGTCACTGGGGTAAGCCAGTTCAGTTCAGGCACCCTCTCCACTATTTCTAGTAGTCCAAGCTGGGGTCATCCTTGGGGATTCCTGGCAACTTTCCTAGCACAGGGTTTCTCTCTATCCCCATGATCTCTCCCTCTATCATGGTATCTCTTTCATTGCTTTCTCCCTCCATCCCTGTTCCAGCTCAAACATCCCATTGCCTTATGTTCTCATCCCCTATCCCCTACCTTCCATTGTCCACCCCTCATCCCCAGTTTACTCATGGAGATCTCATCTATTTCCCCTTCCCAGGGTGATCCATGCATCCCTCTTTGGGTCTTCCTTATTAGCTAGCTTCTCTGGAGTTGTGGGTTGTTGTCTAATTATCCTTTGCTTTATATTTAGTATCCACTTATGAGTTGGATACTAAACCAATTGCCATGTTTGTCCTTCTGAGTCTGGGTTACCTCACTCAGGATGATATTTTCTAGTTCTGTCCATTTGCCTGCAAATTTCATGATGTCATTTTTTTCTCTGCTGAGTAGTACTCCATTGTGTATATGTACCACATTTTCTTAATCCATTCTTCAGTTGAGGGGCATCTAGGCTGTTTCCAGGTTCTGGCTATTATGAATAATGCTGCTATGAACATAGCAGAGCATGTGTCCTTGTGGTATGATTGAGCATTCTCTCTGATCCTTCAGCATTTACCCCTATATCTGACACTGGGCTTTTATTATTAAGAACAATTAGAATTCATGCTATACCTGGCATCTAACTTTTGGGGCATGTACTCACGAAAAAGCTGCTTGCCTGGGGCTTTGCAGCCACTGGCACAGGTCTGAGCTGCATGCAGCCAGAGTCACTGCCCCACCAGCTAGGTTTTACTTTCTTTTGGGATTTTTCTGTGTGTCCCTCTGCAGCAAACTCCATAGGCTTTTGGGCTCCAAAAAGCTGTAGGAGTTAGCTGCTTTCACACATTCCCCCGTGCAGACAGCTGGCTCTGGCTTCTTCTCTTCTGGTGGGTTGTGGGCTTTCCCTGGACCGCCTTTGTGGGCTGCTGCCTTGAAACCTGCTCAGGCTACTACTGTTCTATGCAGAAGTATGACATCTTTGTTATTATACTCAGCAGATTTGGTGAGACAATTGAGAATTCTTAAAGGGAGAAATTAGTTAAAAGAGAGAGTTTTTTAGCTGGGCGGTGGTGGCACACCCCTTTAATCCCAGCACTCAGGAGGCAGAGGCAGGTGGATCTCTGTGAGTTTGAGGCCAGCCTGGGCTACAGAGTAAGTTCCAGGACAGGCTCCAAAGCTATATAGAGAAACCCTGTCTCGAAAAACCAAAAAAAAAAAAACCAAAAAAACCAGAGAGAGAGAGAGAGAAACACTATTACAATGGAGGGAGTTAGGTCTCTGTATGATAATACACTGGGCGGTTGGAAAATGGAGCAATTAAATGAGAGGATAATTAATGTTGATGGGATTTATATAGGTCAATTATAAATATTATTTGTTTGATCATTTATGTTTTTTCATTTAAAAAGAGGGTTAATATGAGTGCCAAGATAAAAGTTTTAGAAAAACTTATTAAAACAGATCACAGAGATTTTCAGACCCAGACAGAGGAATTTAAAGGAGAACTAATTTTAGCATTGCATTATAAGGTTACAGAGGAACAGCCTAAGGTTTTCAAATAGCCAGTCTTAATTTATCCAGTAACCTTATAGGAACTGCCAAATGATAGATATCCCCAAGGCTGTGTAAGAGCTGAATGGACTCCTGTGCAAATATTAGATTTGAGGAGATTCAAGGAAGCAATAGTCTCATGCATGCATTCACCTTTTGTGAAGCAGATGTGAAAATCATGGTCAATTTTAATAGAATTATTTCTCAAGACTGGAGAGCTTTGGTTACAGCAGTTTTGGAGCCTCAATTACAGTGGAGGACCTAGTGGAAAGATGAGACTAAGACCATTGAACAATGAAATAGGGCTTGAGGTATGGGAATCTACCAAGACCAACTTCTTGGAGAGGGAGATTATGCTAATGTAGAAAGGCAATCTCTTTATGATGACCACACCCTGGCTTTATGCTGCACAGCAGCCTTGAATGCTTGGGACAGAATTGAAGAAGCAGGAAAGAAAACTGAGTCATTTACTAAAGTTATACAGGGCCCAAAAGAAAATTTCACTGATTTGTAACAAAGATTGACCTCAGCAGTAAATAGAATGATACCAAATTCAGAAGCTAGACAAATAATAATTGAATCTCTGGCTTTTGAAAATGCTAATGCCCAATGCAAAAAGGTAATTAGGGCATTAAAGGCAAGATCAGCACCCTTAGAGGAATGGATCTGAGATATAATTAGTATTGAATCTCATAACCATGATGATGCTTGGATAGGAGAGGTGATTTCCAGAGGTTTGAAGAAAAATCGAAATGTCAGGTGTTTCGATTGCAGTAAACAAGGTCACCTAAAAAGGGATTGTAAAAAGGGAGTTCCTAGAAACAGTGTTTTTACTAGTAATCATCCCAGCAGAACACTCCTCTCTTCTGGATTATGCAGAAGGTGTGACAAAGGCAGGCACTGGACTAATGATTGTAGTCAACAAGGGACAGTCAAGGTAATCCTTTGCCATCTGGAAACTTTGTGAGGAGCCTCTCACAGGCTCCCATGTCAAATTAAGTTCAGTAATTTCCTGTCACCATGGGGGAAACTCCTTCCCAGAGCAGTTAAAGAACTTATTGCCAATAAGAAATCATACTGCTCTGGATGTACATAACAAATATTGGTCCTTTAACCTCTTCAAGATCTGCTGCATATGACATTTAAAATGTTTAATTTTCTGCAGAGAACCATGACTACACCTCACAGCAACCTTTGAAGTCTCCAAAAGGATGATGGAGCCCTACAATTCATGTGGAATCATCATAATATGTTATCATAATAACACCACTAAGATGAAAAACACCACTTAAAGATTGCCTTAGGACAATTTTGAGGTGCCTAGCTGAGATGATCCAGCCTCACAAACTACTCTAGCTAGGACTTGTGATGAACCCTGCACTTTCCCATTATGCAGAGACTGGACAACAAATGTTATAGCTACCTCTCCCAGAACTTGACAATTAACCCATTTTTTTTCTTTTCAGGATTCCCTAAAGATGCTGTTGCCCCCAGACAACATGAAGTAATTTTAAGAACATAATGCCCACATTCCCAAGAGGTGGGATGGGTGGTTTTTGGTTGTCCAGTGGGTTATGGATATTTGTCATTGTTTAGGGTGATTGGTTACAAGTTGTTATTGGTAAAGGTTAAAAAAAAGAGCTGATCAAAGGAAATTAGATTCAGGGTTCTTGTTTTGAAAAGAAAAAGGGGGTATAGATATGATAGGATTAAAGGGCAGATTATTGAATCTACTTTTAAAAAGCAACTACTTGTTTTAAATATTTTACATTGATATAGATCTTTATATATTGATACAAATTTGAGATTATTTTTGTTAGAACATCCTATACATGCATTTCTACTCTTGTTCAAGGTATTGTACCTATATAACTAATTTAACAATGTAATGCAAATTTCTAGTACTTGAAAGTTATTATTACCAACTAATTAAGATATAAAGAAATGCAAGTTAGCATTTAGTAATTACAATCAAACTTGTCATATTAGGTATGTTTTCAAGGTCAAACAGAGATATATTTTAGATAGACAGGTTGTCTTCAAACACTTCAGAGATCTACAGAATATGGCATTTAAGATGTTTTAATAACATAGTTTTTTTGTTGTTGTTGTTTGTTTGTTTGTTTGTTTGTTTTTGACAATGAGACATGTCTGCTCCTGGCAGCACCAGTCTACTTCAGAGAAGATGATGGGCATTGAAGAAACTCCATATGGAGTTTACTTTCTTTGTGGCAAAAGTTAGCCATTGGGCAAGAAAATTACCTTACCTTTACTGCTGATGGTATACTGTCTAAATGGACAAGCAGGGCACAAAAGAAAGGAAAGTGCTGAACTTTGCCAAGACAAGGTAGGATAGCCCTTCAAATATCCTGCTTCACAGAAAAGTCTGTCAAATATGCTAGGCCCATAGGCTATAGATGGATGCTCCAACATTGCAAAGGAACCTTGGTTGACTGTCCAGGCAGCCAGCTGTTTCTGTCATTTCTCACACTTTTTGGAAGTTGCTTGTTTGCACTTCCTGCTTACTTAGGTAATATTGTTTCCTTCTTAGGTCTCTGATGGAGCTGAAGACTATAGTTATAGTTTTCCTTGTTACCAGATTCAGAAAATATATTCACTGAAGAGGTGTAAAGTGTATGAAATTGAGAAATATTAAAAAGATAAATTTGGTAATACAAGTTAGGATAGAAAGTGAATTAGGTACAACATTTTGGACTCACCAAGATAGGATAAATAATGGAGTATTTTCTCTGAATTTTTTAAATGTTAAAAGACTAGACACTGTTGGTGTATTTATTGCCTATATATTGTATATAGTTATTGTACTTACTGTATATAGTTTTTCTTACATTAGTTGTAAGCTTTATTTATTTTAGACAAAAAAGGGGAAATGTGGTGATATTTTGTTTGTGCTCTTGCAAATAAAGCTTGCCTGGAGATCAGAGGGTGGAGCTAGCCACTAGAGGCCAGGCAGTGATGGTACATACCTTTAATCCTAGCACTTGGGAGGAGGAAACAGGAAGTGATAAGGCAGAGTGGAGACTGGAAGTGATAAGGCAGGGTGGAGACAAGAGCTTGGCCTTTTCAGACTGAGGATTCAGTAGAGGTATGAAGTCTTTCTAGTGGCTGGCTGCTTTGTGTCTCTGATCTTTCAGCATTTACCCCTATATCTGACTCCAAGTTTTTATTGTTAAGACCAATTAGAATTTGTGCTACACTATCCCTCCAACTTAACTGCAATGTGAGAATTTCATAAGTTTCCTAGTTTAATGTCATTTTTTGGTGGTACAGGGTTCAACTCCTTAGCCCTGGGAAGCCCTTCCCAGCAGATTTCCCCAAGCAAAGCCTAGCTTTATCTCAGAGTCCTGCCTTCTAACTGCAGAAACAGCCATCCAGGTAGCAGAGACTGGCTGTACAGCTTCTATTTTATGGAGCTATTAACTCAGAGACACGATTACTGAAATGTAATTTTTATTATTACAATTAAAGACTGATTTGATTTTATGAGATCATGTATTTTTATTTTATGGAAATTTTATAGGTAAATTCAATTTAAAATATTACCTTATCTTTGAAAAATATAAGCAAGCAGAGCATTATAGTTATGTTGGTCTTCTCTTGCAATCTGTTGTTAAAATTTCCCTGAAACCCATACTTGTACTTTTTGCCTTGCAGTAACCACAGAATGATTGACCAAAAGCCTCGGGCTATGAGGTTACAAGCCATTGTTGGCCTTTTAAATATATCACATCTACTGACCAGCCTGGGGAGTGTAGCTCAGTGGTAGAGCACTTGCCATGCAAAATGTACTGACCTCCATCCCTAGCATCTATCTATCTATCTATCTATCTATCTATCTATCTATCTATCTATCTATCATCTGTCTATCTATCTATCTGTCTGTCTGTCTATCTATCTATCATCTATCCACCCACCCACCACCTGCCGATCCACACACATAATATATATGGGCATATACCCTCCCCACACACAGGCATATATCATCGTCAATTAAATGCATTGCTGATTTTTTTTTTCAGCATTTTGAGTCGATTTCCTTTCAGCTGATTGTATTAGAAGGAGTTTTTTTTGGCTCAAGGCAAATGACTATTATTATTTTATTGTCTGAGCATCACAGAGTAGTAAAAATTGAACTAGCTATTAAACATGCCAGCTTCTGTTCCTAACATTTCAGGAGTAGAGGAAGTTTAACAGTGACTGCTGACCCTGTGTGCTTGTGTGAACTGGGCACACAGCTGCTTAGGGACTGAGCAAGAGGACTTATGGCTTTGGAAGTTTCTGTGCGGTGTTTTCAGATTACATGTTACTTTTCTTTTTTTTTGGAAATGAACATGAAAGTGTATTTGCACTAAATAGATTAAGCTGTTAGTAAACATATCACCTTTAAATTGGCTGATGGTGAGGGCAAAGAAAGTGCTTTGTTCTGAGTCACTGACACAAGGGGAGAGCAGAGCCTAACTAGATCCTTAATGGACAGAGGGTAAATCTTAAAGGGTTTATGTAGTTAGTTACAAGATTCTTCTCATTTATTTTGACTAAAATTCCCCTTCCCCCTTCTCTCACATGCCTTTCTTGAAAGGGAAACCTGTTTTGTTTTAAACAATCAAATTAGCATAAGAACAAATACCACTTACTCAGGAATCTGTACTTTTCAAGGGTCTGGTCACTTGTGGTGACTAAGTCCTAGTTTGGTTAATGTCCGCAGACACTTCCATGTATAGGCTTCATTTTGGTGGCTAGACTGGAGGAAAATTTAGCTCATTGTCATCAGTTCCAATGGGGAGAAGTTGTTCAGCTTTTGTGTCCTGGTCTGTGGGGTGGGCAGCCCTGTAAGTCCTTCCTGGGGCAGGGCACTATTTTCCTGTGACTAACTGTGCAAAAAGGAAGGAGAAAGGGATATTTGCTGGGAATGTTTTGGCCATGGAGGCGAGTACAAAACCCTATGGAATACTAAAGAAGGAGAAACAGCATGCACATCCAAGGGAAATGATCTTTTCAATAGTTCTAGTTGTCAAATATGAGACTTTGGGTTTTGACTGACATGTACCAGAGAAATACAGAGGAGCCAGAGTTGAAATGAAAGGGTTGGTGTCATTCAGTAGGGTTTTTGTAAGGTATAGTTCCTTGGAGTCATTAAGGTGAGCTCTTGAGAGTTGGGGATTTACACACAAATGCTGAAAGGGATGACAGTGAGAGGCCCTGCCTGCCACTTCCACATGCAGTGCTAACATTGCCTTTTCAACATGAAAAAAAATGTCCTTAGGTGAAAAGTCCTGCTTGGAGAATCACAGGGAATGTCTTGTCTTTCAAGGAGAAAGGAACTAACCGGCTAAGACAGGGCTGTGTAGGACCTGCATGCTTCCACTTCAGAGTTCCCAGAATCTGTCAGGGCATCTCTGTGTCTGATCTCTTGCCAGCCACTGTGGTAGTGAGGTGCATGTGGAAAGGATAGGCCCAGGGGTAGAGATACAGACTGGTGAGGTGGCCTTGGCTTTCTGGTGATGCTCAGTTCACCTGGGTCTGCTGTATTTCCTAATGATGAGAACAGGAGACAGAAACTTGTCAGGCATTGTAGGGGTAGAAACTCAGAAAGGAGCAGTTCTGCTTCATGCTCTGCTTCACCGACAACCAGTTTGGCCAGACGATGCAACTGTTCTTGGGTCTATTTCTAGTTCTGTCTTGGTCAGAGAAATACCAAAAATGGTTAGAGGCACTGGTTCATGATCTAGTTTCTTGTTTTGTTTTATTTTAATCTTTCTTCAACATTCACATAGTAACTTTTGAACACAGCTGCCTGGAAGCAGTGCATGACCAGAGGCTTATTGATCTTGAAGGAGGTGTGCCTGAAGCTTCTAGATGCTTGGATGGAAAGGCATGTGAGCAGTTTGTAGGTGGGCTGACTAGTTTACCTCCATGTCTCAACCCAGTGAAGCCATATTAAGTCCTAGGTAGGGATCCTCTGAGGCAACCCTTTATTGGGCTGCTTCTGTTATGTAGGGACTCTCTTTCCTTCCTTTTTCTTAAGCTCTTGCCTATAATAAAATGCCTTTATAAAATGAATCCTTCCATTATCTGTGAAATTCATTTTTTTTTTAAATTTATGAGACATGGGAGCCGCTGTTCTAGGGTAGCTTTGGGGCCATTGATTATCTGGCTTACCCCCAAGATTGACTGTTCACCTGGTCTTTAAAAGGTTCCACAGAACTCAGTGGCCTCTGCCTCCTCCCTGTTTGACTAGAGGACAAGAATGTAAAAAGTGGGAACTATGTCTTGTTCTTAGTTTGTGGATTCTGGGGTTTTTCTAAACTTATGTTTCTCAGTCCTAAGGTTGGCAGCCTGAATTTGGGGATTGTACATATATTTTATAGGCTTGTTTTAAACAATCATACATCAAGCACAGAGTGGAAGGCCCAGGGTTTTATCTTTCAGACAGATTCAGTCTGTTCCTTTTTATCATCATTAGCATTTGTCATAAATTTACCTGAAATCTATCTATGCCTTTTGCCCTAACCAGCAATACCTAGAAGGTGCTGCTAGCTATGAGGTTCAGTTAGAAGGTCAACTGAGAAGGAATGATCACTCTGAATATCCACCAGGAAATAGCCCACAGGGAGGAAGAAGTTTGACCTCATGGCTCTGGACCACCCCAGACCAAGATCCTGGAGTTGGATATACAATGTCTGCTTTATTGCTGTCTTGACCTGTAGCTTCCTGTACCTGTGTTATTACTTATGTCTGCCTTTATTATTGCAAAGGTTTTCATGAAAATTGAGTTAGAACACACTATGAGCCTTTGGGTTGTTACTAATCTCTGATAACTTGGTTCGATTCAGTTCTATAGCTGTTCACTTAGTACTTCCTGGCTTTCAGGAAGCACTAGGCCGTGCATAAGAAGATAGCTTTTGCCATTGAGATGGGGAAACACATCAGGAAGACTTCATGCACAGAGCCTTGCAGGAAGGTAGGTGTTGGCACAGTGTACTGTGTGAGCTTGAAGAGGATGAGCAGATCAGAGGCTGACATGCTGCAATCTAGCAAGTTGCTGGAAGCACAGTACTTATATAGACCTTTAAAAGCAGTCTGAGATACAAACAGAAAACAGTTCAGATAGTAGATTGAATTTAAAAAAAAACCTATAAGAATGAACCTATTGGAATTAATAGAAAAAATTTACAGGTTGAAGGTTACAAAGTTATTAATAATTATATTTCTTCTGAGTATCATTATACAATTAGAATTATAATTTAATAATTTGCCAGTTGCATAGTAATACTCAGTTGTAAGGGAAATGAGTGATGAGATCGCTGAACTAAAAATTACAGAACCTCATGGAAATAAATGAAAAATTACTTTCATAGCTCATGGCCCTGGACCTGCCCCAGACCAACTGTATTCATGATCTGGAAGACACATTATTTTGAAAGTAGGCTCAGTGCAATTCCAATCAAAATATTCCCAGCAATATTTCATGGAAACTGATAGATACTATAAAATTTACATGAAAATGAGAAAGACCTAAGAATAGTGAAGTGAATTTTAAAGAAAAATAGTTGGAGGATGATCCCTCTCATTGTCACATAAAGTCATCATAGACTGAAATGCTAAGATGCACTAGAGCTGGGTGTGTGTGTGTGTGTGTGTGTGTGTGTGTGTGTGTGTGATGTCAATTGGCTGTGTTATTTTCCATATCATTATTCATATTTTATTTCTGCTCTAATTGTCATTCATTTATCATCCCAGGCTGCTGCCACAAAACATTGGACACTGTGTGATTTAAATGATGTAAGCTAATTTTCTCAGAGTTCTGGGGATGAAATCCAAGATCCAGGTGGTAGCATATCAGGATGTGAGTGACCTTCCTGGGATCTCTTCCTATAAGATCACCAGTTCTAATAGATGGGGGGCACTA
This sequence comes from Peromyscus leucopus, assembly GCF_004664715.2. NCBI lineage: Eukaryota > Metazoa > Chordata > Mammalia > Rodentia > Cricetidae > Peromyscus > Peromyscus leucopus. Next base: position 65,674,233 of record NC_051065.1, on the reverse strand, counting down.
CTCTTATGTTTAACCTTGATTATTCTTTAAAGAAGCTATCTTCAAGTGCAGCCATTCAGGGAATAGGAATTTAACACATGAATAAAGGTTTATTAAAACACATTAGTCTATATAATTTCACTTTCTTTTCTTAGAACTTATAAGCTTATGTGTGGTGATATTATGTTCCCCAAAACACTGTGCACCCTAATAAGCCTATCTGGGGTCAGAGAACAGAACAGCCACTAGATAAATATAAAGACCAGAAAATGGTGGCACACACACCTAGCATTCTGGAGGCAGAGATCCATCTGGATCTCTGTGAGTTCAAAGCCACACTAGAAACAGCCAGTCATGGTGACACAGGCCTTTAATCCCAGGAAGTGATGGCAGGAAACAGAAAGGTATATAAGGTGTAAGGACCAGGAACTAGAGCCTGGTTAAGCTTTTAGGCTTTTGAGCAGCAGTTCAGCTGAGATCCATTTGGATGAGGACTCAGAAGCTTCCAGTCTGAGGAAACAGGATCAGCTGAGGAATTGGCAAGGTGAGGAAGCTGTGGCTTGTTCTGCTTCTCTGATCTTCCAGCATTCACCCCAATATCCATCTCCAGGTTTGTTTTTATTAATAAGAACTTTTAAGATTAGTGTTACACTTATGTTTATACACTAAATTTTAATGTTTTCTCATACATGCATATAAAGCTAAATATTTCCATTATGTTGCCACAAGCAGCTTTTGTCATAGTTTTTTACATGCACATTTATTCTTTGGTCCTATATTTGTAATTTATCTGTGAAATAATGATGGTCAGCAGGGTCCCATCTTTTCTGTGTGGGTGCAACAATGCAGCTTATTAAGTATTATGTTTATAAAGCACCATGCTTTATAAACTGGACTGTACAGCTATACTGCCTGGATCCAAATAAGAGCTCTAATATTTACTAGTTCCTTGACAGTGGATAAATTATAGACTTAGTTTCCTCAACTCAAAAATAGGGAAGATAAAGTTGTTAGTGTGTGTGTGTGTGTGTGTGTGTGTGTGTGTATCCGCATAGTGGCTATTCTTAGTTGTCAACTTGACTACATTTAGGATTAACTAAAATCCAAATATGGAGGTCATACCTGTGAGGGACTTTTTTGCTTAATTTGAAGTAGATCCACTTCTAATATGGACCGTTGAGGTGGGAAGACAGGTACCTTTAATCTGGATTTTGAGGAGGGAAGACACACCTTTAATCTGGACCATGCCTTCTGCTGGAAGCCATATAAGGACAAGGAAAAAGGAAGCTTTGCTCTTTGCCTGCTTACTCTTGCCTAGCAAGTCCATTCCTTCACTGGCATTGGAGCCTACTTCTTCGGGATTCCAGTGTATACTGAAGATCAGCTGATATATCCAACCTCATGGACTGAGCAACTACAGGCTTTTTGGACAGTCCATTCATAGCTAGTTATTGTTGCATTAGCTGGACTATAGGTCATTCTAATTATATATATTCATTCTGTAAGTTGTGTTCCTCTAAAGAATCCTAACTAATATGCCATCTTTCCTGGCCTTTGAATTCCCCATTCAGAGTGCTCTCATTTTTGATGGTTGGGTTCATGTGGGTTTCTGTGGTGTGGTTTTTACCGATATTTCTTTGTTTGGGGCTCCTGCTCTGACACAGAGCACAGAATCTCTGTCACTCTTGTACTAAGAACTCTGCCTCCCAAATCCCAGAATGGCTGCAGATGTCTTTGCCTTGCCCACCTATGGGGGCAGCCTTTATGGTTCTGCATTTTATCTGCAGGGCTCAGCATTTTTCTGCTGCAGGAAGAGGTCATGCATTAAGGTCCTCGCATGAGCACAGAGGATTCCTAGCCCAAAGGAGTTGGGTCACCAGAATATCTACTGCCACTCTTAACTTTAGGGCTTCTATTATCACACCTGGCTTCTGTAGTTTTCTTTTTATTAAGCTCAACTATATATTTTGAACAGATTAGATATTAAATGAGGTTTTTCTATGTGACAATAATTGGAAAGGCAATGATTATATCTGTTTATTTCTGTAAAGAGGCTGTAATCTGCAACCTCACTAGGGCATATGTTCAAGTACATTTTTTGTTTTATTAAGTAAATGACTCCTTTAACTGGCCTAGAGTCAAGATCTTAAAAAAATCAATGTATACAATTCATTCAATCATACAATTCATCTCAATTCAAACAATCTATACAATGCCTTTCCCAATGAAATACTGAACTATAGCAGAAGAGTAGGCATGAGCCATCTTGCCTCAAGTGTAAGTGTAGTAAGTGTAAGTGGCTGTACAGGGGCAGGCTATTGCATACACAGTCGTGGTCCTGTCGAGAGGTAGGGCTGGCGAGGCAGGCTGCAAAGTCTTTCCTAGTCCCATTATGGCTTTGTCCATTGTTGGTATACATGATTTGTCTAATAATTTAGTATTCCCTATCCACATTTCTAAGGACTACTTTCAGGCTGTGATTCTTTCCTGAAGTTCTGCTTACTTTAATAAATTGATAAAATTGAAATCCACCAAGATTGCCAATTTTGGGTTGGCATATTTTGAAGGCATCTTGGGAATTCTTTGGGAAGAGGAAGAAGTGGATAACTGCATGAAATGCACCTCTGGGTATGCAGTTTTGAGAAGAGTGCTTTTGGAGACCTACAATTATGTGAAGTCTCTTCTTTTTTTGTTTTGTTAGATTTCATTAAAGTTTAAATTATAAAAAGAAAAAACTCTTTTGCACTTTGGCTGACTGCCTGGATCTGTGTTAAATTGGGTCTTATAAATATTCCATAAAGTTCTATGTAATGGACTTGCTCTCTCCTGGCAGCAAGCCTGTGTAGATGGCATTTTAAATATTTATGCTATTTTTGCAAAACTTGATGAAAATATTTTAGGCATTAATAGTTTTGTTAATAAATTACTCAGCACCAAAACAATACATTATTTAAGCAAAACTTTGGAACCAGTCAATCTGCTGTTTTGCATTTGACACTTGGCAAAGGTATTGCTAGACTGTAGAACATCCATTTAGAACAGCACCCCTAATGGGAGGACTTAGAAATGTCCAGAGCAAAAGTACTTGTATTTGTCTCCATTAAGGAGGGACAACCGCAAAATAATGTTGTTGGCCTCACTTGAAGAACTAAATTCACTCTCACAGTGCTACTGGGCATTGCACCTTAGATAATTCTCTACATACCCGACCAGGACTAATCACTGTAGTTCAGAGTATGTGCATGACTGGTAATAAAAGCACTGTGCTCAAATTGTATAAGAGTCTATATCTTAGCACATCGGAAACCACTAAAACATGACGTCACTCATTTGTACCTCCAGAATAGTTTCTTTGAGAAAGATTTTTAACATCAAGATGATCCCATCATGGGGACGGGGGGTACACATTTAATTTATTATAATTCTATAATTTTATAACTGTATTAGGATTTCAAGAGTAATATAAATTATAGAATTTATCTATCTATCTATCTATTCAGCACAATATACATATGCATGTATAATTGTATTAGGGTTTTTTAGAGTAATAGAAATTATAGAATGGGCTGGGCAGTGGTGGCACACCTCTTTAATCCAAGCACCCAGGAGGCAGAGCCAGGCGGATCTCTCTGTGAGTTTGAGGCCAGCCTGGTTTAGAGAGGAAGGTCCAGGACAGGCACCAAAACTACACAGAAAAACCCTGTCTGGAAAACCAAAAAAAAAAAGAAAGAAATTATAGAATGAGTCTCTATATATGTATACATATACATGCACACATATACATGCATGTATTTATATATGCACATATTTATACATATATGTATATATAAATATGTGCACACACATGTAGATGAAATTCTAAACAGTCTTATTAAATAAGAAATACAGAGTTAAAAACCCAAGAGATCAGAGCACTAGCGAATAGCCTTTAGCTTACCACTCACTGCTGTTGCTTCCCCAGAGGGAGAGAGAGACCTCTTCCTGTATGACTATCTTTTTATTGCCTTTATGTTCTGCCTTCTCGTTGGCTCTAAACCCAACCACATGACTTCCTCGTCACTGCCTGTATATACAGACCTCCAGGTCTCTATGGTTGGTACTGGGGTTAAAGGTTTGTGTCACCATGCTTGGCTGTGTCCTTGACCATACAGAGACTCTGCCTGTCATGTGTGTGCCACCACCACTGGACTTCTGCTAAATGGCTCGCTTTTAGCTCTGATCCCCAGGCAACTTTATTTGTTAACATACAAATAAAATCACATTTCAGCACAAATAAAATATCACCACACACACACACACACACACACACACACGTATATATGTATATATGTATATATATATATATATATATACATATACACGATTTATTAGAAAGTCTTACAGTCTGCACTCCAGCTAATCCAACAATGGCTGGCTATGAATGGGATGTCCAAGGTTTCACTAGTTTCTTAGTCCAGATATCACGCTGGATTTCTCAGCTGGTCTTCAGTACATACTGGAATCCCATAGAAGTAGGCTCCAATGCCAGTGAAGGAATGGACTTGCTGGCAAGACAAGAGCAAGCAGGTAAAGAACAAAAGCTTTCTTCTTCCATGTCCTTACATAATCTTCCAGGAGAAGGGGTGCCTAGATTAGAGATGGGTGTTCCCAGCTCAAAATATCTGGATTAAAGGTGTATCATCCTACCTCAGATCGGATTAGAAGTTGATAGTCCTACTTCAGATTAAGCAAAAATCCTTCACAGGTGTACCCTTCATTTTTTGGATTTTAGTTAATCCCAGATGTAGTCAAGTTGACAACCAAGAATAACCATCAGAACTATTTCTAAAAATTTTAGATTTATAATACTGTTTTGGAACTTGCCTTGTGATCCCCTCTCCCATCCAGTTCAGTGAAAGATCATGTGTATGTATATGCACTAGTATAGAATAGTATAGACTGCTTTGTCAAAGACAAGGCAGATTTGGGAGTGTAGACTCAGCATGGATCCAGTGATAGCTCCTCAAATCCCTCCAGTAACCACAAACAAATCCGCTTCTTGCCTTCATGCCTTTGCATATTTTAGGCATGAATCTCTGGCACTTTTGTCTTTTTTAGTTTACTATCCTTCTTCTTCTTTCAAACTTCTGGATGAATTTGATTGAAGGATTACCTGAAACTGCAAGGTGAGATGAAAAAGTCACATTGTTTTCCATTCCTAGGGTAATGTGCAATAAATACAACCAATCAACCAAATAAATAAGCAAAACAAAACAAAAACCCCACAAAACAGTGTCTTAATTACTTTTCTGTTGAAGGGAATCAAGGCAGTGGTAAAAGCATTTAGATGGAGGCTTGTTTACAGAGGGTGAGTTCATGACCATCACGTGGGGAGCATGGCAGGGGGCATGGCACTGGAGTAGTAGCAGAACACACCTGATCCCTAAGTCAGGGACAGAAAGAGACTGGGACTGGCATGAGCTTTGGAAACTTCAAAGCCCACTCCTAGTGACACATTTCCTCCAGAAAGGCCACACCCACTAATCTTTCCTAAACAGTCTACCCGCTGGGGACCAAACATTCAAATATGAGCCAATAGGAGCCATTCTCTTCCAAACCGTCACGCCCAATAAAGTAATTTGGTTGCAGAGACTGAGATAGCTCTAGAAGATGGAACTAGGAACTCCTGATTGAAAGTGTTCATCAGAACATATTTTAATGGATTTTCTTTATTATGGTAATACTTTTGAATATTGGGGCTCCGTGAACACTTTCTTTTTCTTTTTAAAGGGTCTATGCCCCTGGAACCAGAATCTCAGGCTACCTATTTTGCAAACAGACAAATAAACAGGAGACAGTGCTCATAAAAGGCAATGGGCTTCTATATAGCTTTGGCTATAATTCAGGAGGGAAAAACTTTCAGCTTTGTTCCCATTTTACTAGTTGCAGTGTTAGAAGTTTTAGAAAAGATGAGTCAAAAGACAGGAATTGTATACCTGTAGCCATGAGATTAACATCTTCCTGGGAGCACCTTTTCCTCTGGCAGGGAGTTCTCAGTTCCATTGTTTGGGCTATTCTCACCCCAAGCTTGAGATTCCTGAAGAAATTTTAATTCTTTGGGTTTCCTGTTACAGTACCCCTACCTTCTTTCCCATTTTTTAATCTTGAGGGATTTGGGGCTTTGTTTATCTTTTGTTAAACTGGTGGGAAAGTTCTTGCGATATGCCTGTGTTTAAAAGAAATACCACGAACAGCCAGGCAGTGGTGGCACACACCTTTAATCCCAGCACTTGGGAGGCAGAGACAGGCAGATCTCTGTGAGTTCAAGGCCAGCTGAGCTAGTTCCAGGACAGACTACACAGAGAAACTCTGTCTCGAAAAACCAAAAACAAGCAAACAAACAAACAAAAATAACATGAACATAAAACTATGTGGAGCTAGTGTTAGAGGTCCAGTTGGCATCAGTAATCATGAATCAGAATCCCTTCCCTATGGCTTCTCAGCTTTGCCTTTGGTAGGCCTTGCACAAGTGACTCCATTTCTGTTGGTTTTTGAGACAGAATCTGACTATGTAGTCTAAGCTGGCCTTGTAGTCTAAGCTGGCTTTGAATCTTTGGGATCTTCAGCTTTGTATTGCATCATGCTTGTCATGACTATTTTTATTTTGACAAATTTTTCCATTGTCTCTATATAATTTTCTCTGAAGATTTTTCTGCTTAAGTATTTTGTGGTTTGATCTTAATTGTGCTTCAATGCTAGTGTGACATTTGTCTCAGCTGGTGTGACCCAGTCTCATGTCAGAGAAGTGACAAGTCATTAGGATTTAGTGCCAGAAGACTCCTTTTGGTCAAAATTTAGCAACTGAGAGGCCTATAAGGAGGAGCTTTTATGTGGTTTGAATGGAGAAAATGTCAATCACAGGCTCATGTATTTGAATGCTTGGTCCCCAGCTGGTGGTGCTATTCTGGAAGGTTTTGAAATCTTTAGGTGGTAGAGCCTTGCCTTAAGAAGTAGGTCACTAGGCTGGGTAGAACCCTTTCTGACTCTTGACTTTTGAAATTGGCAATCACAGCACATACAATGTCACAAAAATCTCAAAACACGTAAGTGTTATTGATTTGGAAATTCCAAACAGCAAAGAGAGAGAAGAAAACTTAGATTTAATAAATACAAGGATAGGCAGGCAGGACCTAGGTTAGTGCTTAAGGGGATCTGGTCTCATGCTCGAAAATTTTACAGTTTATATAGGGTACAAAACATTGTCATGATATCATCTATGTGACTATTCTAGAGTGTCTTTATCATTTCTACCCCTGAAGGAATATTCTCTGGAGCTAAAGCAAAGCAAATTTTTATAGCAGCCGAAGTTGCGGTTTCCAGTTAGGACAATGCTCACTTGCCCTCCCTCCCTCCCTCCCTCCCTCCCTCCCTCCCTCCCTCCCTCCCTCCCTCCCTCCCTCCCTCCCTCCCTCCCTCTTTCTCTTCTCTCTCCTCTCTCGTTTTTTCCAGACAGGGTTTCCTCTCTGTAACAGCTCTGACTGTCCTGGAACTCGCTCTGTAGAACAGGCTGTCCTCAAACTCGCTAAGATCTGCCTGCCTCTGCGTCCTGAGTATTGCCCAGCTTAGATACTTTTTCAGAAAAGAATAAGGCCCGAGTGCTTGTAACCAAGCTTATTGAAGGGAGAATATAGCATATTAAACTTTAATATTTATCTCAGTAGTATAGCTAATTCTTTGATTTTTCCTAAGTGTCCAATTAAAACTTGTTAGTAAGCTGTCTACCTTGCAGCCATGTCTAAGTCATGTTCATTTTGCTTATTTTCTATTTAATCTTATACTTTAAAGCAGGTTTGTTAGTAAATTCCTTCTAATCCTATTTTAATCATTTAATAGGATTCTGTAAAGTGTAGCATGAGGTGAGTATTTCTGTGAACTGGTTAGATAGCTGTTAGTGTTCTTTACAGACAGACCCTGAGCATTACAAGTCCACAGAAGGTCTCCATAGGAAATACTTGCAGAGAGTGGGTCTTGTGATCAATTTCCGTAAACTCCAAGACCAAGCTTTGTTGAGTGCTGTCAAGCCTTCTTCAGTTGGCTTTTCTACGTTAACACATTTCATTTTCATAACAGCCCTAGAAGCAGATTCAGTTTCTAACCATCATTTTATAGATGAAGAAGCTAAGGCCCAGAAACAACTATAGCTTCTATCCAAATGTTTGGAATTCAAGGACTTCGTGGGCATGTGAGTGGAGAGGAGGAAGGTGAGTGCTGTATATGTGTGTGACATGGATATTGTGTAGGTTGTACATTTACATGGTGTATGTATGCAGTAGATGCAAATCCTAGCCAAAGCAATTACACAAGAAAAGTAAACAAAATATCCCTACACTGGCTAGGAAGATGTAGAATTATTTCTATTTACGTGATCTTGAATGAAAAAACTCTGAAGAAGCCATGAAAACGGCAGGATACAGAAACCAGGAGTGTTTATAAAACAGCTGGGAACTGGAAGCCCATTCTCTTTCCACTTTCCTTTACTCTGAAAGACTGCTAACCCTGTGCACTGTATCTTTCCAATATATTTCATGGCTACCCAGTCCAGGCCCTTCTGAGCGTCCCTTATATGTCCCAAAGTAAAATCTCAGCTATGTCTCTGGCTAACCAACCCTTTGCACTGCAGTCAGAACCATGTTTCCAAACATAACTTCAGACAGTACTGTCTCCATTCCAGACTTCTGGAAAGGACTGTTTTCCTTCACACCATCTCTTCAGGAAGCCACCTTAGCCTGGCCCATCCCACCATAGAAGGGCTGATCTCGGTGTTTCCGTCTGCTGAATTTTCAAAGTGTCATTGATGACTCATTTGTGGTCACCCTTGGATGCCATGGAAGTGTACAGCACCCCAGGCTTAGTGTGTGTTCAGGACCACTTACTCCAAGACTTTCCCCTCCCAGTGGAGTCTCCTGCTCCCTCACTTGCCATGTACTATTTGTGACCTTAGAAGCTATAGTTGTTTCTGGGCCTTAGCTTCTTCATCTATAAAATGATGGTTAGAGACTGAATCTGCTTCTAGGGCTGTTATGAAAATGAAATGTGTTAATGTAGAAAAGCCAACTGAAGAAGGCTTGACAGCACTCAACAAAGCTTGGTCTTGGAGATTACGGAAATTGATCACAATATCAAACTCTCATGACTTTCTTTTTTTGACATGCTAATGCTATGGGTGATTGATTGATAAATAAAACTTTGATTGGCTAGTAGCCAGTCAGGAAGTATAGGTGGGACAAAGAGGGAGGAGAATTCTGGGAAGTGGAAGGCTGAGAGAAAGAGACGCTGCCAGCCACTGCCATGAGAAACATGATGTAAGATACTGGTAAGCCACGAGCCACGTGGCAAGGTATAGATTTATAGAAATGGGTTAATTTAAGATATAAGAACTAGATAGCAAGAAGCCTGCCACGGCCATACAGTTTATAAGTAATATAAGTCTCTGTGTGTTTGATTGGGTCCGAGCGGCTGTGGGACTGGCCGGTGAGAGAGATTTGTCCTGACTGTGGGCCAGGCAGGACCAGGAAAACTTCAGCTACATGCTAGCTATTTTTCAATGCTTCGATACTTGTCTGATGCTGAATAGTCGAGGTATGTCTTTCTTGGAAAGTGTGTGCTCCTTGTTCTTTCTTGGCTTGTCATTGCCTTTTACCTGGGTAAGCTATGGACTCAATGAGTTGTTATGTGCCTGTGGCATAGGGGTTGCTCTGGGCCCTTGTCCTTGTCACTGTATGTCCTCCCTTGCTGCGATCTTACTTTACCACCGTGACTGAGGCTTGTTCTCATCTGTAGAGTCTCTGTATCTACCCAGACCCCTGTATGGAGTCCCTGGACAGGAACTTCACTGCATGGACTGTCTCCACTTGAGCGCTTTAGATAGGTTCAGTTGCCAAATACTGCTTCCTTCTAGACATGGTGCTCTGTCCTGTGTCTGTTCCATGACCCAACTCTAGGAGTCATCCTACTTGTTTTTCTCTTTCTGTATTCTCACTTCCAAATAGTTCCCTTACTCACGAGTCTAGACTTATGACTTATTAACATTTCTCCTGACTTCCTCACATTGGTTCCTTCATTCTTACTGTCATCACCTTACTGGTGGCTACTCAAGTCCTTCCTGTCCTGCCCTGTAGTCATGCTGACCTTTTGAGGACAACTAGCTCAGTTTTTCTGTGCTTGTAGTCCTTTAAATTATTTTCACTGTGCCTTCTCATTCCTTCCTGCCTCAGCTTCCTGGAACCCACCTGTCTCATGGACATCTCACCACTTCTTTCTCCATCTCTCTGTGCTTTTTCTTGCATCTGTGTTTTCAGATATGTTGTCTCTGATTGGACCTTCTTCCTTCAGCTCACTCCTGCAGATTCTGATGTAATCATCACTTCCCTCTGGACCCCTGGGGGACTTTCTCAACAGAGCAGGTGCCTCTCCTGAAAGGTGTCATCATCTTGAGTCACTCATCATTGCTTCTTGTAGGCTAGCATGATGTCAGACACTCTTGGGACTCAGAACACTTATTGGGTCAAGTCCTCGCTAATGTTAAGACCGTTTATAAGTGGGGAAGAAGGGTTTATTTAAGTTTACACTTCCAGGCTATCACTGAAAGAAGTTAGGGTAAGGACTCAAGACAGGATCTTGGAGCAGAAGCCATGGAGGAATCCTGCAAACTGGCTTGTTCTCTGAATTTCTAACTGGCTCATGTTCAGCTAGTTTCTTATGTAGCTCAGACCCACCTGCCTAAGGATGGTACTGCCCACAGTGATCTTGACCCTCCCACAATTATTAATCAAGACATGGCCATAGGCCAATTTCATTTCAGCAGTCCCTTAGTTGAGACTCTCTCAGATGACTGTAGCTGTATCAAGTTGATGCCAACTTGGACATCAGGCTGCTAATGACCTTGGTGTTCAGACTACTTGGGTTCTGGTTGTGTAATGGGTGCCACATTATCTAAACATGTACACTCCCCTGACTCAGGCATGTATGTCCTACAACACTATACCCAGGCCTTTTTCAAGAAAAAAAGGTTTTAGCAGGTTAACACTGAATGGTGTTGCATCTTTTGATTAGCCTAAGGAGATGTGTCCTATCATTGTGCCCACCTGTATAGGTTGGGGACAAAGGTGTCTATAGCAACTGAGTTGGCCACTGAGTCTTTGGGGACTGTATCTAGAACATGTGATCTCTGCCATACTGTGCCATGTGTGTGGTACTCAAACCTGCTGAGAAGGTAGGTACAAGGTCAGTACTGGGAGCAAATTGGGGCAAAGCTAGCTGTCTTATCTTGTTCTGTCCCTGTAAATGTCAAATTAGGCACAAAGAAAACAGTTAGATGTGCACTGAAATGGAGAAAAGTGCTCAGAACACATGCATGTCCTCCTTTGCTTCCCTGAGAGATGCTCTTCAAAGTATCTGGGCAGTGGTGTCCAGCCCTGGGTGGAGAGGCAGTCACAGATGTTGGACTATCTGTTCTCAATCACTAGATGCTGACATCTTGGCTGAGCATATGGGGGTTTGTAAACATACTTTTGACTTTTAATGCCATTTGGAAATGTGAAATCTTTCTCCCCTCCAATTCCCCCTTTTCTGACATTTCTTCTTTGATAAGTGGATACTTTGATAGCTTCTCCGATAAATTTGACTTCTTATTCCAGCTTGGCAGCTCCATGTGGTTATAGTAAGTGGGAGAGCTTCCACATGGAGGCATGACTAGCAAGGGAGGCTCCCCACTGCAGCCCATGGCATTTTATGCATATTTGAGATTTATGAAGCAAGGAGGCAAGCAAGGGAGTCTATCCTTAGGAAGTGAAGAAACAATACAGTGGCATTAAGTAACTTGTCTAAGTCACAAACTGAGCAATCTCAAGTTTGCAACTTGGTTTTCTGGGGTTCTTCCCGCTGTTATGCAACTGTCCTCAGTCAGTACCTCTGGACTTGCTGAAAGCAAGGACATCCAGATTGTAACACTGGCAGATCAGTTCGCATATGTGGATAATTGAGGTTACTTGTCCATTACTGTGGACTAATTTGCCTGCTCCTGGTACCACATGGGGCAGTATACTTTGAATTCTCCTGGGTCTCTGGGGCTCAGCTTGGTAAATTTGAGTCAATTCTTATGGTTGTATATATTAGTGGCTGGTTTCTTTTCATTACTGAAGGACCTTCTATTATATGAATATTAAATTAAAAATATGAACAAATGGCATTTGACTTACATTTTTCTTATATGGAATTTTTCCATGTTGTGTGTCTATCAGACATTTAGGCTTCATGGATGCATGCCAGTAATAGTGTTTATGTTTGAACCTCTGATTCCCCTACCTATTCTTTGAACAGTGTTTTCAGCTGGTTTAAATCCAGTGCCAAGTACATGACTCAGTATACTCTAATGCTGAGCGGTACTTGAGCCCTTTCATTGAGTGTGGGGAGCCGAGGAAACCTTGAGTGAATGTGTAAGGAGCAGTTGAAGTCCTGAGTGAATGTGTATTGCTGACATGATCATGACCAGAACCTCAGTGCCTCAGACCCATAGGAGCGGCAAAGGGATGGCAAAGCCTTTCTCTGGTCTTAGTGCAGATCTTGACAGTGTATGTAAGTACAAGTATCTACTAAGATAGACTATTGTGTACAAAAACTAGCGACTTCAGCTTCCTCTATATGTTTGCAGCCTAAGACTGCTGCCTATAGACATCCTCTGCCCCATGTGCTGTACGTAGCAAATGCACTGAGGTTCTAGGTTGTTGCCATAGTAAGTGCCACTCCTTCAGAGTGTACACAGTCCACCTGACCCCAGCTTTTCTGTATGTATCTCTATGCCTGTCTTTTCTTTATTCCTCCATTGTCCCTTGTCAGGTCAAGGCCATGCTGGTTGTGGCAGAGAAGTTCACATAACATAAAACCAACCATTTTTAACACCAAGCTTCACTGTTGTATAATCACTGCTTCCCTTTGGTTCTGAGGAAGCCCTGTACCTATTAACAGGTATATCTCAACTCCACTTTTCAGCTCTTGGATTTACTCATTAAGGATAGCTCTTATAGATGGAACCATTCAGTCTGGGGCCTTCTGTGTTTGATATCTTTCTCTGAGCGTGATTGCTTATCTATGCCATATTTAGCATGTGTCAATATTTCTTTCATCTTATGGCTGAAGAATGTGCATCTGTATGATGACCACATCTGTAGTTATCCATTCATTAGTTTGCAGACATATGGGTTATTTCCACCTTTGACTGTTTCATATGGTGCTGCCTGAAGGACATTTTTATTTAATTAAATTAATTAATTAATTAGAAATAACAATGAAATGATATCACCCCCCATCCCCCGCTTCCCTTTCCTCCCATGTCCCTTTGCTCCCTCTCAAATTCATGGCCTCTTTTTCTTTAATTGCCATGGATAAATATATGAATGCAGTTTGCTCAGTCTGTTTAGTGTCACTTGTATGTATATAACTTTGGAGCTGACCAGTTGGTATTATATAACCAAATAGGGGGCTCATCTTGCTCTCAGTATTCCTTAGTCCTTAGTTAACTATAGTTATTTCTTTAGAGGTTGGGGCCTGTAAAATTTCTCCCTTCCATATTAGCAAGTCTTTTGGTAGTGTACTTGTTCAGAACTTGTTTAGGCAGCCATATTGTTGAGGTTTTATGGGTGAAACTTCCCTGTAATTTCTCGGAGACCATCTCACAGCAGATTTCTTAATTCTCTGGTTCTTACAATCTTTCTTCCCCCTTTCCAAAGGTATTTCCTGAGCCTTAGGTACAGGAGTTGTACTGTGTATTCATTGCTTGTGGCAGGATACTTCCTGATTAGCTTTTCTCTGCATTTTGACCAGTTATGGTTTTCTGTAAAGGTATCCATCTATTGTAAAAAGAAGTTTCTTTGACAAGGGATGAGAGTTACACTTATCTGTAGATATAAGTATTTAAAATACGTTAGAAATTTAGTAAAGTGGGGGTATTAAGTTTTCCTCTAAAATCCATGACCTCATTAACCTTGTGTAGTTGGCTGGGTTTCCAGTATCAAGCATGATTTCCCTCTTCTTGAGCAGACCGTAGTCCATGGACAACTGTTGGTTGCTGCTGAGATAAGAGCACCACCAATGAACCAGGGAAATCTTGCCATCTTGGTCGTTGTTGTGGTTCATCGTCATCACAGCTGGGTAGCACTAATGGCTGCTTCCCTCCCGTCGAAGCTTGCATAGCACCTTTTAGTACTATGAGAGCTAGTCCTCAGCGAGTAGGCTTTCAGTTCAGATCCAGCTGACTGTCTGAGTCTTGGGTCTGAACCACATGGTGTCTTAGTAATAGGGACTCCAATCTTTGGGAGACAGCCAAGGGCAACAGCAATAGCTAATCATGTTTTGGGAGTTTGTTGGATTCCTCTGACCAACATCTTGAAAGGAGGTTTCTCATACCTGGTACTGGAGTTTTTCTTACGTAGTCTATAGCTCTTAGTGGGAACATTGTCAGTCTAAGTGATATAACTTTATTTAAACTATGTCTGTGTGTACATATACATTTGTATGTATCATTCATATCATACATATTTTTAGGTAAATAAAATAATATGATCCTTAGTGTTGTTTTTCCCTCCTTTCCTTTTACTTTCATATTGACCTCCCCTCCCCAATTAAAGCCCTTCCCCATTTTTAACTCCCTTCTTCATATTACTTATATCCTGCTATTCCCTTCTTTAGTGCACCACTCCATACATTTTTACTTTTCTGCTTTCTGTGGTCACTCCAAGTTATACACTCACATCTGAAGATTTGGAGCTAGGAACCACAGATGAAAGAGAACAAGTACATTTGTCTTTCTTGGTCTAGATTACCTCACTCAATATTACATTTTCTAGTTCCATTCATTGACCTCAAAATTTCATTTTCCTTTACAGTTGAATAGTATTCTGTAGTGTATATGTACCACATTTGCATTATCCATTCATCATTTGAAGGACATTTAGGTATTTCCATTTCCTAGCTCTTGTGACTAGAGCAAGAATGATATACCTGGGCCATATGGTAGATTTATCTATAGCTTTTGAGAATTCTCCACACTGATTTATAGAGTGGCTGCATCAGTTTCAGTCCCGCCAATAGTGGATGAGGGTTGTGTATAGACATTTTGATTTTTAAAATGTATATGGAGGTTAGAGGACAACTTTTAGAGTCAGTTCTCTCCTTCCATCATGTGGGTCTGAAGAATCAAACTCAAGTCATCAGACTTGGGCAAAGACCTGTACTCATCGAGTCATCTTGCTAATGTGACATTTAGGTTTTTAATTTGATTTCACTTGTGAAGGGAAACCAGATACTTAGAATGAGCGTGTGATTTATCTTGGGCCTCTGTATCCTTTGTGCCTTGGTGTGTCTCTTCAATCTGTCAGATCCAGGACACTCTATGGATGAAGGCTAGACATCTCTGACCATGAAAGGTCTCACTTGCTTGTTACTGAAGTTCAGTTTATTGGCAGGGTGGGCTGTAGGTTTCTTAGCACTCTCTCTTCTCATCTCTGTCCATTTCATCCATGATGCCCCCTCCCTGGCCTGTCACTCATCTGCCTGAATCCATTCAAAAATATTCCCAGGCCTCCTGCTGAGCATGCATTTTTGTAGTGCCGGGCTTCTCTTTCAGACTTTGTCCTCATCTTCCATCTGCCCTGCTAGTTTCCTTGGAAGGTCCATCTTGGCTGGACCTTTAGTCTGTGCTCTGTAGGGCTTGGTACAAAAATCTCATCATCCTGTCTCTTCTAGTCGATTGTTGTTTCTGTGGGCACCTGTGTTTTTTATTTAAAAAATTTTTTTTTTTTTATGTTCCAGTTTCAGGTCTTGTCCCCTGCCAGGATTCTAGGAACATGTATCTATCTATTTGTCACTTAGACTTAGTTTTCTGGAAAAACTTCTAATTTAACATGATTCAAGCTTAACTATTTATTTCTCTCCATTTTAAACTCTAATTTTATCAGTTGTTCAGCTTTAGTAAATATTATTCATCCTTTTGCTGAAAGAAGACATAGAGAAGACAGGGTTGCAGTGATCAGACAGAAACATATAGTAGAAATTGAACACGAAGTGTAGGAGAAGGATATGTATTTAGGCACTCTTGGTGGGTCTTCTAAAAAATTCCAAGAAAGGGCCATGAAGGATTTTGTGACTTCATCAAAGGCTAACTGTATGTAGTGTTAAAGCTTATCCACAAGATTAAGTAAAGTAGTATTAGATTATTACTGGGTTAGCAAGAGTGGGGGGCAACTTGGAGGCTGTTGAGACAGGTGCAGAGTGAGAGGTGCAGATGAAATGAAACCAGCATGCTCTTGGGGTTTGCATTTTACATACACAACAGGACCCAGCACAATACCAGTGGCTCAGTGACTATCTACAGATGTTTACAGATATTTGTTAGATGAATGAAAGAGTAGCTTAAAAACTATGAAATACCTGGTATATGTCAGCAAAATAGTGAAAAATAAACCTAGATGTAGGACTTTCCCATAAATAGTTAACCTTTTCATTGAGTCAAACAGAAGCAACAAAACAAAAAGTATAAAAGAAGCAAAAGCTAAAATTATATAAAAATATGTTTATCTATAATACTGAATAGATGAAGGTAGAAAGTTCTTCAACATTTAAGAGAAGTTGTTGAAAATACATCATTGTGGTCAAAAGCCATTTCATGGAAAAGGTTGAGGCTGGAGAGATGGCTTTTTCCAGAAGACCTGAGTTCAGTTCCTAGTGTTCACATCAGGTGGCATCCAACCTTTGATGTCTCTGGCTTATGAGAGCACTTACATTAACATGCACATACTCTTATACAGGCATGTGAACGCATGCATGCACACACGCATGAACGCACGCACGCACGCACGCAAACACACACAATTAAAAATAATAAAAATAAATCTTAAACTTTAAGAGTTAATGAGAACTGGAAAACTGGACTAACTGGTGAGCTGTGGCTATAGCTCAGTTGTAAAGCATTTGCTAGGATGCATAAGCCTTGTGGTTTTAACTGCCGGCGCCACAAAACCAAGCCAAAACAAAAGACTGAACTAAATACAAAGAGAGGAAATACAACAATGACCAGCTCTAGTAAAACCATAAATGCTTCAACTTTCATCTGAAATAAAGAGGACTTTCTAATTTTATTTTAAAAATATTTTTAAATTATATTTTATTATTTGAAAAATTTTAAATTTAAATATATTTTTATCATATTCTTCCCCTCCCTGAAGTCCTTCCAGATTCTCTCTCCCTCCCTACTACCCAACTAAGTTTTTTATTTAAAAACAAACAAAACCACAATACAACAACAACCCCCTAACCAAGAAAACAAAGTAAAAACCATACCCAAAAAGAAAAAGGAATCACTGAACTGTAACCAAATAATAGCACACTAAAAATTCTAAAA
This sequence comes from Peromyscus leucopus, assembly GCF_004664715.2. Lineage (NCBI taxonomy): Eukaryota > Metazoa > Chordata > Mammalia > Rodentia > Cricetidae > Peromyscus > Peromyscus leucopus. The sequence goes on along the minus strand of NC_051065.1, from coordinate 65,656,823 downwards.
AAATTCTAAAAAATCTGGAGCTCATTTTATGTTGGTTAACTACTCCTGAACAAGAGATCTGTCCTGGAATGGTTGATAACAGTGTTGCTTTCTCTATTAGAGAAACCTTATTTTCCCTCTCCCAGCAGGCATAAGTGATAGAAAGTTCAATTGTTAAGATTTTTGTATGAATTGTATTCATTCATTCTTTCTTTTAAAAAAATATAACAAAATAAAATATTTATTATTTATAAAACAAAAGCTATCACATCCAAGTTAGACAAGATAAGTCAACAGAAGGAAAATAAACCAAGAGAAGGCACAACAATCAGAGACCCATTCATTTGCACTCAGGAATTCCATAAAAACACTAAACTGGAAGCCATAATATATATGGTACAGATATATTACAGACCTGTGCAGGCCCTGGGCATGCTGCTTCATATGAATTCATATGAACTTTGCTCATGTAGATTCAAAGAGGACTTCTTAAAAAAAAAAAAGATAGCTTTTAGCTTTTAGTGTGCTTAAGGTTATAAACAGTGTCTTTAGGGGGATGAGTTTGTTTCTTGGATGTATGTAGAACTGACATCACAGTAGTCAAATGTCCCAAAGAAGAAAAGGAAGGATACAAAACAGTGGCATGATCAGCTTTGCATGGTGTAGCCCCTGGGGGTCTCAGCACTGAAATAACTCACAGGTGCTCCTGCCAACTGCTAGATGGAGGTTAGTCTCTCCTCTTGACTCTGGTTGACTGAATTCCCTGGAGCACAAAGGGCAATTGCAGGAAAGAGATGTAAATTTTTAATAATTGCAGGGCCTTTCTCGCCTTGATCCAGGGACCAAGACACTGGGCAGTCAACAGCCACTGAAAGTCAACTGGAGTCAGTGGGCCATTGAGTTTGTTGTCTCCTGCTGATGGCAGTTAAGGATGCAGGCACATACAGGAGTAAGCAGACAGAAACAAATTTTGTTAAGGAAAAGTGAGAGAGATTTCGAAGAACAGGAGTGGGGTGGGGTTGAGGGAGGGAGGGAGGGAGGGAGGGAGGAAGGGAGAGAGAGAGAGAGAGAGAGAGAGAGAGAGAGAGAGAGAGAGAGAGAGAGAGAGAGGAGAGAGAACCTGTTCAGCTGCTTTGCTAGGTTTTTTGTTTGTTGTTTTTTGTTTTGATAGGTTTACAGCAGAGACTGGACAGAGTGATGTTAATTCTCTAAGTATACTCGGGGGCGGGTGGGGTGGGGTGGTGGCACTGTGTGAAGGCATTCTGGGCATGACCCTTGGAACCAACCAGGGACATAATCGCATGCTGCTCTTGTGTTACTTTGCAGTTGAGACTGCCCTCTGTCCATCTTTGCTTTCTGCTTTTGTTAGCCATAGACTCTGGCTCCTCTGCCTGCCACCAACAACCTTGGGTGATGTTACCAGGTCTCCACCCTTGCAGATGTTGCTGCTACTCTCCACTCTTGGCTGATGTTTTGCTAATTAAGTAGTTAATTCAACAATTCTCTCTCTAGTCTCATGGTTAGGTGGCATCTTCTAGTTTTAGCACAGGTCCTTTCCTATAGGGAGGAGTTTGCCTCAGTTGTGCTGGACAGGCTTAGAGAGATGGGGAATAGAAGCTACTGTCTTAGCTCCCTCCCGTGGCCTCACCTCACCTTCCTTGTCTGCCTGCCTGTTTGTCTTAATTTCCCCAGTCTTGTTCTCCTTCCTTCTTTCTTCTGAACAAACACCACTTTACTCCTGTTTACTCGGTATTGGTTGACATAATATTGAGTCTTTGGTATAGGCTATAATGTCTTTGGAGTAACAGAAGAGACAGAAAGGAATGCTCTCAGATGTATGACAAACAGACAAGCTCATTGGAGTCCAGAATGAATATAGACTAATATAGTATATAGAATATTCATTAGAGAAATAAGAGCAAAAGTAAATGGTGAAAATGATGGAAAACAAAAAGAAAAGGAGTATGATCAAATGGGATATGGACAGGCATCATTCTCCATGAATCCATTGGCTTTAATTTATTTGTATTTCCTAATGAGCATGAGTACCAGTAATTGTTGCTGTGTTACTTTTCTGAAACCGCCTTACCTTACTTTATGGAAGAACAAGACTTGAGGGAAAGGACATGTGGCTACTTCCTTCTAACAGGTCGAAGTGATGACTTCCAAGCTTTGTTTTGTAATTTTTTTAATTAAAATTTATTATACTATTATTGCTATTGCTGTTTTGAGTCAGGGTTTTGCTATGTAGCTTTGGCTGGCCTGGAATTCACTATATAAAACAGATTGGTCATGGACTACAAGTAACTGTCTGCTTCTGCCTTCCCAGTGCTGGGATTAAATGTGTGCACCACCATATTCAGCTCTAAAAATTTTGTTATAGATTTATTTGTTTTATTTTGCGTATATAAGTGTTTTACAGCATGTATTAATGTAAACTGCATGTGTGCCTGGTGCTCATGGAAGTCAGAAGAGGGCATCAGATCCCCAGAACTAGTTTGGTGGTTGTCAGTCGCCATGTGGGTGCTGGGAACCAAATCAGGTTCCTTTGCAAGAGCAGCTAGTGCTGTAAAATCAGTTGCCTCTCCAGCCCCTGTTTTGTAAGTAGTTTTGATAGAGACTATGATCTTGGGACAATCTATTCTCCATAGAGGTAGAAATGGAAACATCATTTTTGTGTGTCCTGAAATTCTAACAACTGAACAATTTTTAAGTTGGAGACACCACACTGTGAGCTGTTCACTGCAATGCCTGCTGGACTTCAGACTTTCGGTTCTTCCTAATTCCTCCCTCTTCCACTTTTTGCCCCTTTCCTCTTCCCTTCCTGTCTCTTCTCATTCCTTTTTAACATTTGTATTTTTCTTTGTCAGGATCTCATGCAAATCGAGAGTCATTTGTATCTGTTTTTTCTTCATTTCTTCAGTTTTCTCCCATCTCTTCCTCTCAGATTTCTGAAGTACTTTAATTTGATATTTGATAAGAAGATTTATAATCCTGTTTGGTAAATGCGAAACTCCAAATAAACCCCCTTAAAGCCTCTTGTTTTCTTAACATCATGTTATTTTAATTTTTTTTTTATAATACACAAGTAGCCATGCAAAATCTCTGGCAATAACAAGGCTGATCATTATAACCACATCCAGCAGTGATTTCATATTCTGATAGATTACTTAATAATAATTACATCTACCCTGCCAGGTAATTAGATGTTTATTTGCAATGTAACTTTTATATTTCATCAAAATGATGTGATTTATACAGTAAAGATAATTATCCTGTGATTACAAGCTGTGACCTTGAACTATACTTTAATAATTAGTTACAGTTTCTGAGGTAATTAAATTGTTGAGGCAGATCTTGCTGGGTGAGTAGGGAACTAACTACATGCAAATGAGTGAGTGCTTCAGTCCATAGGTGCAGTGATAAAGAGTCATGGATGACCTCACCGATACACAGCTATTAGTGTCGCCTTCCACATCACAGGGCCCTGCTCTTAGGGCTTTGTGTATGTAGTTCAGGTGTTTGATTCCTTCTCCACTGAGGACCAGCCTTTGGGGGCAGGTTTTTCTGCCCTGAAAGTAATTCCAGAGGTCTCTACACTGAGAGATTCAGGAATGGAGTGGGATTCTGCTCTGCCAATGGAGATATAGAAGGAAGCCTTCCCCAATTGTAAAGCAAGCCAGGTAAAACTTCCTTACAGTGTGAAAAAGACACGTGGATGCCACCATCAGAGCCACAAGAATGGCCACAGGATGAGTTCAGTACATTGACGGCCAGGGGAGATGAACAGGCCTGTGATGTAGACTTGTTGCATTACCTATGGAGACAAATGCCCTGATCTGTGAGACTGCCTTGTCATCTGAGCCACTGTGGGTCAGTCTTCCTACTCTTTAAGGCAAAGTTGAAGTGGCTAGGGGAGGGGACATTCAATCTGGTTCTCAACAGCCTTCCGTAGGCTCAACTTTTGTCCTTTTGCCTTGTGTTTATGCCATTGGCTTCTGAGATTTCTACCCAGGTTTGTTTCAGAATGGAACATGGGTGGAAAGAGGCTTGACATCATTGGCACTATCAAGTCAGCTGTCATACTAAATAGGCTTCTGAAGGACACTTCAAAAGAGGCTGCAAATCAAGTTAGCAAGTAACACAGAACAGATCAGGTATGAAGGTGTGGGTGTAGGAGTCTCTAAAATGAAGCATGTTAGTTTCCATTGTTAAGTAGAGCTTATTTATCTCATTATTCACCAGATTTATTTATTATTTTTCTCTCTTTTTATTGAAAAAAATTCATACAATATATTCTGATTACAGTTCCCCTTCCTTGACTCCTCTCATATTCTTCCCATTTCCTGACCCACCCAACTTCATGCCATTTCTTTCTGTCTCTTTAGAAATCAAACAGGTAAACAGATAAAAGTCAAACTAGAAAAAAATTGCAAGAAACACACACACACACAAACATAACCTATAAAAACACAAAATTAGAAATCATAATATACAAACAAAAGACAAAAAATGCCCAATCAAAGCAATATAAAGCAAAAAGTCTATAAAAAACCTATTGAATTCATTTTGTGTTGGCCATCTACTGCTGGGGATAGGGCCTATCCTTAAGTGTGGTTAATATACCCACTGAGACTCCACTAGAGAAAATTAATTTTTCTTTTGCAAACATGTGTCCTTAACAGATAGCTTCTTGTTTTGGGTATGAGCCTGTGTCCACTTTCCCCTCTCAGTGCTGAGATTCCATCTGGCTTGAACCTGTTCAGGCCCTGTGCATGCTGCCATGGTCCCTGTGAGTTCATATGCACACCAGTCCTGTCCTGGTTGGAAAACACTGTTTTCTTGGGGTCATCCATTCTCTCTGGCACTTCAAGTCTTTCCACCTCCTCTCCTGTATAGCCCTCTGAACCCTGAGGGAAGGAGTTTGATGGAGACATCTCATTTGGGACTGAGGGTTCCAAAATCTCTCACTCTCTGCAGTTGTCCAGTTGTGGGTCTCTGTGGTCGTTCTCACTTAATTTCTGATGTTGGCTGAGTGAAGCACTGATCTATGAGTAGAGCAGAATGTTGTCGGAGTCATTCTATTGGTGTGTTCCCTTAGTGGAACAATAGTATTTGGTTTTCTCATAGGCCCATGGCCTATTTAGTCTAAGGTTCGTGGCCACCAGAGCAGTGTCAGGCATGGATTCCAACTCCTGGAGTGGGTCTTAAATCTAATCAGAGAGTTTTTGGTTACTTCCACAATGTTTGTGCTACTATGGCAGCATCTCTTGCAGGCAGGCCAACATTGTAAATTGCAGTCACCAGATTCTTTTGACTTAAAAAAAAAGTCACCAATTCTCATCCATCATCAAGAATCTATCATATTTCTATAAAAAAGTATGGGTTGCCAGTTTGTTCTTGTGGTAAACTTTTATTTTTTTATCAAGAAAATTTGAACTGTTTCACCCATCTGTTTTTTTATATAACATAATTTATTGATTCTTTGGGAATTTTACATCATGCACCCCAATTCCACTCATTCCCAAGTTCCCCCATATCCGCCCTTCACCCTTGCAGTGTCCCCTTCCTCAAAGAAAATAAAAAAATCCAAACCAAACCAAATAAACGGAAAACCAGAAAACAAAACAAAAAGAAATCTTTGCTCCTCTGTCTTTCCTGCCTCTCAGACATCTCTTTATTCGTCTTAGTGGCATTGGGAGCCTCAGTGTGTCACACAGTGTACCCTATTGTTTAATCAGCTTTACTTGCAAATGTTCATTGCAAAGAGTCCTTGGTCTGGTTCAAGGCCTCTGGTGTCCGGCATGCCATCATCACTGGACCTTCACCGAAGCTTCTCTCAAATATTCGGTCGCTGCCCCAGTCATGGAGATCTTGCTCCATATAGTACGGCAGGACCAGTCCCCAGGTCATAGATGGGGTAGGTGTTAGGGTGGCCCAAGCCAAGGTCCTGGATGTGGGCCTGGGGGTAACTGAGTTGGTCAGTCCCAGACCACTGGGGCCACCTCCACTCAGGCAAGGAGCAGAGCCAGCTTTCCTACATTCATGCCATCAGGGCCAGTTCTCCCATGTCTGTGGTGAGTGATGAGTGTGGGGGTAGGAGTTTTGGGGTGGAGGGAGTGGGGGGCATGAGGGGAGCAGTTCTCCAGTGCTTATGACATTGGGGTCTGCTATCCCTTGAGGGCCTTGGGCCAGCTCTCTTCAGTGAGGGGCAGGGCCAGTGAAGGGCAGGGCCAGCTCAGAATGGCCCTCTGATTTTATCCTGCATCGTTCATATGGCCCCCTGTAGTAACATGGGCCACAGAAAACCACCCAGAATCTATCTCTATTTTAAACGTTGATCACACTAGTGAATTATCTTATTTATATTATATGGTCTTTCTAATCACTGACATGTAGAAAATAAGACTGTCCACCGGAATTTACTTGTTTGTAATTACTTAGTTGCTTTATGTTTCCAGATTTATGGCATATTTATTGGGTTCCATCAATTTGATTAGGCATGTTCTTGTGATTATAATATTGCTTCAGATATTAATTTAGTAAACATATAATTTGATGCTTTTAATTAATAACATGACACACTGTGAAACTCAGTGACATAACCTAATGGTCAGGACCTACAATTTATGAACTATTAATTACCCATTAACTCATCTACTCACATGACCTGAAGATCCATCAGCTTGAGAATAAAGACCTAAATGATCCTAAAGGTATTTTATGTAAATTTCAAAAAAAAAATCCAGGAAAAGCTGATCTTTGAATAAAAAAGAAGGAAGGAAAAAAGTTGATTTTTAGAATGTTTTTACCTTCTACTCCCAAGCAGGCAGACATTCCTCTGAGCAGTACTGTTTGTTTCTCAGTTATGTCCCTAATGACATTGCTTACATGACAACTCTCCTGTTACCCTTAAAAAAGTGTGTGTGTGTGTGTGTGTGTGTGTGTGTGTGTGTGTGTGGTGTGTATGTGTGTGTGTGTGTGTGTGTGTGTTGTGTGTGTGTGTGTGTGTGTGTGGTGTGTGTGGTGTGTGTGTGTGTGTGTGGTGTGTATGTGTGTGTGTGTGGTGTGTATGTGTGTGTGTGTGTGTGTGTGTGTGTGTGGTGTGTGTGTGGTGTGTATGTGTGTGTGTGTGTGTGTGAGTGTGGTGTGTGTGTGGTGTATATGTGTGTGTGTGTGTGTGTGTGTGTGTGTGTGTGTGTGTGTGTGTAGGTAGACAGTAGAATCAAAGGTGGGTCTTGCAGCCTGGGAGCCCATAGTGTCAGGCCTAGATGTAACTGGGCTTCGTTTACTAAGTGTGCATTACCTCATCCTCCAGTTCTAACTATGGATTTTCCATAAATCTCCATGTGGCTAACCATGATAAACTGCCCAACACATCCCAGAACAAGGCAGTGCTTATTAGCACTTGAGAAGTTATTGATTCTTGTTCTGATTAATCTTTTATGGGTCTCTGTTGTATTAATTCCAGAGGAGAGACTTGAGTCTACTGCAAAGAGCTTGTTCATGGCTTCTACCTCAGTGACAAGATTTTTAATGTTACCACTATTAGTCTAATGATGACTTTTCTGGCATTGATTTTTTTTTGTCTATTTATCAACAATGAGCATTTTTAAATTGAATTCATTTTAAGATGTGCCAATAAAATGTGGCTCCAAATATGTTCTATACTTAAAGGTAAAAAGGAATTTTTATTTATGGTTTAAAATTTATGTTTTTCTTGTGTGAATTAAGATATGCATGTCTTTTGGTGAAATAGCTTTGTAATATGTGAAATTAGTTGTATTATGGTTCTGAGCATCTTGTGATTCTCTGATACTTAATTTTACTGTTGGTTCCCTGCTAATGGTGTATTAGCTTCCATCACCAAGACAACTGGCTTACAGGAGGAAGGGCTTACTTTGGCCCTGGTTTCAGTCCATGGCCACTCTGTTGCACTTTGTGCAGTGGTGAGGTGCCACACTATGTTGGGAGCATGGAGAAGGAAGCTTTTCACCTCCTTGGAGCTAGAAATCAAGATGAAGAAAGAGCTACAGTCCCAGTATCCCTGTCAGGGTTGCACCCTCAACCACAGCATTTCCTTTTACTAGGCCCCACCTTCTAAAGAGCCCACTTCCTCCCAATAGTGCCACTGGCTGGGGACTTAGCCATCAGTGTATGAGCCTTGGGGGACATTTAAGATCAGATTTTAACAAGAAGTGTATCATGTCATGTAATTACAATGTGTGAAAATTTTTACTATCTTTGCAAATGGCCCAAATGAGTGGTATACTTTATGGTATAGAGGACATCGGGGTGCATGGACTAAGGTTCCATTAATGTGTGTGAAGGGATCCTGGTAGAAGTGGTAGAAGTTTGGGGGTATCTGGATCCCTATGTTTCTGTGATTGCTGCCCTAGGAACGAGTCCTTAACCTCAAGCAGGCTCTAGAAACTACTTGGCCTTTAGAAAAAAGCATTTCTCTGCCAGTTTCTTGATAATATGTCCATTTCTTTGGGAGTGGGGCCAAACTTTAAATTTCTGCAAATGAATTAACATTGAGTCTGCCTATCCACAGCCCTCAACATGTGTTTAATTCAATCAAACCAGTAGCCTTGGTTAATGAGTTATTACCTTTGACAGGGATAAATTAGGGCAGAGGTTGATAAAGAATAGCAGGGACCCAAGGGGCACGTGGGGAAAGGCAGGGCAGGCTGACAGGGTTTGGTGTGCTAGGATTGCCTGCGTGGGCTCTAATTACAGCCTTGCATTTCAGATGTTCAAAGCGATAGGAGTTAATAGCCAACAGCTCTGTACTAGATGTTCAATGTTAGGGTCAGAATGCTGTTTGTGACTGTCCTCTCCAGCTTCCACTAAAGCACCTGTGCTGGAGAAGGACCAGTTTCTTATAAATAAATAAAAGAAGTTTATTTGTAGGCAATAGTGTGTGTTTACTGATATATCTGTATGTGAATGTGCTGTCATTTTATCCCTCAGGCTAATTGAAAAAATACACATTTCTTTGCTGTGAGGAGCAAGTGGACAGGTCAACATTGACCTCAGGGAGGAGAGGCCATTCCCTGTGTGTCACATTTTCAGCTCTGTGAAGCTTGTTGGTTTACTTGAGGTCACAGTTTTGGAGCCTGGGGAATAGTGTTTAAATGGATGTTGTGATTAATTGAAAGTTAGCCAGTAAAGAGCATTCTTTTAAAACTTATTTTAACTTTTATCTAAAATCAAAAAGATCTGGATTTGAAAACTAGTTCCATCATTTACCAGCGTTTTTGAACTTGGGCAAATTACTTAATCGCTTTTATTCATCACTCCAATCTTTACCTCTAAGGGTTCTTACAAGGATTACATTAGGGAAAGTGTGTCCTAACAGAGGAGCTGTGAAAAAATGGTAACCATTATTATTTAATGACCTAAAGTTTTAGGGAAAGCTTTGGTATGAGGTAATAAAAATAATTGAATCCTTCAATAATGACTGATGTTTAATTAATTAGTGAATATCTATGTGCGGGAATTGGGACAATAAAGATGAAAAAGTTCCCACACCCTAAGAGGTCAAATCTGCAGGTAGCTTTTTCCTTGAGTGGAGACTTCTAGACCATTTGCTTTGTGTGAAAGTGTGGGGTACCAAGTAGAGGGCTGGCCCCACTGCCCTGAGAGTAAATCACCATCTTCATATTTCTTCTTTCACTAAAATAACATATCTCATTCTGGTAAAGGCAACGTACACCAAAAATACTTGTGTGAGCTTTTGATTTTAAGTTTTGTTTGGTAATATTAACACTAAGATGAGTAATGTGATAAAACACAACCAACTAACTCCCAAGAGAAAGAAGAGCTTTTTACAAAAGTGAATGCGGTAAGGAATTCCTGAATATCTGCCCAAGGAAGTCAAGTACAGGGTGTGTGTCTAAGCTCTGGGAGCCAGCAGCATGTCTAGGGAAGGTGGCAGGGAGGTGTTAGATCACAGGTACAGGTAGAAGAGTGCCCAGGTCACTGGTACAGAAAGGGGAAGCCACTGTCCGCAAGAGATACATAGAGGGCTGTGAGGCTGGACAGTTATCTGGCTGTGGCTATGTGTAGTGGATAGAGGTGTTCCAGAGGGCCACTACTTAGGAAGCTCTTAGAGGCATGGGATTTCAGGATGTGTCTATATAAAATTGAAAGTTAAGAACTAAATTCAACTCAGTGAGTTATTGGCTCAGGTGATTGGTTGGGAAAATACGTGAAAAGAGAAAGGTGTCAAGGCTTTTAGTTATATTAACAATGCATTGAAATGTCACTCAAAAGCAATCAGACTAGATGGCTAGAACCCCAACAGCATAGCGAGTCCTGCATTTCCCTTCTTAGTCTTCTTCCTTCCCTCTTTCCTCCCTCCCTCTCTTCCTCTTCCCTCTCTCTTTCCATAAACACGTGGAGTACCTACTACAGGATAGATAACACTATTCAGATTTTCCAGTAACGTAACATTCTGGTGGAAATAAGAGCCCTCCCCCCCAAACTCCAAACATTAAACTCTAGAGCAAGATAGGCAAGACATGATCTGTGCTGTAAAGGACCACAGTGCTGCTGCAGGGAGGCCCAGGAGGTGCCTCCACGGACTGTTGAGGACTTTTTCTTGGGATTTCAGCTGAGTTGGGAAGGACAGGATGCCCTGTCCCAGGAGGAAAAGTTATTCTGTTTCCCAAGAGCAGGTTTTGTTTTCTTCCCCTAAGCACAACATCTCGTTTGTGCCCACAGTGTTGTTCCTCTGTCTTCTCTCAAGAATCTCCCCCTCCCCGCTTTTTTTATTCCCCACATGCTTCCTAATTATGCCTTGTCTGGGACACATGAACTGTAGAATTAATTTTCAAATCAGCATCTTTGAAGGTTAGGTATAACCTAGCTTCTCCTGGGAGCCATTTATGGCTGGGATATTATCATTTTATCCCATCAGTCTTATTCCACTATTGCTGCTTCCATTACCCCTAAGGGAATGAGTTTAATCAATGGATTGCCTCTGAGGTTTTGGAATTCATAGACAGCAGTTGGTGTGGGCCTGGGAGGTCTGTGCTACTGAAGGAGGAGGGAGAAAGGAAAGACTAAATGTGAAGAAGGTGCTGTTTCCGGCATCACCAGAATAGTGGTGTTTTGATCCTCCTTACTCATTCCTACCTTCCAGTTCTGGACACTGAAGGCTCCCTGGATTACTAGCTTCATGATGGATTTCCCATCGTTAAGATGAGGCAAAGAGGAAGAAGAATCATTGCTGTTAATTGTTTTTCTATTGAATGTGGACAGCCATATGGACTGCACAGAAGACAGTCAGGAGGGGCCCTGACTCACTGTCCTCTGTGCTGACATAGGATAGTTAACATTCCTAAATGCTCTCAAGCACAAAAATAAATTTCTCCATCTTGTAATGGACGTTAGCGTAAATCATTAGTGCACTTTTTCCGGAATGCTTTAGAGAAAATTACTGAAATAGATACATTTTGGAGCATTTACTTAACCCTTGAACCAGTTGCTTTCTCTGAGCCCTGACCTGTCCAAGTGGCTTGGGTAATAGACATAACTATGTGGTCTAAGCACCCATGGCTGCAGCTGGATAGGCCTGGATGAGTGCTGATCAGGGCTGAGCCAGCCAGACTCTTTAAAATGAGCCCCAAGGCTAGGGAGATGGCTTAGTTGGTAAAGTGTTTGCTTAGTAGCATAAGAACCAGGGTTCAATTCCTAGAACCCATAAAAAACAGCTAGGTGTGGTAGCACGTGCCTTGTAATTCCAGTGCTCAGGAGGCAGAGATAGATAGGTTCACTGGCCAGCAAGCCTACCTTAATTGGTGTCCCCTAGGTCCTAGTGAGAGATGCTCTGAAGGAATGGCAACCAAGGTTAACCTATAGTCTTAGCACAAGTATACACACACACACACACACAGACACACACCTAGATGCACACATGCATGCTTCAATTTCCCAAAAGTTAACTGTTGTTTGCTTTTATTATCTCCTGGGCAGCAGAAAGGCTGAGAGAAGCAAGGGGGACGAGTGATGACTGGGACAAACTGATCAAGAAGGCTGGGGAGTCCAATTTTGTGTTGCAACATTGTAAGATGTTGACTCCTCCCTTTGAAAACACCGTGACAGTCTGTCATTTGAATGTGGAGTACTCTTTTCATAGGAGTGAACAGGCAAGGAGTGCAGAACATCATTGCCTGTGGAAGAATTAAATTAGTCCTTACCTGAAACACTGATTGTAATTCCCATGAGCTCTGCTTGGGTTTAATGTTTTCTTCCTTCTAATGGACAGTAATTGAAGTGGATTTATTGTCTAAATTATTCCTTAGTTCAGGATATCACTTAGAAAGATGAAACTATAAATTGAGATCCTCATAATCCAAAAGCCACAGTAGCCCATGGGTGCTACATGAAGAAGTATAGATTTTTAACTTGAAGAGAAAATTAAAATGTTCATAGACATTTGTCAAAATATGAGATTACAAGGAAGCTGAGTTGATTACTCTCAGGAGGCTGTGGATGGGTGGCATGGTGATGTCCTAGGAGCCAGAGTCTAATCGTAAAGTCTTTCTTTATTCCATTGACATATTTATCTAGATAAACTTATAAGGCAATGCATTAAACCAGAATGTTGCTTTATTAGTTTATAATGTAATAGCAGTAAAGGTCTGGACCTATGGCAGAGTATACCTAAAGAGCATGAGTCATATCCACAGGGATGGTGAGCAAGACTCCAGTGCACATCTGGGAAGACTGATATTACCAGTGGGACAAGAATCCTGGCAGTTTACTGTGACCCAATTTGTGTTAAGATTCTTTTATTCTGTGGGCAGTGCTGCGTTATCAGGGTCAAATTTTTGTATTAACCTTGTCTTTTTTTCGTTGGTTTTAAAGTTAACTGAACTTAGAGATCCCTACATGATTCCTATAGATATGCCAGCATTTCTATCTTAGTCTGTTTTCTGTTACTGTAACCGAATGACACAGACTGGGTTATTTGTAAACAATAGATGTTTATTTGGCTCCTGGAGTCTGGGAAGGCCAAGAATATGGTACTGGTATCTGGGGAGGCTTTTGAGCTGTGTTCTAGCATGATGGCAGAGTAAACGAGCATATGGGTAATTATATCAGACCAAATGAGCTCCTTCTTAGATGATCTAATGTTCTGTGAAGTAATAACATGGTAAGCTTGGGAGGCCTTTGCTTTTTGAGGCAACTTTAGTTGTATTACCTGCTTGAGAAGGCTGCCATCTGGTGTGATAGACAGGATGGAAAGGGTAGGAATTGTCTCAATTACCTGTCACCTTTCTTAGCAATTGCAGGTATGAACTAGGGGCCCATCATGCCTGTTGCTGGGGCTTCATTTACATTTGGTTGTAGTTTCCAACGGGGAAGAGTGTTGGGGTCCATCTGGACCACAGGTGTTTAATTCCTACATTGGAGTAGTCCCAGCTGCTAGCTGTGTCTCTGCTTTCCTATAGGACACAGAGTCTTCTCACATAGACTCTTACCCATCCATTAGAAGGTGCACATAATGACTATTCACCTGCTCCAGGCTCCAGACACCAGACAGCAGACATAAGGACTCAGTGTTCATTGGCTGATTTATTCTCTAAGACCAAATCAGACATGGAAATGTGTTTCACAACTGCTTTATCTCATTTGAAGATCCAAATTTAAGAGTGCTAAAATTCAGAACATATTAGCTGGTTGCTTCTTGATTTTTCTCCTCTAAAATATATGGAACTCTATTATTGTATGAGTTTGTTTTTGTCAACTTGACACAACCTAGAGTCATCTGGAAAGAGGGAACCTCAGTTGAGAAAATGCTTCTATCAGATTGCCTGTAGGTAAGTCTGTGGGAGGACCCAGCCCACCATGGATGGTATCACCTGAGCATGTGGTCCTGAGCTACTTTAAAAAGCAAGCTGAGCAAGCAGAACTAGCCAATTAGCAGTGTTCCTCCTTGGGCTCTGCTTCAGTTCCTGCCTCCAGGTTCCTGCCTGCTTGACTTCTTGCCCTGACTTCCCTCAATGATGAACTGTGATGTGAAAGTATAAGCCAAATAAACCCTATCCTCCACAAGTTATTTTTGGTCATGGTATTTAGCACAGCAATAGAAAGCAAACTAAGGTGATTATCAGCTGAAGAGCTGATGTTCCATGTACTGAGGAATTTTAGAATGCTTTTATAAAAACCCATGTCATCTAACCAAGACATTTTCTTTCTTCTATAGTCACATGGTTTTCTCTTTCCTTGCATTACTTTAGCTTCAGTGGAGTATCCCTACTTAAGCATGCAGCCTGACATACTATGATGTCACAACTCATCCATCTGGCAGATGGCCAGGCGATGAGATAAGAGTGTAGATGATGCCGGAACTCTGGAGTCTGATTCACCCAGTGTTTTCATTGATGTGGGCACAGAAGTACAGCAAGATAGAAAGGGGACTTCTGCTCAGTGCCACTTGTTTCACAGTGATGGCGTCTATGAAAGGTCGGTACAGAACAGACAAGGATTCTTTCATGTCCTTAAATCTATAACCTAAAACTTAATATGGGGGGCTGGGGAGATGGTCCAGCTAGTGAAGTGCTGCTGTTGTAAACATGAAGACCTGAGTTTGGCTCCCTGAGTCCACATCGTAAAACCTGGGTATGGTAGCATGTACTTATAATCCCAAAGCTGGGGCAACAGAGATAGGCTGGCCCTTGTGGCTCACTGATCAGCTACGCTTGCCTACTCGGGGAATTTCAGGCTAGTGAGAGACCCCATCTTTTTTTCTTTTTACTCTAAAAATTTTTTTCATCCAATATATTTTGATCATATTCTTTCCCATCTCCCAATTTCTCCTAGAGCTCCCACCGCCATCCGACTTCATGTTCATTTTCTCTTTAAAAAAAAAGCAAGCAAGCAAACAAAACAAGCAAGAAAACAAAACAACAAACAAACAAACAAAACAACAATGAAATCTCACGGACTCCAATTTGTGTTGGTCAATCACTCCTGAGCAAGAGGCCTACTCTGGAGTGTGGTTGATAGACCCACTGTCACACTATTGAAGAAAAGTGATTTCCTTCCTAGAAGCTAGTAATTGCAAATAGCTTCTTGGCTAGGGCTGGGACTTTGTGCTTGTTTCCTCTTACGTACTGGGATCTTGTCTGGACTGAACCTGTTTAGGTCTTGTGTAAGCTGCCACAGTCTGAGTTCTTATGTGCACCAGCCCTCTGGTTTCCTTAGAGTCATTCACAATCTCTGCTTTTATAATCTTGTTGCCTCCTCTTCCATATAGATCTCCGTCTTAGGGTTACTGTTGCTATGATGAAACTCCATGGTGAAAGCAACTTGAGAAGGAAAGGGTTTATTTGGCTTTCAGTTCTATAACATAGTCTGTCATTGAAGGAATTCAGGACAGGAACTCAAAACAGTGCCAGAACCTGGAGGCAGGAGCTGGTGCAGAGGCCATGGAGGGGTGCTGCTTACTGGCTTGCTACATATGGCTTGTTCAGCCTGCCTGTTTTTTTGATTTTGTTTTTTTGAGACAGGGTTTCTCTGTGTGTAATAGCCCTAGCTGCCCTGGAACTAGCTCTGTAGACCAGGCTGGCCTTGAACTCACAGAGATCCCCCTGCTTCTGCATCCCTCTGCTGGGATTAAAGGCATGTGCCACCACTGTCCAGCAAAACCACCAGCCCAGGCATGGCTTTACCCACAATCACTAATTAAGAAAATGCCAGACAGGCTTGTCTATAGTCCCATCTTTGGGGGCATTTTCTTATTTAAGGTTCCCCCCTCTCAGACAACTTCAGCTTGTGTCAAGTTAACTTAAAATTATCTAGCCCACCCATAAGCCTTGAGGAGAGGGATATAATAAAGACATCTAAATTTAGGGCTGAGTGCTCCAAAGGAGACGTCCTGTCTTAAAATTCAAGGTGGATAGCACTGAAAGAATAACACTACCTGAGGTTGTACTCTAGCCGCTGCCTGCACGTGCACATTCATGTGCATCCTCTCCCTCAGACAGGCACATATATACAGAAATTAACATGGGGCCATTAGAAAGATTTAGATAGTTGGAATAGCTTAAAAGTAAAAATAAAAATCAGACTGCATGCACGGCTATAATATGAGCACTAAGGAGGCAGAGGCAGGAGGAGCATTTCAAGGCCAGCTTGGGCTGCATAGTAAATTTGTAGCTGACTATGTAATGACCTGCCTCAAAAAAAAAACCAAACCCATTCAACTAAACACCCCTCTCTCTCTTCCTCTTTCTTCCCCCTCTCTCTCTTGACCTTACTATCTTCTAATAGTCATTATTTAGTCATTATTTTTATATAAATGTATACAGAGTTTTGCCATGAAAACACACAAGGTAGCTTATACCTGTAATGATAGCACTTGGGAGACTGAGGCAGCGATACCATGAGTTCAAAACTAAAACTAACTGAGCTATATAGTGAGTTCTGGGCTGGGCTACAGGGTGAAACCCTGTCTTAAGAAAAACCAATTGTTTTTATACTATATGTGCTGATTCATAGTTCAGATTTATATCTGTATGGTCTAGCTCCTACTTTTTGTGTATTGAAACAGATTTCTAGCTCAGCAAGTACAATTATGTCATTGGTATTGCCATTCCACAGTATCCTATTGTGACTGTAAAGGATGTATTCTGATTTAACTCTGTCATTTTAACATCAGTCAAGAAAAATTACATCATTTAATACTAAATTTATTTCCAGTGTTTGTAGTTAACAACCTTGCAATGGACACTCTTCAGAGTTCACACTGGCCTTGCCACTGGGCTGATTATGAGAAGGGTGGTAGAAAATTATGCAGATTTAAAAATTGGTATCCATTGTTAGATTTCTATCTAACAACTTGTAGCAATATGCACTCCTATTAACAACATGTAAGAATACTGTTTCATTAAATTCTGTACATTAGATGTTACCACTTAGGTCACTGCCATCTGTTACACCAGAACTTTTGCTTAGTTTTGATTTGTATTCTTTATTGTCAGTGCTGTGGAGGACAGCTTCCCTGTGTAACCTCGGTTATCCTGCTTCAGTCTCTCCAAGTTCTGGGATTATAGGCCTGGGCACACTCCTGCTATATTCTTTATTCTCAATTTTGGACATAATTTCATATGCATGGGAATTCTTGTATTTATTCTTTTGTAAACTGCCCATTCTTATCTTTTTTATTTTAAAATCATTTATTTGCAGTTTTATGGCTAATTAGAACTTTCAATATTAAATTTAGAATGCCTCTAAGTATGAGTATGTTGAATTATAACATCACAGTAGTTCTAGTTCTGATCTAATAATTGATAACATTGTTGACAATAAATAGTAAGCTAGTTGACTCTGAGAAAAAACTCAATATCATTTAAATTATGCAGTAACTAAAAATATTGAATTGAACTACTATTACTCTGGCATACTGAATTGATTATAAATTGGAAAATAATAATATCTCTTGATTTTTTTTCTGTTTGCTGTGATAAAATGCCCTAACAAAAGCTTTAGGAAAGAAAGATTTATTTTAGCTCACAACTCCAGGTTATATCCTTCCATAATAGAGAAATCACAATGAGGGAGTTGGTCATTTCATATCCATGATCAAGGACATAGAGCAATGTGTGCCTCAGCTTGCTTTCTCCACTATCACATTGCTCAGCATCCCTGCCTAGGGAATGGTGCTACCCACAGTGAGTGGTCTTTCCACCTCAGTTTTTTAACATAATCAAAATAATTCCCCATAGACATGTCCACAGACCACTGTGATGTAATAGTCCTACACTGAGATTCTTTCTACCATGATTCTAGATTATGCCCAGTTGATAATTAAAACTAACCATCACAATATGAAATTATTGTTTTGAAGAAAAAGTTACACAGACAGAATTATTTTGCACCTAAGTTAAAGGGTATGATTGCTTATCATACCCATTGTCATTTGGGTCTTTCTTCCTCCCTCCCTCCCTCCTCCCTCCCCTCCCTCCTCCCTCCTCCCTCCCCTCCCTCCCTCCCTTCCTTCCCTTTCTTTCATTTCCCCCTTTTATTAAACAGATTCTTTTCTCTCTCAATATAATCTGAATACAGTTTCCCCTCCATCTATTCTTCCCAGTTCTTCCCCACCTTCTCTCCCACCTGGATCCACTCCCTTTCTGTCTCTCATCAGAAAAGAACAGAGGTCAGAGGTCAACCTCAGGTGTCCTTTCTCTACTGCTCTCCATCTTATTTTTTGAGACAGTCTCCCATTTAATTTTGGCTCACTATTTTGGGTAGTCTGGCTGGCCAGTGAGCTCTGGGGACCCACCTATTTATGTCACTCACTGCTGGGGTAACAGACATGTGCTGTTGCATCTGGACTTTATGTAGGTACTGGGAATCTGAACTGCAGTCCTCACACTTGTACAACAGATACTTTACCAAGTGTCTCTCTAGCCTCTCTTATGTTTTATTGTCCTATTCTTATGTCATTACCAGAGTGTTCCATATATATATATATATATATATATATATATATATATCATTATATTAAATCTTGAAATAAGGTGGTGTAATTATTTTGTTATAAAGTAGGCCCTTTGTGTTTCCTTATATTTTAGAATTAACTTTGTGATTAAAAAGTTGAGATTTTGTTTGGAATTACATTGGATCCATACATAAATTTGGGTTCAGTTGCCATCTTAGAATCAACCTTCCAACCCTGGGACACAGGAGAGTGTTCTATTTATTTTACTCTCTCTTATTTCTTCCTTGTCTTGCCTTAGAACTTTTAAAGTATTAGTCTTACAATACTTAGTCTCTAAGTATGATAGAATTTTGAGTGCTCTTATAAATGATATTTAAAAGTTTCAAGTGTTTCACTTGTTTGTTTTAGACAGAGATAGAATTGATTTTTAAGTTTAAAATTATTATTGTTATATTTATTATTGTGTGTGCGTGCACGCATGTGCGAGTGTGCAAGTGTGGGTACATGGATATGTGCATGCCACAGTACACATGGTCACTAGAGGATGATTTTCTGGAGTCAGTTGTATCTTTCCAATGTAGGTCCTGAGGATCAAACTCCCAGGTTGTCAGTCTTTCTGGGCAATCACATTTATCCGAATAAGCTATCTCATTGGCCTGATTTTTGTATTCTGATCTTGAATTCTGAAGCTTTGCTAAACTTGCTGGTTTGACTAGTTTTTTTCTCCTGTATTCTCAGGATTGCTTTTGTATACAATAATATTACCTTCAAATACAGATAATCACATTTTCATCCTGTTTGATGTTTACTGTCTTTCTCCAGTGGGATGCTGGTTAGGGAAAGTAGGAGTGGTTTCTTTGCCTGATCTCCAGGCCCAAGGAGGCATTCAGTAGTTCACTGTTAGGTGTCATGCTATAGGCTTTTTCTAGATACCTTTATCAGGCTGAGGAAGAATCCCTTTATCTCTGGTTTGCTAAGAGTTTTGCCAAAATATTATTGAAGTTAGGAAATCATGTACTTGATACTGATAACTATTATCTGTTTTATATTAGTTTGTGCATTGCAGATTACTTTTGCTAATATTTAAACAGTTTGTGTCCATATTCTCTAGGGTGACTGTCTATAGTTTTTTCTTGTATTGACACATCTGCTTTTGGTCTCCTTGCTTTCCTAGAGACTTGATAGTATTTACTAGTGAAAACATCTGGGCTTAGGACTTAGCAGTTGGGCTTTGTAAGAGGTTCAAGTCATTGACTATTTCTCTGGCTTGGTTTTGCATCTCTACATCTTTTTTTGTATTTCTTAGGTTGGTTATCTGTGTGATTCACAGAATTCATTTTTGCTTAAGCTGCTGACTCCCAGTGGCATGGGAGTTAGTAGCATTTCCTGTTAGATCTGAAATATCTATTGTGAAGTCTTTTGTCATTCATCGTTTCTTTTCACTTAACATGAATCAATTTCACAAAAATATTATATTCTAGTTTCTCTTTGATTTCAGCTTTTCTCTTTATTATTTGCTTCCCTCTACTTACTTTGAGTCACACCCATTGGCACCCCAAACACCTCATTTTATGTCTGCATCATAATTCATTGTAAAACATTCCAGTAATATACAAGGAGGAAGTGAAGTTCATCTAAGCATGAACTAGCCTGTGGTGACAAGGAGGCCAAACACATAACATTTAATACAGGTAGCTGCTCATTTCGTGTGCAATTTAAGTTTTATCCTTTCTATGTCTCTTTTGTGTCAAAATTGCTTTGGAATTTTTCTCTTAGTCTTACACCAAAAGTTATTTTATATGTAGTCTCACACTGTTCTCCATGCAAGTGACATGACTTACAGATGTGCTGAGAGGCATATCTGTGGTTGATTATCCTCTATAGATGTATATATAGTGTAGGAATTGACACAATCTTGTTTTTACTTAAATCTACATATCTTTTAATAAATAAATAAATAAATAAATAAATAAATAAATAAATAAATAAATAAATAAATAATAAGCAGCCCTGAGAGTACCTCTGAGTTCATCGTTTGGTTCTGTCTTGTTGTTTTTTAACAGACTCATGGTACTGAGCTGCACTTTGTAGAACCAGATACATTTTCAGTTTCTAGGATGGGTACAGATAACTAATACTAATACTCCTAGCTTTGGGGGATGGAAATAGATAGAAAGATGGGTATATAATTTTCTGTGTGTTGCTAGATTTGTTGAGAAAATAATAAGAAGTGTTTTATGGGGGAGGGGGAGTTAGGGTGTCTCTTTCTTCTCTCTGATATAATAATTCCACCCAGTCCTGGCTGTGGTGGCGGCTGTAGTTTCTGGACATAACCGGTCTGCACAGTGCCTTCTGCTTTCCTGCTGTGATTAATGAGGACTTTCATGTTCTGTCACCAACGAACCTCTCTCACCTTTAACATTGTGGTATCACAGCTGCATTTGAAGCAATAACCAGTATTTTCTTTTCAGCATACAGACACGTTACATGTTCGTATTAGCCAGTATTATGGTTTCTTCTTTGATGATGTCAATCTTAGAGAGTCCTTTCCACTTATAGATTGCAGCAATAACCACATAATTATTTCTATTATCTTTTGGTCTTATCTCCTCCCCTTCAACTTTAATCAACTTCTAATTTATTTTAAGGTAAGATATGAGATAAAGATCAGACATAATTTTTTTCAAATGTCAATATAGTTGTCTTAAGTATTGTTCTCTCTCTCTCTCTCTCTCTCTCTCTCTCTCTCTCTCTCTCTCTCCCTCTCTCTCCCTCCCTTGCCTCCCTCCCTGCTCCTCCTTCCTTCTCCCTTTCTGTCCTCCCTCCCACTCTCCCTCTACTCTCCCTCATTTTTCTTTCTTCTTTGAGATGTACTGGTAATGCTAGGCAAATACCCCGCCTCCCCTACTTAGCAGCATCTCTGGCCTTTAGATGATGGTTATTGTACAAGGCTCTATATTCTGATGATTTTAGATGTCTCCTTTGTTGTAGATGAAATTCCTGTAGCATGAATCTTAGATGGTCTTATTAATAAAATCAAACCCAGGGCCAGTTATTGGGGTGAAATGCTGCATGGTCAGAGACAGAACAAGCCACAGCTACCTCACCTTGCTGGATCCTCAGCTGGTCTTGTTTCCTAAGACTGGAGGCCTCTGAGTCCTCATCCAGAATGGGTCTCAGCTGAACTGTGCTGCTAGAAGCCTGAAAGCTTAGTCAGCCAAATGCTTAACCAGGCCAAATGCTTCTAGTTTCTGGTCCTCACGCCTTTTATACCTTTCTGCTTTCTACTACCACTCCCTGGGATTAAAGGCTCGCTTTCTGGGATTAAAGGCGTGAGTCACCATGCCTGGCCATTTCCAATGTGGCCTTGAACTCACAGAGATCCAGAGGGATTTCTGTCTCTGGAGTGCTAGGATTAAAGGTGTGAGTGCCACCATTTTCTAGCCTTTGTATCTAGTGGCTGTTCTGTCTCTGACCCAAGATAAGTTTATTAGGGTGCACAATATTTTGGGGAACACAATACCACCATATATATTGGGTCTGTATTTTTTACACTGATGCATAGAGTTATTTATCCTCCCATCTGGACTGTTTTAACTACTCTTGGTATGTTTTGTTTTCTGGCTGCACTAGTCTACCTAATTCTTTTTTTGTGTGTGCATGAGACTGCAGGTGAACTATAAATTTTTTATTTAGAGAGTTCTAAAATAATGTTAATATTTGGATGGAAATTATGTTATTAGTGAGAGCCAACATTGTATAATATTAAAAATTTCCAGAAAAATATCTGTTCTTTTGTTTAAGTTTTTCTTTATGACCTCGGGTGGCATATATTGCATAATGTTTCATTGTTGTAGGGGGGCATGGAAGAGTGAGTGTCAGAGTTTGAGTTTGTGGGCATGTGTGTGCATTGCTAGTAGCTTTTCACATGGTCACTACAGAGTGAACCAATTTTCCTTTATAAATTGCTATTTCAATTTGCCCCTGTATTGGCTACATTAGATACTTGGGTGTTAGTATGATACATTAAGAAGTTCTTGACTTGGATTATGGAATTTGGGTTGAGTGTATATACTACAGGGGGTAGATAGTGCTTTCTTGGGAGATTAATACCTCAGATCTCTTCCTTGACTTGGAACAGGGGACTCATGGCTGGGTAGACTGGTGCTAAAGTAGTAAAAGGCCAGAGGGCTAAGTCCCTTCAGTGACTTTTCCCTGGTGATAGAGGATAAGAACCAATGATGGCCTTGGAAGAGAGGAGAGGAACAGTGGCTAAACCCTGCATAGCCCAACCTCTGCCTGGCAAGCCTACCCCCCTTCAGGATGAAGGACTGCAGGATGAAGGAAATACCTAGGGTAGAGATTGGGCCTGTTCAATTGTTTTTTTTCTTTTTGAGAGGTGAAAATGTTAAATCTGTATTTCTCAGACACACACAGAACTGGGTAAGCCTTTATGCCTGACCAAGTAAGTAGTGAATGAAGAAGTATCTTCCCTGGACACTCTTAGTGCCTTCTACAGGCCAAGAAACACAGACAGTGGCAGGCTCTGACCTGCACCAGCCTGGATCCTTGATTAGCACTATGTGTGGGCTATCTCTGGCTTGTAAACTGGGAGTACAAAAAAAATCTATTTTATTAATTCTACAATATTTAGGGCAGGGGTCAGTTAGTAAAGAGAATTTGAGCCTGCAAATGAGATCTGTTAAAACCAAACTCTGAGTTATGTGTACTGACCAAATGTTTGGGATAGTGTGAAGAAATGGAATTGTGGCTAGTCGGTGGTGGGGCACGCCTTTAATCCCAGTACTTGGGAGGCAGATCTCAGTGAGTTCGAGGCCATCCTGGTCTACAAAGCAAGTTCCAGGACAGTCAGGACTGTTACACAGAAAAACCCTGTCTTGAAAAAAAAACAAAAACGAAAACAAAAACAAAACAAAAGAAATGGAATGGAATTGTGATCTGTAGAAATAGTGACCTTGTATGCCATGGGAAGGCATTTGGAGAAGCTATTATCCA
Source organism: Peromyscus leucopus (assembly GCF_004664715.2). Lineage (NCBI taxonomy): Eukaryota > Metazoa > Chordata > Mammalia > Rodentia > Cricetidae > Peromyscus > Peromyscus leucopus. Next base: position 65,633,368 of record NC_051065.1, on the reverse strand, counting down.
CAGTCACAGGGACCCAGATGCCAACTGTTGGACTTCAGATCTTGGAGCTCTGTTGGGGTTGGGGACAATCTCAGAAGGAGGAAGAATCTGCATGAGCCCTGATGTTCTTTTGCAGGTATTGAGGGTGGAGGAGCTCAGGAGGCCTGTCTGTGGAGCACATGGGCATGGAAGGAGCGGGAGCCACTACTCAAGCCTTCCCTGAAGCAGCTCAAGGCCTCTTGGACTTGACTACAGAAGTAGTTTGCTCATCTTCTTTGATCTTTGATTTAAAAATATGTGGTTTTTAATCTTTTGTTGCTTTTATGGATTGCACAACTCTCAGGCTATGACTTACTTGTCTCTGCAGCCCTTTTGCTGTGCTTTCAAGTTTTTTATCCCAAGCAAGATGGTGGCTCTGGTGGTCGTCTTTGCTCCCTATTTATTCTGCTTCAGATTTGCAGAAGTTTATATGTTCATGACTGGATGATGCTGTTAGCTTTGTAAAATCTATCTGTCTGTCTGTCTATCTATCTGTCTGTCTATCTATTTATTTAATTATGACTTGAAAATTTTTTTATTTTTTTACATCCTGACCACAGTTTCCCTCCCTCCTCTCATCCCAGTCACTCCTCCCTACCTTCTTCCCACCCAGCCATTTCTCCTCCATTTCTCTTCAGAAAAGGGCAGACCTCCCATGGATACCAATTGCAGTAAGACTAGGTACAACTTCTCCTGTACAAGACAACCCAGTGGGAGGAAAGGGTCCCCAAAGCAGGCAACATTCAGAGACAGCCCCTGATCCCACTGTTAAGAGTCCCACAAGAAGACCAAGCTACACAACTGTAACATATATGCAGAAGGCCTAGGTCAGATCCCTGCAGGCTCCCTGGTTGTCAGTTCAGTCTCTGTGAGCCCCTATGAGCCCAGGTTAGTTGATTATGTGCTCTTGACTCCTCTGGCTCCTTGTCTTAGTCAGGGTTTTATTGCTGTGAAGAGACACCATGACCACAGCAACTCTTATAAAGAAAACATTTAATTGAGGGAGCTTGCTTACAGTTTCAGAGGTTCAGTCCATCATCATCATGACGGGGAGCATGGCAGTGTGCAGGCAGAGGTGGTACTGGCTATATCTTGACCAGAAGGCAGCAGGAAGTCAACTGACTGTCACACTGAGTGAAGCTTGAGAAAAGAGACCTCAAAGCCCAGCTCCACAGTGACATACTTTTTTCAACAAGACCACACCTACTCTAACAAGGCCATACCTCCTAATGGTACCACTCCCTTTCGGGAGCATTTTCTTTCAAACCACCACACTCCTACAATCCTTCCTCCCCCTCTAACTGGAGGCCTAATGTTTGGCTATGGGTCTCTGCATCTCTTTCCATCTGTTGCTAGGTAAAGCCTCTCTGATGACAGTTGGGCTAGGCACTAATCCATGAGCATAGCAGAATATCATTAGAAATCATTTCATTGACTTTTTTTTGAAACTCCCAGGAATCTCTGAGGGTGACCCTGCCTAAGACTTCTAGCATGGGGGATATGGAGAGCCTGAACCAGCCATTTCCTGTAACCAGGCAAGACTTCTGGTGGAGGGATTGGGGCACAAACCCAGCCACAAAACCTTTGACCTACAAGTTGTCCTGCTTACAAGATGTGCTGGAGTAAAGGTGGTGCAGAAACTGTTGGAGTGGCCTACCAATGACTGAGCTAGCTTGAGACCCATACCATGAGAGGGAGCTTACCCTTGACACTGCCTGGAGGGCCAGGGCAGAGAGGCTGGATGGCCCAGAGAACTAGGATAGAACCAAACACGACTGGAAAAAAATATTTTTGAGGAGGGGTCTTACCATGCTGCCCAGGCTGGTCTTAAATTCCTGGACATGGTATCCATCTGACTCCTGAGTAGCCTGGACTGCAGGTGCATTCCAGTATGCATGGCTGAGTTTTAATCTTTACTCTTTACACCGTAATCTTCCTTTGCAAATGACAGGTGTGGGAAGGCCTTTTCCCATGCCTCAGGGCTTTCTCACGCTCTTTCCTGTATCTTTCACATCCTGGTTCCAGCTCACAGCCTTTCTTCTGCTGAGTCACAGGCTGTGAAACCCATCTGTCAGCTGCTTAATTTCAATCATTGTGTTTTCCAGTTCTAAAGTCTCTACTTGGCTCTTTCTAAGACTGATTTTTTGTGAGATTGCCCCAGTTCTCCCCTTCTTTCCAGTTCCTGGACCATATTCACAAGTACTTAAATTCCTTATCTGATCATTTCAGTAGGTACATCAAAGATGGTCTCTTTCTTCTTCTAGTTTGGTTAGATTGTCCTGTCTTCTTACAGGCATGGAATCCCCTATCCCCCCTCCCCTTACTAGGCATCTTGCATGAATAACAGTCTTGTGTGTCACCTCCCAGAGGGCTGTGCACTCCCTGGCTAGGTCTGTGAGCTGTGATTTAGGCAAGGCCACACACCTGTCTCTCCTAAAATCCTCTTTCCTAGCAGGTGCTCACCTCAAGTCTCAGGTTATTCAGCAACCTGCTGGGAAGTCACTCCTGTGGCTTAATAGCTCCTTACCCTTAAACTTTATAATCCACATATGTTATGTCTGGAATAAAACAAAAAACTGGCATCCCATTGGAACTGTTCACTCCACCCCCGAAATATGTCTATATGTGTTGTGTGGGATTGGTTCATCCATGGAGCCATTTCAATATTTTAATTAATAACTAATTTATTTATTCCATTAGTGTGGGTGTATGTGTGTGGGTACAGGTATGTGTGTGGGTGCACATGCACATTTAGAGGTCAGAAGATGGCTTCAGGTGTCTTTCAAGGGTCTTCCATTTATTTGTCTATTGAGACAGGGTCTCTTTGCCTGTCATTCTGCACAGTAGGCAAAGCTGGCTGGTCCCAGAACTTTCAGAGGTCTTTTGTTTCTGCCTCTCCTTCACTATTGCTCAGATTATGAGTGCAGGCTATCCACGGGGTCTTGAGATGGAACTTAGGTCTTCGTGCTTTTGAGGAAAGGGCTTTACTGCCTAAGTGATCTCTGCAGCTCCCACTTTAGTGTTTTAAAACAATTTCAGTTGTTGGTTGTTCTGGTTGGTCACATATGATCCATGATTCTGATGTTAACTAAGAAGCACAGGTCTCCACTAATGCATGTGTTCCAAGGCACAAGATGTCACTGTTGTGCTTACTCCGGTAACATTCTTGTTGAAATTGTAATGCCTTTAATGGTTTGCCTTTTTAGCCCAGAGTGAACTAATCAGACAGCTGTGTGGGGACATAAATCATGGCATATTCCTGGGGAACCTCAGATGAAATAAATCAAAGAACCCCCCCTCCCATCAGCTCTTCAATCACTCTTTTTTAAGTCACATTGAAAATATGGTCTGTGCTGTATTTACACTGTGATGGTAAGGAGATGTTGAACATCAATGTGAGAGATTAAAAATGACAAGTTATATGATGAAGAGTGTGAAAAGGTGTTTATACTGACATGCAATATCTAGGCTGATCTACAACTCAATAATAGGTATCATAAATCTAAGAGTGGCCCTTGAGACTGTGCTCTGGATGAGTTAATAGAGCAGGTCAGCATGCACTCCCTGATGCTGGGGCTACATCATGGGCTCCATTGGTCACCATTCTCTATGATACCTTTCTGTGCTGGGTGTGGCCATCACTACTGCACCCCTTCTCTCTGCATCTGGTATTTCTGAATTGTGTTTTCCTACATCTGGTGCTATTCATCCGTTCAGTCTCTCCTTTCAAAGCATTAAAACATGTGAATGATGATAAGCCCAAGAAAATCATGCTTTCATTTCTCCTCTCCTCTTGAATATCTTATTCACTTCCTTCCCCTCTTCACTTACTTTGGGAGCTTGCCCAGTTTGTTCTTTCTTTATTAATCAATCAAGATAACTTTATTAAAAGGGTAATAGTTTAGTTTTAAAAAATAAATCTTAGCTGGGCAGTGGTGGCACATGCCTTTAATCTGAGCTTTTGGGAAGCAGAGGCAGGCTGATTTGAGGCCAGCCTGATCTACAGAGTGAATTCCAGGACAGCCAAGACTATACAGAGAAACCCTGTCTAAACAAACAAACAAACACCAAAAAAAACCCCAAATAAATAAATAATAAAATTAAATCTTTAAAAAAGTTAATTTATTTTTATTTTATGTGTTTAAATGTTTTGCCTACATGTATGTATGTGTACCACATGCATGCCTGGTACCTGCTGAAGCCAGAAGAGGGCATCAGATCCCCTAGAACTTGAGTTATAGACAGTTGTGAGCTGCCATGTGGGTGCTACAAATTGAACCTCTGCAAAAGCAGCAAGTGCTCATAAGAGCCGAGCCATCTTTTTAGCCCTAAAAATTAACATTTTTTTGTTTTGTTTTGTTTTCAAGACAGGGTTTCTCAGTGTAGTTTTGGTGCCTGTCCTGGATCTTGCTCTGTAGACCAGGCTGGCCTTGAACTCACAAAGATCTTCCTGGCTCTGCCTCCTGAGTGCTGGGATTAAAGGCGTGTGCTATCACCACCCGGCAAAAATTAACATTTAATTGTAAGTGAGGATTGTATGCATTGTGATTTGATCTGTATTTGGATTATGGAAAGAGTTGATCAAGCTAATTCATGTATCCATCACTGCAATAACTTCTCTTTTCTCTAAGGAGAACATTAAATATCTATTCTTTTGGTAAATTTGCTATTTATAATGTATTATTTTTTTCATTTTATTAGTTCTTTAAGAATTTCCTACAGTGTGATTTGATCATATTCACTCCCCCCACCACCCAACTTTGTGTCCACTTTTTTTTATACACATTGATTCTAATTTGTGCTGCTCATATATTCTTGAACGTGTGACCTTTTATGAGAGCATGATCAATTGACCAGAGAGTACACTCTTAAAGAAAATGGATTCTTTGTTTCCCAGTAGCTACCAGTTGTCAAAAGCTTCTCAACTGGAGGTGGCATTTCCTGCTCACTTCCCCTCTCCATACCAAGACTTGGTCTGTCTTGAGCTTGCACAGGTCTTCTGCCTATTATTATAACTACTTTGAGTCCATATGTACAACTGCCCTGCTGTGTCTGGAAAGTGCTGTTTTCTTGCAATCACCCACAGCCTCTGGTTCTTACAAACTTTCCACCCCCTTTTCTTCAATGATTCCTGAGCCTTAAGAAAAGAGCATGTGATATTCCATTTTAGGGCTAAGCATTCCATTTTATGCACTTTTTTGAGTTGTGGCTTTCTTCATTAATTACCATCTATTACAAAAAGAAGCTTCTCTGAATAGGGTTGAGGGATGCATTAATCAATGGGTATAATGATAAGTCATTAGGAGTCGGTCTAATACTATGTCCATTGAGCAGACTGATATTATTAGATTCTCCCCTAGGTCCTATTACCTGTCTAGACACAGATTCATGTTTCAATAGTAGTGCCATGTACAGGTCTTATCTTACAGAATAGTCTTTAAATCCAACCATAAAGTGGTTGGTTATTCCCATGACATCCTTGTCACTATTGCAGCTGTGGGCATTTCTTGCTGGGCCAGTCATTATTATAGCTTGCAGGATTCGCCAATGGGTAAAATTGACAGTGCCTTTTCTCTTTTGGTAGCATGTGTAGCACCTTCCAGTACTTTGAAAGCTAGACAGTAGAAATGAAGCTTCTAGAGCAGTATTAGCTTGGTTTCTCCATGTTATATGATTCAAGTATATAGTATTTTCAACAATAGTGTCTTACTGCCAAGTTCTGGAGGTAACCAAGAACACTGATTGGCAATAGCATGGCAAATGCAATGTTTGGGCATCTGTAGGATCTCATTGACCAACAACTCCCAAACAAGTAACCCAATATGGTACTGGGCTTTTTTGTTGTTAGGCTCTACTGTCTAGTTGGGGCATTACCACCCTGTTATAGTCCATATTTAACTCCCATTTGAACTCTTTTTATATGTGGTTATATGTTTATTTTAGGAAACTTCTACAGTGATACGTTTCCATATGACTTTCCCCAATAGTCTAGTGCTACTTATCCCTCCCTGTATTCCTTCCTCTACCCTGCCCTTCCATCCTTTTCCCAATTTAACTCCTCCCTTTCTATTATTCCCCTTTAACCCATTATACCACTGTGTTTTATCTTCCTGTCTTTGAAATTGTCCCCATGACCCTTACCGATTTCTTGGCTTCTATGGCATTCCAAATGAAACACACATATCTTTAGATTCAATACTAACATCTACAAATGAGATAAAACATAGGGCATTTGTCTTTCTGGGTCTGGGGTTCCTCACTCAGAATGGTTATTTTGAGTTCCATTAATTTAGCTGTGAATTTCATAATTTTGTTTTTCTTAGTGGCTGAATAATATTTCATTGTGTAAATGTATCACATTTTCATTGTCCATCATCAGTTGATGGGTGTCTAGGCTGTTTCCATTGCCTGGCTGATGTGAATAGAGCAATGAACATGGATGAGCGAGTATCTCTATAGTAGGATAGAGTCCTTTGTGTATATGCCCAAGAGTAGTATAGCTGGGTCATGTGGTAGATCTATTTCTAGCTTTTTGAGGAACATCCACACTGATTTCTGTAGTGGCTGCACCAGTTTGTACTCTCAGCCATGAGTAAGTGTTCCCCTCTTCCTGCATCCTACCAGCACTTGTCCTCATCAACTGTGGTCTTCATGTGCACTCCATGGTCACAGTACACTAGCTCATAGCACTTACTCCTCTAAGACTTTCTACCTCTGAGCATCATCTATTCCTTTCTCACCCCTTCCTTCCTAGCCTCTGGTAGCCCCATGAATGCACTAGCATCCAGCCTGCAAACTGGGATTTCATGCTATGTCAGAGTCACAGTGGAGGACCTATAGTTACTGGGAGAACCACAGGCCTAACAGAGAACTGGGTGATCTGTTAGGTAGGTGGAGGCAGAACTCAAAGGGGTGTGGCCTGTTTCCCAGACCAGAACCTTTACCATGCACAGTATCCCCTCAGGAGGTCAGCCACAGGACTGGAGGAAGGGTGGGCTCATAGGTCCTACAGGTCTTCACTATACTGGGATTTTTTCAGTCCTGTCTTCCTAAGAGCGAGAACATTTGTACAGGTAATACAAGAGTCCGCCTGAGTCACAGACCAGATGCTAACTGGCATTTCGAATTCTAGTTCATGGACTGCAGACAGAAGTGCAAGGTGTGGAGTAGATGTAAGTGACCATCCCCCATGGAAGGGACAGGGTTACTGTGACATTGAGGACCAGTGAGTAGCTCCTCTGGAACTCTTCTGTTTCACCTCACTTGATGGTAGCCTGGGAAACAACAAGATACAGATGGTACATACCATTGTAAGTCATATAATCCTACTACAGTGATAACAGCATGGTGGTGTCAATATGGACCGTGGAGGAGAAAGGAGTTGGCTGTCAGTAGCTTCCTGAGTCCCCTGAGGTAACCCTATCTCCACATCTCCCTGCTCTGAGACTTTGCATGAAGCAAAGGAGCACCTGAGCCAGCATGGAGAGGTGGGTCTGTGCACCTTGGGTACCAACTAACTGTAGAAGGGTACATTCTCTCCTCTTTCCCAAGATGCAGGCAGCAAGAACCCTCCAGCCTTGTGCCTGGGAAAGCCGTTTGCAACAGCACTTCTTTTTTTTTTCCTATAGTAATTGATTTTCTTTTTTCTCCTTTTTTTTTTTAAAAGAGATTTTCTATTCATTTTACATATCAATCACAGATTCCCCTGTCCTCCCTCCTCCCACCTCTCAGCCTTCTCCCCCAATCTACCTCCCATTCCCACCTCCTCCAAGGCAAGGTCTCCCATGGGGAGTCAGTAGAGCCTGGTACATTCAGTTGAGGCAGGTCCAGGCCCCTCCTTCGTGCACCAAGGCTGTGCAAAGTGTCTCACCATAGGTACTAGGTTCCAAAAAGCTGGCTCATGCTCTGGGGACAGGTCCCGGTCCCACTGCCTGGGGGCCCCCTAAATAGTTCAAGCTAAATAGTTGTCTCACTTGTCCAGAGGGCCTAGTCCAGTACATGGGAGCTCCTCAACTATTGGTCCACAGTTCATATGTTTCCACTAGTTTGGCTAGTTGTCTGTGTACTTTTTCCAATCATGGTCTCAATATCTCTTGCTCATAGAATCCCTCCTCTCTCTCATTGATTGGACTCCTGGAGCTCTGCCTGGGACCTGGCCTTGGATCTCTACATCTGCTTCCATCAGTCACTGTATGAGGGTTCTATCATGACAGTTAGGGTTTTCAGCCATCTGATCAACAGAGTAGGTCAGCTCAGGTACCCTCTTGACTTGTCAATAGTCTATGATGGAGTCATCTTTGTGGATTCTTGGGGACCTCCCTAGCACTCTGCTTCTCCCTATTCCCATGGTTTCTTCATTTATCATGGTATCTCTTTCCTTGTTCTCCCACTCTGTTCCTGATCCAGCTCAAACCTCCTGCTCCCCTAATCTCACTTCCCCACCCCCGACCCTTGCCTTCCATTACCCCCCCCCCCCAAACCCCAGTTTGTTTCTGTAGATCTCATCCATTTCTCCATCACTGGGCAATCCCTATGTTTTTCCTAGGGTCCTCCCTGGAGCTGTGGGTTGCAGTCTGGTTATCCTTTGCTTTATATCTAGTATCTACTTATGAGTGAGTACATACCATGTTTGTCTTTCTGAGTCTGGTTTACCTCACTTAGGATATTTTCTGGTTCCATCCATTTGCCTGAAAACCTCATGATGTCATTGTATTTCTCTGCTGAGTAGTACTCCATTGTGTATATGTACCACATTTTCTTTATCCATTCTTCCATTGAGGGGCATCTACCAACAGCACTTCTAACTGAATCTGTAAAGGGACTGCTGCAAATGAGTGAGGTGCCTGTGGCCACCTCTGTACTAATCTCCTACCTCATGGCAGAGACTATCAGAACTCAAGGGCAGTCTGGCCCTTGCTCCCTGGTCTCCCAGAAGGCACCAGGCTGTATGACTGCAATTTCCCATCAATCTCTCACACTCTTAGTTTAGTTTTGACATCACCTCATGAGACCAAACTGAACCAGCAGACAGAATGACATGGGAAATGGTAATTTGGATATCTGTACATAACCTGAAATGAAATAATTATTTGAAAATGGGCCATACCAGCATGTGAGCATATTTTGGGAAGATTTTGAAGGTCCCATTAAGATAAATATTATTTGAAAAAATACAGATAACAAACTCTTTTTTAAAAACTCCAAACTAGAGTGAGTCTCATGGCAGCATAAAACTAAAAATAAAGCAATACTAAGACTAAACTCTAGTCTTGCAGAAAGCAGCTCAGTGCACACTGAAAGGAAGTCAGGGAGGCTCTGCTGGGTGAATCTGGACACATCCCTGTAGGTCGGTGCAAAGACCGAGCTGATGTCATACCATAGGAGTTACAGTGAGAAATGTGCTTGTCAGAACACTACCCTTACTCTTCATGTCTCTTGTCATTCGTGAATGTTCTTCCATCTTTTACTTTATCTAGATTCTTGAGCTGTTATTTTTGTGTGTAAGCCCAGATAATTTTCTAAGGAAAGCCTCACTAGGGAGGAATGAGATCCTCTGGAGAATATACTGGAAGATTCCCACAGCTTCCAAGCATTAGACACATACAGGGTTTCCTGTAGTTTCTTATGGAAATAGTGCTGATGTTTGCTAACATCATGAGAGTCCCTGGGGCAGAGGCTGCTGGAAGGGAGGGTGCACAGAAGCCCAAAGTTTCCCCTCCCCACTCTCTGACCCACCTGAAGCTTTAATTGCACAGTGAGCTTGAATAGCAACATGGGAGAGAACTTCTAACAACGGCTTGACTCATTCTACCTTTATAGTCTTCTGAGGAGTGAGAAGTCCTTCCTAGATGAACTTGTCTTCATAATGCTTAAGAAGTGAGGGGTGATGACATATTATCTCCATTTTTTTTAGCTGAGAGCCAGGACCCCAGGAATTCAGTGATGCAGGTATCCTGAATCCTCCTGGCACTCCTCCACTAGGTGATGCTGTCTTGTCAGAAGCAAGCCTGGCGAGAGCAAGAGTAGAGTCCAGGCATGCAGCGGGAGGCGTGCCCTGGATGAAGTAGCCTGGCTTCCTGCTAATGAGGGGAATTCCGCCAGCCCAGGAGCATCTTTCACAACCTGCATTTTTGTTTGGTCTCATGTGAAGGCTTGTGCTGCTGCCAGAGTGTTTTCTAGTGTCCTGCCAGCTCTGATGAAGTTAGCCGGCTCTGAACACTTTGATGGTCGATGAGTCTTCTGATGGGAACATAGCATAGGTGCTTGGAAAGTCCTCAGCCACAGGCTGGGGTAAATAGCACATGTTACCCGCCATTGCTTAACCCTGTTTGGAGCATCTGGATCTAGGAAAGTCTGGAAAGATTTGGTTAAAGCTCATAGGAAAAGCAGGAACCTGAATGAACCATGTAGCTTTAGATCAAAATCTCCTTTCCTACAATAGTGACCAGGTGAGTTTCCTATTCAGAAGACTATTCTAGCAAAGAGGTAGTGGTGTCTTTACTACCATGTTATAGGGTCATTTAAAAAAATTGCTGCTGACCTGGGAGTAGAAGCACCCGATAGGGCTGTTTTCACAAATCACTGGAGGGAGCTCAGACCCTGGAAGATGGCTGCATGGTGGTCCCCTCAGCCTCATTGTCTGCTGTATTCCATCTGCCATTCCCTAGCATGCAATGTCCATTCAGGGATGTGGTTTTGTGGACATGTGGGAAGGAGAGAATTTTTGGGTGGCTGTCCCAGGAGTGGGTTATGGAAACAGGCAAGTAGCCTGTGTGGCTGAACTTGGCCACCACAATGTGAGTTTTCCTGGGTGTTTTGTGGCATACTCAGCATCAACTCACAGCCAGTCATGACTATGAAAAGGGATCACATTGAAGACTGTGAGTGTCTGAGCCAGGGCAGTGAGGGTATCACACCTATGACTAGTTTCTTCATTCTCTGACTATTTTAGATAGTGGGACCTCTAGGTACTTGCCAGCTCTTTAAAATGTAGTAACTCTGGTTTATTTGAGATGAAGTAAGAGGCACATAGTCTATTGATTAGAGCACAAATCAATGAACTTCTTTCTGTTTCCCTTTATTGTCATTGTGCAATTAAGGGTTGGGCAGAAACAGAGTGCAAATGAAGATGCATCAGGTCGGGGACCACCTATGGTGTGGGGTTAGGAGCTTGACTATGATTTAGGAGCCAAACTTATGAAGTTGAGGCATCCAGAGAACAGCAGTAGAGGACTCTCACACAGACCCAGCAGATCTGGGAGAAGTAGGGACAGGGAGGGTCATTCAGGTTGTCTGCTTATAGAGAGATCTAGCCACATAGGTATTATTTGAGTTTTCCAATGAACTGGACCAAAAGCCACAGTCACAAGAGTCTGGGTAATAGAGCTCATCTTGGGACTGTCTTGACATGGAGCAGTACAGAGAGAGAAAGAAAGAGCTGAGTGGGACACTGTAGATGCTTCAAGGATAGAAGGCAGCCCAGGGTACATCTCACAAGTTTATGTGCACAAGTATCAACCAAGTGTTCACTCTGTGTAGAGAAGTGGGGTCTTCAATTTCAAAACTCGAGTTCTGAAGCATTGCCTTAGGAACTCCTCATGCTAGATGTGGAGTTTACATAAGCATCCATTGAAGGCAGTTCCTGTGGGGCCTGATCATCCTTTCAGAATTTCCTAAAACCATAGTGGTAACAAAGGACTAAAGAAGGAAGGCTGTCATCTGGATGAAGAGTGAAGTACCACAGTGTAGGTGAAGGCAGAAGACCACCATATATAGATTATCGGATACTTCAGGGCTAAGCAATGAAAACTATAAATCACCAAAGAATCTGAAGAAAACACTAGAAGATGGAGGACCTCCCATGTTCCTGAATTGACAAAACTGATCTTGTTAAAATGGCTACATCACAAAAAGAATCTACTGATCCAGTGTAATCATCATCAAAATTCCAATGACATTCTTTACAAAGACAGGAAAACATCCCTAAAATTAATATGAAATCACAGAAGGCCTCACAGAACCAAAATGATTGTATTCAGAAGCAGTAATGCTAGATAAATCACAGTACTTGGTTTCAAATTATATTACAGAACTATAGTAACAAAACCAGCACTGTACATGCACAAAACCAAACACATAGGCCAATGGAATAAAATTGAAGACCCAGAAACAAGGCCACACAGACATGGTCATATGAATCTTGAGAAAAGTACCTAAACATACATTGGAAAGAAACACAGCATCTTTAACAAGTGATGATGGGAAAATTAGGTATCCATGTGTAGAAGAACTGAAACAAGATCCCTATCTTTCACCCTATACAAAATCAAATAAAAATGGATTAAGACCCCAATGAAAGACCTGACATTTTGGACCTTCTTGGGAAAAATGTAAGAAAAATGTTATAAGGTACAGAGATAAGCAAGGAGACATCAATAAATTAAAAATAATTTGCACAACAAACAAAAATAAAAAAACCCCAAAGCCAAAGCAAGAATTAAGAGACACCCTATAGACTAGGAGAAAATGTTTGCCAATTACTCATCCAACATAGGATTAATATCCAGAATATATAAATAACTAAAAAGTTCAAACAATAATCAGTCCAGTCAATGAATGGGCAAATGAGCTGAACAGATATTCTTCAAATGAAGAAATACAAATGGCCAATGAAAATAAAAATACATTCAACAAATTTAACTGTTAGGGAATTGAAATACAAAAACTATACTGAGATTTTATTTCATTCCAGACAGAGTGGTCATTTTCAAGAAAACAATAAATGCTAGTAAGGGTATAGGGGGAAAGGAAATAGTATCCACTGCTGGTGGGAGGGAAACCAATGTAGCCACTATGGCAGTAAGTGTGGATATATCTCAAAAAATAAAGTCCAGAACTTCCATATGAGCAGCCATATGACTTCTGGACATATTACTCGAAGGTTCAGTCAGCTTACTAGAGAGACTTGTGCACATCTGTGTTTATTGTAGCACTCTTCACAACAGTAAAGGTCTAGCACAAGCTGAGGTGTTCATCAATAGAGGAATAAATGAAATATGGTGTATATACCATAGAGTTTATTCAGCCATAAGGAAGAATTAAATTGTGTTGTTCACAGAAAAATGGATGAAACTGGAAATGATAGGGTGAGTGGGAGAAACAGACTCTGAAAGACAAGTATTGTGTGCTTTCTCTCACTTTCTGTATTGACATTCTCATCCCCATGGTGACTTTATTTGGAGACTAGGTCATGTGATAAACACCAAATAAGATCGCAGTATGGGCCACTTGGCTAATGAAACTGGACCCTTGAATGCAGAAGAGACACCAGAGCTTCCTCTGTGTCATGGAAGAACAAACAAGGAAAACCCAAGGAGCGTCCTCATTAATGCTTTAACCATAAATCCTAAGAAAATAAATGTCTAGTCTGTAAACTGACTAGCTTAGGATACTTTGATGTGACAGCCGAGCTGACTGAGGCAGAAAGATAGAGAAATTTACAGAGTGAGGATAGCTTCAGGGGAGATGAAAGAATTGAGATTTCTGTAGTTGTCAAGATTCTCAGCAGTAAAGGTAGTTGTTTCCAGGCCTGATGGCCCGAGCTCAATCTCTGGAACCTACATAGTAGAAGAAAAGAATCAACTCCACTAAGTTGTCCCTGACTTCCAGACATGTGGCCTGGCAAGTGTTCACTCTCCTCCCCACATACATATAAGATGCTGGTTTGTTGTTATTGTTAATGTGAATCAACCTAGAGTCACCTGGGAAGAGGCAACCTCAATTGAAAAATTACCTCAATCAGATTGGCCTGTGGCCATGTCTGTGAGAGACTGTCTTGATTGATAGTTGATATGGGAGGACCCAGCACCTAGTGGATGCCATTGTCCCTAGTCAGGTGAACATGGGCTGTATAAGAAAGATGGCTGACATAACCCAGTGAGGGAGCCAGTGAGCAGCATTTATTCATGAGTTTTGCTTCAGTTCCTTTGTAAGTTCCTGCCCTGACTTCCTTCAATGATGAATTTTGATCTAGAAACACACCAACCAAACAAACAAATGTAATAAAATGTAGAGATTATTTCTAGTCATTAGGGAGGACTTGCCACCAATTCTCTGTGTTAGTGAGGATGTGCTTAAGGCCCCGTGGAAATGTGAACCTAGAAGCTCACAGATTACACTGAATACTTCAGCACACGAGTTCCTTGTTGAGAACAGCAAAGCTTGACTCACATGTTCTGTTTCAATAGGCTCTTGTGGTTCCACTCTCCCAATGCTGTATTTGCAGCTGAAACTCCATTCTCTTCTTTCATCACTACTGTTATGACTTGGAAATGGCTCTCTTGGACTATAATCTAGACCTTAATCTAAGAACCCAAAGCTCTTATGCCTCCACATACCTCTAAAGGATCTGTGAGTTTCCTTGTTTATCGTGTTCTTCAAATTCATCATGTGAAGCCCTCAGATTGTAACTGCATTTGGAACTGGGACCTTCAAAGAGATGATTAAGTAAAAATTGAGTTCACCAGAGTTATCCCTAATCCAGTAACTGATATACTTAAGGGAAGAGGAGCTCAGGACACAGCCAACACACAAGGATGACCATGTGAGCACATGGGAAGGATGTCATCTAGAAGCCTGAGAGAAGCCTGAGGAGGAACCCACCTGCTTACACCTTGATCTTGGCCTTCTTCAACCAGGATATGGTGAGTAAGTTTCTGTCACTTACCACCCAGTCTGTGGTACCTTGTTCTGCCACCATCAACAAAGCAGCATACTACCCAACATGGACTCCATAACAGGAGGATGGGAGGGCCAAATGGATCCTGGAAGTTCACCACATTTGGGGAAACCCAGGCCTGCTGATTTATCACCAAATATCTATGGTGTGTCAACATTGGGTACACACAATGGGCACTGGGGTCATAAATGCCCATGTTCTTGTATGAGGGAAACACAGCTTTAAACTTTGTATTCTGAGGGTCCAAATCATCTCACATAGACTATAACATGGACCTAGTCCCATTCCACGAATAAGAAATTGACCCCATCATCCATTATTTTTATTCAACTGACCATGTGGTCATTTAAATATGGGTTTTTATTTTAAAGTAGCAGAACAAGGGAGCAATGGAAAACTTTTTGGTCACCATGCCACAAGTAAGCAAAGCATATCTGATCCTAGTGTTTTCTGCTTATTATTCCTGACAGGTCAGGGTAGTTAAAGTAGGGCAAAGGGCAAGCCTTATAAAAGAACAGCAGAGTCCTTCATGCACAGATGCACAAACACAGCTGCAAACATGTGTTACACTACACCTGCCTGAATACTCTACTCAGATCACACCCACAGTCATTGATCATAGCTTTTTTAAAATATGCTTTAGTGACTTATCAAAATGGACCTGTGCAGACGACTGCAATATACAGAGAATGTTAACTAATTTTTCTATTAGTTTGAGCATTTTGTTCAATGTATTTTGAATCTTATTCACCCCTTCTCCCTTCCCCCAACTCCTCCCAGATCTACTTTCTCTACTCTACTCACCCAAATCTGTACCCTTAAAACACACACACACACACACACACACACACACACACACACACACACACACACACACACACAAAACCAGCTTACCAAGTACAATTTGTGCTGCCTCTGTATTCTTGGCTGTATGGCTGTCCACTAGAGTGTGTTCAGTCTCCCAAAGCCATACTCTTAAAGAAAACTGAATCTCAATTTCCCAGAACCCATCAGTGGGCATCATACCCACTTTCCCTGTCCATGCTGAGATTTTGTTTGGCTTGAACTTGCGTAGGTCTTGTACATACTTTTATAACCACTGTGAGTTCATAGGTACAACTGCCTTACTGTGTAGTCATCTACTACCTCTGTTTTTTACACTCTTTCCACCCTCTTCTACAATGATCCGTAAACCTTGGGAGGAAGGAGTGTGATATAGACATCATATTTAGGGCTGAGCATTTAACAGTCTATTATTATTCTCTACGCTTGACCAGTTGTGGGTCTCTGTGTTAATTGTCATTTACTACAATGAGAAGCTCTTGTGGTGAGGGTTTAGTATGGGTATAATGAGAAGTCAATAGAAGTTGGTTTAATACTATGCCCATCTAACCGAGTGTTTGTAAGTAGGTTCTCCCTTAGAGTCTATGACAACTGTCTAGTCACAGGTTCATTCCCCAATAGCAGTGCCAGGTATGGGTTTCAACTTGTAGAGCAGGCCTTAAAACCAACCGTAACATGATTGATTACTCCCATAGTGTTTGTGCCACTCTATGCACCAGTGGGCATGTCTTGCTGGACCAGTCATTATTGCATCAGGATTCATAACCAGATAAGATTGATGCTACTTTTTTTCTCTGATATCACACATAACACCTTCTCACTATGGAAGCTAATCAGTAGGGATTAAATGTCCACATCAGTACCAGCTTAGTTTTTCCGTGTTCTGTAACTCAAATGTGTGGTGTTTTCAACAATAAGATCTTAACTCCCAAGTTCTGGAGAGTGATAAAGAGCATCAACAATAACCTGCAACATTTGGGTGTCTGTAGGATTTTACTGACCAATAACTACCAAAAAAGTAACCCAACCTGGCACAGGGCTTCTTCTTCTCTATTTTTTCAATTATTTTTACCATCCACAGTTTCCCCTCCCTCTTCTCTTCTTGTTCCCACCCCCATCTACCATCTATCCGCCCCCCCCATCCATTCCTCCTCCATTCAGAAAGGGGCAGGCCTCCAATGGGAGTCAACAAAACATGGCACATCAAGTTGAGGCAGGACCAAGCTCATCCACCTGCATCAAGTCTAGGCAAGGCATCCCAGCATGGGGAATAGGTTCCAAAAAGCTAGCTCATGCACCAGAGACAGGTCCTGATCCCCCTGCTAGGGGCCCCACAAACAGACCAAGCTACACAACTGTCACCCACATACAGAGGGCCTAGATTGGTCCCATGCAGGCTCCCTATCTGCTGGTTCAGAGTCTGTGAGCTCCCACTAGCTCAGGTCACCGGTCTCTGTGGGTTTCCCTGTCATGATCTTGACCCCCCCTTGCTCATACAATCCCTCCTCCCTCTCTTCAACTGGACTCCCAGAGTTTGGCCCAGTGCTTGGCTGTGGATCTCTGCATCTGTTTCCATCAGTTACTGGACGAAGACTCTCTGATGACAATTAGGGTAGTCACCAATCTGATTACAGGAGAAGGCCAGTTCAGGCACCCTCTCCACTATTGCTAGGAATCTTGGCTGGGGTCATCCTGTGGATTCCTGGGAGTTTCCCTAACATCAGGTTTCTTCCCAATCCCAAAATGTCTCCCTCTATCAAGATATCTCTTTCATTACTCTCCCCTCCATCCTGCTCTCAACTCCACTAACCCAATCCTTCATGTTCCCATTCCCCCTATTTCCTCCACTTCACCCCCTCCCTGTCCCCAGTTTACCCAAGAGATTTCATCTATTTCCCCTCCCCAGGGCAATCCATGCATCCCTCTTAAGGTCCTCCTTGATATGTATCTTCTCTGGTGCTGTGGATTGTAGCCTGGTTATCCTTTGTCTTACTTCTAATATCCACTTATGAGTGAGTCATACCATATTTGTCTTTCTGGGTCTCGGTTAACTCACTCAGGACAATTTTTTTCTAGTTCCATCTATTTGCCTGCAAATTTCATGATGTCTTTTTTTTCCACCAAGTAATACTTCATTGTGTAAATTACCACATTTTCTTTATCCATTCTTCAGTTGAGGGACATCTAGGTTGTTTACAGGTTCTGGCTATTACAAATAATGCTGTTATGAACATAGTTGAGCAAGTGTCCTTATGGTATAATTGAGCATTCTTTGGGTGTGTGGCCAAGGTTGGTATAGCTGGTTCTTGAGGTAGATTGATTCCCAACTTTCTGGGGAACAGCCATACTGATTTCCAAAGTGGCTGTACAAGTTCGCCCTCCCACCAGCAGTAGAGGAGTGTTCCTCTCACTCCACATCCTCTCCAATATATGTTGTCAAATTAGCATTTTCTATCTTAGCCATTCTGACAGGTGTAAGATGGTGTTTCAGAGTCGTTTTGACTTGCATTTCTCTGATAGCTAAGGATGTTGAACAATCCTTTAAGTGTATGTTGGCTATTTGAGATTCTTCTGTTGTGAATTCTCTGTTTAAATCTGTACCTCAGTTTTTAATTGGACTATTTGGTATTTTGATGTCTAATTTCTTGAGTTCTTTATATATTTTGGAGATCAGCCCTCTGTCAGATGTGGGGTAGGTAAAGATCTTTTCCCATTCTGTAGGCTACCATTTTGTCTTATTGACCATGTCCTTTGCCTTACAGAAGCTGCTCAGTTTCATGAGGTCCCATTTATTAATTGTCGATCTCAGTGTCTGTGCTACTGGTGTTATATTCAGGAAGTTGTCTCCTAGCACAAGGCTTCTCATTTGTCTGTGATGTCTTGTAAGGGAATCATCACCCTGTTAGAGGATAGCTCCATTTAACTTTTTATATCTGTCTGGGTATATATTTTATGAAGCTTCTATAGTAGTAGATTTTCATATAACTTTTGGAAAGATCTTTAGGTATTGTTTATCCCTCGTTGTATTCCCTCCTTTACCCTGCTCTCCACCTCTTATCCTAATTTAGCTTTTCCTGTTCTGTTATTCCCCTTTACCATGCACATCATGGCAGTCTGTCTCCCCTCCTTTGAGAACCCTTACTAATTTCCTGACCTCTATAGGCATTCCAGAAGAAATACACATATCTTCAGTTTCAAAGCTAATACTCACAAATGAGAGAAAAGATGGGGCATGTGTCTTTCTGGGTCTGTTACTCAACTCAGAAAGATGATTTCCAGGTCCATCC
This sequence comes from Peromyscus leucopus, assembly GCF_004664715.2. Lineage (NCBI taxonomy): Eukaryota > Metazoa > Chordata > Mammalia > Rodentia > Cricetidae > Peromyscus > Peromyscus leucopus. Next base: position 65,614,483 of record NC_051065.1, on the reverse strand, counting down.
ATTTACCTGTGAATTTCATAATTTGGTTTTTCCCAATGACTGAATAATATTCCATTATATAAATATACCCCATTTTATTGTCCATTCATTAGTTGATGGGCATCCAGGCTGTTTCCACTTCCTGACTATTGTGACTACAACAGCAGTGAGTGTGGACTAGTATCTCTACAGTAGACTACAGAATCCTTTAGTTACACACACAAATGGAACAGCTGGGTCATGTGGTAGATTATTTCCAGTTTTTTGAGGGACATTCATACTAAGTTCTGTAATGGCTACACCAGTTTGAACTCCTACCAGAGGTGCGTAAGTATTCCCTATTCTCTACACCTATACCAGCATCTGTTGCTTTCTTTTCTTTTTTCTTTCTTTCCTTTTCCCCTCCCTCCCTACCCTTCTCTCTTTCTTTTTTCCTTCCTTCCATCCTTTCTTTTGGTATCATTTTGTTGTTGTTTGTTTTGTGTTGTTGTTGTTTCTATCAGGTAGCTTTTGCATTCTTTGGCTAGTACGGAAACTGACTTCCATCAGATGAATAGATCTTTACCACCGTTCTATGGGCTGTTTCTTCATTCAGACAATAATGCCCTTTTCTGTACAGAGACTTTTCAGTTCCACGAGGTCTCACTTGCAACTGTTGGCTTGTTTTTATTTATTTATTTATTTATTTATTTATTTATTTATTTATATTCATTTACATACCAACCACAGTTCCCTCTCCTTCCCCCTCCTGCTCTCTGCCCCCCATCCCTATTCATTCCTCAGAAAGGTTGACTCCATGGGGAGTTAACAAGGCTTATGCACCTGGTCCTACTGCCCAGGGCCCCACACACTGACTAGGCTACAAACTGTCACTCATATGCAGGCTTCCCAGCTATGGTCTAGTGTCTGTGTGCTTCCACAAGTTCAGGTCATCTGTCTCTGTGGGTTTCCCAATCATGATCTTGACCTGCTCCCCTTGCTCCTGTAACCCCTGTTCCTTCTCTTTGACTGGACTTTCTAGCTCAGCCTGTTGCTTGGATGTGGATCTCTCCATCTGCTTCTATCAGTTACTAGATGAAGGTTCTATGATGATAGTTAAGGTATTCATCAATCTGGTTACAGAGGAAGGCCAGTTCAGGTACCCTCTCCACTATTGCTAGGTAACAAGGAGGACCCTAAGAGGAATGTATGGATTGCCCTGGGAAGGGGAAAGAGATGAGATCTTCTGGGTAAACGGGGGAGGGGGGCAGTAAGGGGAATGGGATGGTTGAGTTGGGGGAGGGATGGAGTGGGAGAACAATGGAAGAGATATCTCCATAGAGGGAGCCATTATAGGGCTAGGGGGAAACCTGATGCTAGGGAAATTCCCAGGAATCCACAAGGATGACCCCAGCTAAGATCAACTGTTGGTTTTAATGCCTACCCTACTAAGGCTCTATTCAGAAAGTCTTTTACTGTGTTAGTGAGTTCAAACATATTCTCTGCTTTTTCCTGTCAGATACAGGAATTAAGTCTTATGTTGAGGTCCTTGATCTATTTGGAATTGAGTTGTATATAGGGTGAGGGATGAGGATCAGTTTCATTTTCTTCCTGTAGTTAACCAGCTTGACTGGCACTTTTGTTTTTAAGATGCTGTCATTTCTCCAGTGTGTATTGTTGGGCCCTTTGTCTAATCAGGTGGATGTATGAGTATGGGCTTATATGTGGGTCCTTAATTCTATTTCATTAATATATATCTGTTTTTATACCAGTACCATGCTGTTTTTATTACTATAGCTCTGTTGTATAACTTGAAATCTGGGATGGTAATATATCTAGCAGTTTTTTGTTGTTGTTCAGGGCCATTTTTGCTGTCCTGTGTTTTTTGTTTTTATATGAAATTTAAATAATTTCTGTGAAGAATGGAATTTTGATGGAGATTGGATTGAATATTTAGATGGATTTTGGAATGTTAACTTTTAACTATCCGCAAAATTAATTACCTTTAGCATGTATGTATGGAATTTTATTGTCAGATCTTTGTATGGTCCAGTTAACAAAGTTGAATTGATGCAAGCTAGGAGGAAGTAGAGAACAAAATCAAGGGACCAGGCTTAGGTTTTAAATGCCCAAGACATGCCCAGTCAGGAGAAGAAGCTTGGCAGCAGTGTCCAGTAAGACTGCCATGGGGATCAGTATTTGCAAGAATGAATCTGAAGTTAAAAATAAAAATATAGTTTAAATGAAGTTACATCATGTGGGGTGATTATGCTCTCCCTAAGACCCATAGACTATCTAACAAAAACCTCAGTGTCAGACAAGAGAAAACTCTCCTCAAGTTGTATATATGTAAGACAATAATTATAGAAGAAAGGGTTATGAATCTGAGAGGGAGGAGGGGGGCTATGGGAGGAGTTGGAGTGGGGAGAGGGAGGAAATAACATAAATATTATGTTCATGTATGAAATTCTCAAAAACAAATAAAACAAGAAGGCAAGACACAGGCTGAGGCAGAGGGCAGGGCTGATAGCAGTTACTTTCCTGGATGGCACTGTTTGACTTGGCACACCTTCTGAGGTCTTTCTAAAATGTCATTCTCAAGGGCATGCTTTTGTCTGGCTTCAAGTTGGCACTTCCTCAAGGCTTTGGCTGACACTGCTTAGAGACTAATGAGGCAAGGAGACACTGTCTAACAGGACTCGGATAGAACTGTTTTTAATTCCTGTGTGATGAATTAAGAATACCAGAAACAGAGAGGATTGCATTTCCCTGCTTGCCACTCCAACAAGCACAGTTAGTTACACTGGATCTCTGTCTGCTTCTATAATTAATATTCTAGGAATCAGGATGTGTGCCAAACAGTAGTGGTGGATGACTTCATTCTTCTATTATGAAAATGTTCAAGAATAAAAAAGAGAAATGAGACAATGGATACCAATAGGTAACTACCAATTACTTTCATTAGTCATTAACATTTTATTTTGCTGAAGCATCTGGAAGTAAAGGAAAGATGTTATGGACACTGGGACACATCATCCCCCTAGAGCTTCAGGACAAATCCATTCAGAATTAAGAATTGTCCCCATGCAAACACACTGCCATTACCATAACACACAAAGCTGGCCCTGATCACCCGGGAGTCTATGTGCCCTCAATTTGATAGGTCATTTTAGTTCAGGTCCCTGAACCTCAGCTTTGCTTATTCTTATATTCTGCTTGTTAAGTGGTGATAAGAACAGTGCTTTCTTCCTCACAGGGCTTTTGTGAGACTATGAAAAGTAGAACTTGATCCCTTTGAAAGACTCAAAGCACTCTACTTCCTTGATGGAATATCTATGTGTGGAAGTGAGAGTTATCAGAGATAGAGAAGATTGAACCCCTCTCACACCATTGTTCTGGGAAGGATGATATGTGTATTAAGAGATACCACTCATGGGTAACTCTCAACATAGGCAGCCTATGTCACTTCACAGAAGATGATTCCCATGCTGGGTAGCCATAAAAATAGAAGCCAAAAAGTAAACTCACAGTTTCCTGGATAATCATCATGGCCTGGTCCATGTATGACAACCTAAACAGAATCCTTGGTTATGATGACAAAGTAGTATCTCATCATAATCAACTCTGTCAATCCTTCAAGGATTTACTTCCTCAGATTTGATTCCTGCAAGAGAAAGGCTCCACACAAGGCCTCCCAGCATAAACACAGCTATGTCTTAACTCAGAGGTGATTAACTAAAACCAAAGTCACTAGGGTGGATTTTAATCCAATTTGACTGGTTGCTGTGGGATGTTCTGTATGTTCTGTGGGAGCCCGTTCTTGGGTTCTTTGTGGCTTTACCCAGCAGGTCTGCATAGAGGATGATTAGGACCACAGGCCTGAGTACAGGTGTCTGAAATGGTCTGCACTTGGCTGTGGGATGGTCTGTATGTCAAGTTGCTCTGATTGGTCAATAAATAAAATACTGATTGGCCCATGGCTAGGCAGGAAGTATAGGCGGGACTAACAGAGAAGAGAAATAAACGAACAGAAAGGCAGAAGGAGTCACTGCCTGCAGCAGCCGCCAGGACAAGGAAGATGTGAAAATGCCGGTAAGCCACGAGCCTTGTGGCAAGGTATAGATTTGTGGAAATGGATTAATTTAAGCTATAAAAACAGTTAGCAAGAAGCCTGCCACAGCCATACAGTTTGTAAGCAATATAAGTCTCTGTGTTTACTTGGCTGGGTCTGAGCAGCTGTGGGACTGGTGGGTGACAGAGATTTGTCCTGACTGTGGGCCAGGCAGGGAAACTCAAGCTACAACTGGTGTCTTTATAAGAAAAAGGCATTGTGACACAGATACACACAGAAGCAAGACCACACGAGAGAGCACAGTGAGATGACAGGATTTGAGATGTGCCAGGATTTGTAGGACTGGCTTACATAGTAGGGAGTGGTAGTCTAACAATTGCTGTCTGTACTCTGGAAAGGCAAAGAACCCAGTAGTGCATAGTCCATGAAGCTGGGTCCTCAAAAGGCTCGATACCATGCTGAAAGGCTGGAAACTTCCAGGAGAGGTGTTGGGAATAAGCTTGTATGGAAAGGCTGAAGAAGCTGGAGTCTGACATCAGCAGACAATGGCAGCAGGAATAGATACATTTGATCAGGAGACAAAGGAACTTGTATAGTGCTCTGGATTACCTTCCCAGCCCATTGGATTGTGCTGCTCACATTCAGGGGATGCCTTTCTTCTTCAGTCATTGTCCCACATGACTCAGTAGACATGCATCTCACCATTCTCTTCATCTCTTCCAGTCAACATCAGCCATCACAGCAGCTAAGGAGAGAGCAGCCTGAGGAGGAATCTACTGCATCTTAATCTTGGCCTTCAGAAACCAGGATATGATGAATAAGTTTCTGTTATTCAATCCATCCGGCCTGTGGTACCGCATTCTGCCACGCTCAGCAGAGGAACATACTAACCTTCAGGGCATACCTGATAGGAGGATGAGAAGCCAACTGGATCCTGGAAGCTCATCACACTTGGGGGAACCAAAGCTTGCTGGTTTAATCATCATTTACTGAGTATCTATGGTCTATCAGCACTGGATACATGAAGCAGGCACCAAGGGACATAAATGTCCATGTACTTGGATGAGGGAAACACAACTTTAAACTTTATATTCTGAGGGTCCAAGTCATCTCATATAGGATGAAACATTGACTTGTAATTAACCATAAATTTTATATTAAGGTCTGACATACTTCAAATTCTATCCTTTAAAAATGTTCTTGGTGTCATCTTTGCAATAAATAGTTTGCAGAGGCAGGGCCCAGCACCACATACACCTTTTATGTCATGAAAGTTGCCTTGATGACACACCAGTTAGATCTCAGCAGTTTTGCTTAGTAGTTCAAAAAACTCTACCCTTCATTTCTGACTAGAGAGAAAAAAAGGAGAAGGAATACCAATCTAGTAATCTTGATTAATTTTGCTCTAAAATAAAATATTAGCCTTTTTATGATAAAAATTTATGGCAAGAGGCACTTGGTGTCTCTTGTTCTGGGAAATATTTTGCTACCTCTACTTTCTTGAATTTGACTTCATTTAAAAGGGGAACTAGAAGTCTTGATGGGACCCCTGGCATAGTATAAAAAGAGGAGCCTGGCCATGGAGCAACACCAGACCCAGAAGAGGCAAGGTGTCACATCATAAATTCTAGGAGCTCAGCCTCACCTGTGCAACACTCTGCCATGTTTCTGATGTTTCTCCCTAAAGTTCAAATCTGATGTCACTCATCATTTGCTCTCTAATCTTTACTGAGTCCTGAGCATGAGGGTCAGCTCTGTATTTGTGGTGCTTTTATGCTCCATAGAATTTAAATTGCTCAAATGCCACTTTCCTGCTTATTTCCTTGCTGACCTTGGGGAGTCCTTTATTATTATTATTATTATTATTATTATTATTATTATTATTATTATTTGGTTTCTCAAGACAGGGTTTCTCTGTGTAATAGCTCTGGCTATCCTGGAACTAACATTGTAGATCTGCCTGCCTCTGCCTCCCGAGTGCTGGGATTAAAGGTGTGCGCCACCACCGCCCAGGGACCTTGGGCTATCTTAAGGCTTCTCATTTTCTCCACATAGATATCTGATGTGATTAAATGAGAAGCCAAAGCCCAAGTGCTCACCCTAGTACCTGGCAGAGTATGGCACATACACAGTAGGTGGCCATTTTGCCACCAGTATGTGAGTGATTCTCACAGGCTTTCCAGCCCTTTCACCAGTGCTCATACTTTGCGCACATTTTTACAATGCTCATATCGGCCCAGTACAATGCACCTTGTCACTTGTGAATCGAAGGAACACAGACCTGGCAAGGAGGATGCTTAAGGAAACAGGTATGGAAAGACAGACCTGAGTCCCTGGTCTTAAACTGCCAATAACATCTGGATCCCATTACCTCCATGACAATGAAAAGGGAGTGATCTGATGAATGATTCCAACTTTGGGTTTATTAGGCCTGATTATGGTTTAAAATTTTTTATCTTTGTGACAAAGTTTTATATAGCCCAGGCTAATTTCAAACTTGCCATGTTTGACATGAGTCATATTTACATGACTGTAGGACCTAGGACCATCTTGAACTTGTGATCTTCATGCCTGTACCTCCTAAATGATGGAATTACATAGATAGATGTTCATGATCACCCCCAGTTTCTATGGTGCAAAGCCTTGAGCCGAGGGCTTCATTTATGCTAAGACAGACCTCTATCAAATGAGCTGCATCCCAAGGCATAGGAAGCTATATTCTTTTAAGCGTGTAGATGCTCTGTGGAAAAGTTCATGGTCAGTACCTTTGAAAAACATTGAATATTTTTCTTTCTGTCCTGGAGAATCAGTGTCTTTAAAAACCTTGGATTACAAACAAAACCAACCAACCAACCAACAAACCCATGGTCCTGTGATCAGAATGAAAAATTTTCAAAGTTGTTTGGTTATTGGGACATTTTCTTCCTCGTGTGCAGCACCCTTTCACATCCTGTGACTCATGACTTGCAAACATTCTCCAGGAAATGTTGGACCAGAAGGCCCTTCAAGGCCTTTGAAAGGTTTATTTTTAGGTATCACAGTTCCCCTTATCTTTCTAATAATTCCTTTTCTGAATTTTTTCCTACATCAACATCCTTCTCAGTCTTTGTTTTTTTTCATGGCCTCAGGCTTAGCTGTGTCTGGAGAGGTGAGCTGTTCTGCCCACCCTCCTGGCTTTTTGTTCAGATTGCAAATGTGTGAATCAGACAAATCAGGTGTTCTGAATCTCACTTCATATAAAATAGAATTATAACAATAGTCCAATAATTGATGAAATTATTAATTTTCCATGAAGGAGATGAAACTGAGGCCACAGAATTAGCATCAGTAGATTTAGCTCTTGAAAAATCTACTTGTAATGCCTGAAGTATGGTGGTTTGGAGTGACAATGTGTGATAATTACAGTAACACTTACTTTGTTCTTAGGGGTCAGAACGTCAAGAGGGGAAGGCAATAAAGCTAGTGTTTAATAACTTCACTTAGGCAGAACTATGACTATTTCCTCCTCCCCTCGCATCTCTTTGCCTCCCCTCCCTCTCCTCTCTCCCTTGTTCTCTCTTTTTTCCTTCCTCCCTCCCTTCCTTCCTTCATTTATTTATTTACTTACTTACTTTTTGGTTGCAAAAGATGTTCTTTTATCAGAGATAATACTTCAACACAGCTATGGTTAAAATACTAATAAGCATTGTTTCCATTACTAAGATTTTTTTTATTCTTCTCTCCGGAGGTATCACCATCCCTGATTTCAAGCCATATTACAGAGCTATAGTTATAAAAATCACATGGTATTGGCATAAAAATAGACATGTTGATCAATGGAATCGAGTTGAAGACCCAAATGTAAATCCACACACCTATGGGCACCTGATTTTTGATAAGAAAGCCAGAAAAAAAGATTTTTAATAATAATATAAAAGCCATGAAAAAAAGAAAGCATCTTCAACAAATGGTGCTGGTCTAACTGGATATTGGCATGTAGAAGAATGCATGCAGACCTGTATCTATTACCCTGCACAAAACTCAAGTCCAAGTGGATCAAAGACCTCAGCTTAAAACCAGATACACTGAACCTGTTAGAAGAGAAAGTAGGGAATAGCCTCGAATGCAGTGGTGCAGGAGACAACTTTCTGAACAGAACACCAATCTCGCAGGCACTAAGATCAATAATTAATAAACGGGACCTCATGAAATTCAAAAGCTTCTATAAGGCAAAGGACACTGTCAATAGGACAAAATAGCAGCCCACAGAATGGGAAAAGATTTTCACCAACTCCACATCTGACAGAAGGCTAATATCCAAAATATAAAAAAGAACTCTTTCTTTCTTTTGTTTTCTTTTTATTTGAGACAGGAGGTTATTTACCCCAGGCTGGTCTTCAGCTTTCTGTATAATAAAAAACGACTTTGTATTTTCTGTCTCCTCTTCCTCTGGAGTACTGAGGTGATAGGCATGCATCCTTATGCTGCCTTGGAGGTATATCTTTTTAAAATGTATTTCTTATTACGTATACGATGTATTTTGATCTTACCCATCTCCTTCCCCTCCAACTCCTACCAGATCCTTTCCCTCACACACCCTGTAAACTTTATGTCTTCTTCCTCCACCTCCTAACATCCTTGAGTCCAATTAGTGCTGCTGATATGTGCGTGAGTGTAGGACCATCTACTAGAGCACGGGGAGACACAACTTTAATGCAGAGATTTTACTAGTAAATGTAACAACCTTTAAAAGTTCATGAACTACCAGAACTTGTTAGAGAGTAAAACGGTTCTAAGTTTTATAAAATGCAAATAGTGAAGCTGGAAATTATAAGAAAGCTCCACCTTGAACTTCAGTAAACAGGACATGTGTCATGAGGAGTATCCCAGTGGACTCCTTCTGCAGGGAACTTGATGTTCACAGGGTCCTGGTATTCCTCTTCCTTGGTTGTAAAACTCTGTGATTATGGACTCTTCTGTTACTTTTTTCCCAAAAGACAAATACCAGTGGAAAAAAAAAACCCTCATCTTCCTTGTGCTGAGAAATTTGCAGTTTGCCTGCATCAGGATTCTTAAAGCATATTTCATTTTGTCTGTACAGTTGCCATGGAGGCTGACCTGAGGACATTGGGGACAGTCTGGCACTGTGTTGCCCTCAGCACTGTGGAAGTAAACTCAGCCTCAGAGTATCATTGGCTTGAAGAGAGATGTAGAGAACAAATGTTCCCCAGTGGTGCTGTTGGGCTTTAGACATGATGGAGTGTAGAGCTCCCACCTCAGGGTTTGACTTATGGACTTAATGAGTAGTGTGATGAATTCATATATTAAAGAATTAGGAATGCAGCTGTGTGACTGTGGACTATTTAGTCCTAAATGGGATACCTATATCACACCCCTACCCCACTCCCACCAAGGCTCAGGGATCACCCAGGAAGAAGGGTAGAAAGAGCCAGGGTTTGGGAGGACCTGAGTTAAACAGTGTCTTTTGGACATGACAGGACCTCTGTTCAAGTAGTGGCAACCTGCACAAGAGCAAGCCAGTTAACATTCCAGCATGGAGCAGAGGAGGGCTCATAAGCCCCCACCCTTAGCTGAGGAGCCATGGATGGTTGTGACTTCTGGGGGAGGGAGAGTCAGTTTTCTGTAAGGGTGTAGACTCTGTTAGGTCTACCATGTTCTGGCCGATGTGGTGGATGGCTCCTTACCCATGAGAATTTCAGCAGCACAAATTGGACTTGTTATTTTATGATTAAAAAAAAACTGGGGACACAAGTTGAGAGAGGATAGGGAGATGGTAAGGTAGATCTGGGAGGAGTTATTGGGAGGAGTAGTAAGCGTGGTTAAAATACATTGTATGAAATTCTCAAAGAATTAATAAAAATATATTAAAATCCTGACCCTGACATGTCCTCCTGATCCAGTATAAGAAACTAAGTGCCTGAATCCTGTGCCCTCAAAAGACACCATTTTTACACAAACCTTTAAGAGTTGAACTTTTTTTTAAAATTAAATTTGTTCTTTGACAATTTTATACATGTATATATAATACATTCTAATTACTCTCACCCTCTACCCTCTATTATCTCCCTCCTACCCCCATTAACCTCCTTGTCTTTCCTACAAATCTCTTTCTCACATTAATGCATTTTTGTTTTGTCTTGTAACTCACTTGCCCTTAACCAGAGTCATCTAAGTGATTGCAGGTTTGGAACTATCCTAGTGGGCACAGCGGTGAGTCTGCAACTAAAGACAGTGACTGCCCCTCCCTTTTCCCTAAGCTTTTTGTTTTCATCAGTCCAAATTCTACTTACTCATTAAGTCTGAGTTTAAAAGCCATACACTTTGGGAATATTTTTTCTTTACAGTATCCATACATCTGTCCATCCACTCACCCATCCATTTGTCCATCCATTCACCCACCCACCAATTCAACCACCCAATCCACCCACTTATGTATGCATCCATCTCTCTATCTACCCACATGTTTGCTTACCCGTTTTGCACACTATATGAATGCTGTGCCTATCAGGTTTTTGTCCTTTGTCCTTTGAATTAGTTGCTGGTCTCTTGTGATGTGCATTATAGAGATCTTACTGAGTTGTTCATGGTTTGTTCCCCACCTTTGTCAAACAGTTATTGGAATGTAGAACAAAGGCTTAAATGTAGTAGAAAAGCACTTTGATGATTAGCAATGAAGGGCATTTTTTTTTTTTTTTTTTTTTTTTGGTTTTTCGAGACAGGGTTTCTCTGTGTAGCTTTGCACCTTTCCTGGGACTCACTTGGTAGCCCAGGCTGGCCTCAAACTCACAGAGATCCGCCTGGCTCTGCCTCCCGAGTGCTGGGATTAAAGGCATGCGCCACCACTGCCCGGCTCTAAGGGCATTGTTTTTTTATTGTTGAACTATTATATTTAATTTTTAATTTTTTATTAGTTCTTTGAGAACTTAATACAATGTATTTTGATTATATTCATCTCTTCCATTAGTTCTTCCCAGATCCACCTTCTTCTCTATCTACCTAACTTTGTTTCCTTTAAAATTAAAAAAATTAAATCCATCAACTTCAATTCTCCATATTCTTGGATGTGTGGCCTTCCACCAAGCATGGTTGATTGCAACAACCACCAGAGTCCATATGCGCAGCCTCCCTGCTGTGCCAGAAGAACAATCTCCTTGTACTCCACCACCGCCTCTGGCTCTTACAGCCTTCCTGTGCCCTCTCCCTCAGTGGTCCCTGAGCCTTGGGAGAAGGGGTAGGATATTGACGTCCCATCCAGGTCTGAGCATTCTGCAGTTTCTTGCTCTCTGCTTCTGGGCAGTTGTGGTTCTCTGTGTTAATTTTTATATACTGAAAAAAAAGAAGCTTCTCTGATGAAAATTAAGAGATGAACTAATCTATGGGTATAATAACAAGTCATTCGGAGTCAGTTTAACACTATGACCATTCAGCAGAATAATAGTAGGTTCTTTCATAGGGTCTTTGACCTGTCTACCCACAGATTTTTAGCTCTGATAATGGTGCCATGTATGGGTTTCATCTTATAGAGTGGGCCTTAACCAGAGAGTAGTTGATTACTCCCACATCATTCACGTTATTATTGCACCAGTGGAGATGTCTTCCCAGGACAGTCATTACAGCTTTCAGAGTCCACTACTGGGTAAGATTGAAGGTTACTTTTCTCTTCCTCTCCAGCACTATGAAAGCTAGCCAGTAGAGATAAAGCTTTTAGGTCAGGACTAGCATGATTTCTCCTTGTTCCGTGACTCAAGACTGTAGTGTCTTCTTCAGCAATAGGATCTTACTCTGTCAAGATCTAAAAGCAGATATTTCTTAACGTATCTCTTGTATGTAGTTTGTGTGCTACCCAGTGGCAAATAAGCAACCTCTTTAGGAACTTCAGTCCTTCAAAGACATTGAATATTTCTAATAACCCACTGTGGTAGTTCGTCAATTTGATACAAGCTGTAGTTATTTGGGAAGAAGGAACCTCCGTTGAGGAATTGCTTCCATTCAGTTGTCCTATCGGCAAGTCTGTGGGGGCATTTTCTTGGTTGATGATTGATAAAGGCCCAGTCCACTGTGGATTATGCCATCTCTGGGCACATGTGCCTGGACTGCATAAGAAAACAGGCTCAGCAAGCTATGAGGAGCAAGCCAGTAAGCAGCCTTCTTCCATGGCCTCTGCTTCAGTTCCTGCCTTTGGGTTCCTGCTCTGACTTCCCTTCATGATGGACTGTAAACTGTAAGATGAAATAAATCTTTTCCTCCCCAAGTTGCTTTGGTCAGGTTTTTGTTACAGCAAAAGAGAGCAAATTAAGACACCAACATTGCTAACTCTTCTGATTTTGCATGCATGGCAACTCCTAACGTTTATAACTCTGAAGGCTGGTGCTTTTTTTTTTTTTTTACATATTCCCTGCAATGTTTGCCTATAGAAGTGAGTTGTGATGGTACAGGTAGATGTAGCCAGATAAATCTTTCCCACATTAATTAATATTAAGCCTCAGACCCACCAGTCTGAGGCTTAATATTAATTATAAACTGTTTGGTCTATGACTCAGGCTTCTTGCTAGCTAACGCTCTCATCTTAACCCATTTCTATTAATCTATATTTTGCCACTTGGTCATGGCATTACTGGTCTGCTAGCATCTTGTTCCTTGGGTGGTGGGCTAGCATCTCCCCTGACTCCATTTTTCTTCTCCTTGTATCTTTGTTTGGATTTCCTGCCTGGCTATAACCTGTCTTGCCAAAGTATCTTCTTTATTAACCAATGGTAGCAACACATATTCACAGCATACAGAAAGACTATCCCATAGCAGGCAGAGGAATCTGAGTCATGTTTGGATCAGGAAGGAGCCCAAGGGAGGTTGCCTTGTGCTCCAAGTGAAGGGACTTACCAGTGCATTGTTGATTATGGTGATGTTTGCTACATTGCTCATGTGACGAAGGTGTCTACTGCTTTTTTTTTTTTTTAGCATTGCTGTAATGCCCCCCCCCCCCCGAGTTTTTCCTTGTTTAGATCAGAGACTATGTTGGCTACCATCTCCTTCACTTGCTACTTGATTTTTCTGCAAGGAAACTGGAGGATCTCATGCTTAGGTTTGCAGAATCTCAGTAATTAAAAGAATCTCACATCTTCTGACCTTTTATGATGGCTGGAGGGCGTCTTCTGGCTCCTGCTTTCTCTGTGGGTGACCTTTCCTTGTCTCTCCATTTTCCAGGAGAAAACTTAGGCTTCCTGTCTTCTCCCATCATATTTGCATCCTTCTTTCTCTCTGTTCTTCCTTCTAATTTGCTCAAATTAATTAAGCCCTGAGTATATGCTGATCATGATGTCAGGTGCTAGCCAAGGATCTTATAAGACTCATGACTATTGATGATTAATCCTGAACAGTACAAATAAATGAACTCATTAATGAAAAGTGCTTGGCACTATGTAATCAAGTCTGCAGAGCGTTAGCTCCACTAAAACTTGGCAGGGAAAAGGATGTTAGGACACACAGTACAGAAATCCAGCTTTACTCATTTTGAAACTAGAACTTGAATTCAGGGAGAAGGTTATAGTTATAATTTGGTATTTAACAGTCTGCGGGGTGGGAGAAGGGAGGAAAAACTCAGAAGGTCTCTGTCTAGATTTTGCTGAGGCTATACTGTGGGATTTTTGTACTCACACAGTTCAGCATCTGCCTGAAAATGCAGGTCAGGTCAGGAAGTCCCAACAGGAGGGAAGGTGGCTGCAACATTTCTGTTCTTCTCAGGCACCTCAGATTCCCTCTCTCAAGGAGGGAATAAGCATGTACTCATTGTGGCTATTGTGCAGTGTGCTGAAGTGTGTTGTTTGAAAACTGTTGGTACTCTCCTACTTGACAAATTTGCTCTGGTCTCCTTAGAGGCAGCCTTGTTACTGAAGGAACCCTCATAAGTCAACTGTCTCAGGGAGCTACTTTTCCAACCTGGAAAAAACTTTCTTTGCGTTTACTGCATTACTTCATGATTCTCAGCATTTCTTGCTTAGGGAACAGCTTTCACAGCACACCACAGCACCCAGTGCAAAAGAGACATCGAGAGATATTGGCCCAAATGTATATCAGGGTACTTTACCAAGGCCAAAAGGATCATGTGGGGGTTAGATGGGATAATACATTTTAAAGCATTTGAAATTTCAAAGAAATATGCAAATAGTTAATATTTATTGAACACTTTTTAAGTGCTGCACAGTGTTTCAGAATCTCTATAGTATCTAGTTATTTAATGCTCACTAAACACATATCAACAGCACACAAAAGACACACACTGAAAATGAAAAGCAAAGTAGGAGATAGGTGTGGCCCAATGGCAGAGCACTTTCCTAGCAGATGCAAGGCTCTAAGTGTCAACCCCCTAGTGAGAGGGGGAAGGAGGGAAGAGAGGGAGAGACAGATAAGGAGAAGGGATGGGAGAAGGGAGGGGTGGTGGGAGGGAAGTAGAAAGACAGAGACAGACAGACAGACAGACAGACACACACAGAGAGAGAGAGAGAGAGAGAGAGAGAGAGAGAGAGAGAGAGAGAGAGAGAGCACTTGAGATCATGAGCCTCTCAAGGAAGAGCCTTTATTAAAAACCCTAATTTGGGGACTGGCAAGATGGTTCAGTGGGTAAAGGTGTTTGTTGCCAAGTCTGATGACCTGAATATAAGCCCTAGACCCACATGGTAAAAGGAAAGACAAAGTCCTGCAAGGTGTTCCCTGGCCTCCACACATGTGCTTTGTTACATATGTGCCCCTCCCCACAGATTGAATAAATGTACAAAAATTAAGTTAAAAAGGAAGCCTTAATGTTCTTAAATATAATTGTGAAAAGCAGGTGCTCATCCTTGGCCTTTATCGAGGTGTAATAAAGTTGTGGGAGATTTGATGCAGTTTTCTTTATTATAATCAATATTTCAGATACTGATTAATGTCACATTTATAATCACCTTCATAGCATTTATTCCTCCTGAAAGAGATCTTTATTTGAAAATCTTTCCTAAGGGAGTGAATTTGTTCATAGACTTCATCCCATTTTTATTTCTTTATTTTTTTCTATTTTTTTTTTTTTTTATTTTACAACACCATTCAGTTCCACATAATGGCCACAGATTCCCCTGCTCTCCCCCCCTCCCCCTCCCCCCAGTCCACCCCCCATTTCCACCTCCTCCAGATCAAGGTCTCCCCCGAGGACTGCAATCAACCTGATAGACTCAGTCCAGGCAGGTCCAGTCCCCTCCTCCCAGACTGAGCCAAGCATCCCTGCATAAGTCCCAGGATTCAAACAGCTGATTCCTGCAACGAGCCCAGGACCCGGCACCACCACCCAGATGCCTCTCAAACAGATCAAGCCAATCGACTGTCTCACCCATTCAGAGGGCCTGATCCAGTTGGGGGCCCCTCAGCCTTTGGTTCATAGTTCATGTGCTTCCATTCATTTGGTTATTTGTCCCTGTGCTTTATCCAACCTTGGCTTCAACAATTCTCGCTCATATAAACCCTCCTCTTTCTCACTAATTAGACTCCCAGCGCTCCACCAGGGGCCCAGCCGTGGATATCTGCATCCAGATTCCTCAGTCCTTGGATGGGGTTTATGGCACAACTATCAGGGTGTTTGGCCATCCCATCACCAGAGTAGGTCCATCCCGGCTGTCTCTCGACCATTGCCAGCAGTCTTTTGCGGGGGGTATCTTTGTGGATCTCCGTGGGCCTCCCTAGCTCTCTGCTTCCTCCCCTTCTCATGTGGTCTTCATTTACCATGGTCTCCTATTCCTTGTTCTCCCTCTCTTTTCTTGATCCAGCTAGGATCTCCCACTCTCTTTCCCTCGACCCTCGCCCTTCATTGCTCTCACTCATGTCCAGGCTGTTCATGTAGATCTCATCCATTTCTCCGTGTCTTTCTTGGGGTCCCGTTTTCCAGGTAGCCTCACTGGTGATGTGAGTAGCAGTCCAGTCATCCTTGTTCCACATCTAGCATCTTCCTATGAGTGAGTACATACCATATTTGTCTTTCTGAGTCTGGGTTACCTCACTCAGGATGATTTTTTTCTAGATCCATCCATTTGCCTGCAAACCTCATGATGTCATTGTTTTTCTCTGCTGAGTAGCATTCCATTGTGTATATGTGCCACAATTTATTTATCCATTCTTCAGTTCCCATTTTCATTTCTACAGATGGACAACAAAACACCTGAAAAAGTCTTGATGTTTATTGTTCCCCATCAAAGCTAGTGCTATCAAATGCAGGGTGAGGTCCTGGGTATTACATGGGGAGAGGCAGTTTAACAGCTGCAGGCATGTGGCCCGCAGATAGTCATGACACATACAGCAGGCTGCCTTTCAACTCTGTTTGACCTGTCCCTCCATGGACCTTCCCTATGGATAGGTGATGATCGCATAGAGAATGCAATTCAACTGTGGCCACCGTGACTCACAAGCTCACAGACTCACTGTTCATAACACTATCACCAGCTGCATAGTAAGCACCGATGATGTGTTAGATTGTGACATGTTTTTGTTTAGGAAAAAATCAGGATCAGTGCGCCTTGAGAAGATGGTTTTAGCCTTTGCAATTTCTCTCCTGTGTAGTCTCCTCGACAGTAAGTTGCTTCTTGTCTGACATCTGGTTTTTGGTTGATGACACTTCTTAGCTAGTAATCAGAGCATACACTACTGTGCTGTTGATTTTTTTTTAAAGGTGAATGTAATGAGGACTTTGATTCTGAGCATAAAATCAAGAAGGGTCGAATACAGACCATAAGCTAAACATAACCAACCAACTCAGTAGCATACCCCAATCCTACACTGAAAATCTAATAGATCTGTGAATACGTAAGGTCAAAAAAGGTGCTCATATATCAGAGCAAATGTAGACAATTCAAAACACAAGTGAGAAGGGAGAAGAGACAGAGAGGAGACAGGTGGGAATTAGTAAGAGAAATTAGTAGAAATACTCTTTTTGGTGATAGTGCTAGGCAATCTGTCAGTGGAAGTTACTCTTGGTTCTACCATGCAGGATACCAAGATCTCTGTTCCCCCAAACTATATGTGACTGTTAGAGCTTCTTTCTATAGGCTGACATCCCCAGGCATCTACCTCCTACTGGCTGATATCCAAGATATCTTCTAGAGACCAGATGCAACTGTCCCCAAAATAGGTTTAGCTTTTGCACCCACCATCACCACCTTGAAGAGCAGAGCTTGCAGGTCAGGCAACAAGTATGCATCTTGACTGCTTTTGTCTGCCCTTAGTCTTTCTGGCTCCATCTGTAGTGGGAAGGCTCTTCTTTTGATTGATCTGCAGAGACAAACTGATATGAAGAAGACTTCCATAGTTGGCTGCAATCTGTTAATGCTCAACAGCTGTTTATTCTGAGGTGACTGTTTTTCTTTATATTTTCTTTGCATACAGGTACTTCCAGTAATGTCTTCCCAGGTCCTTACTATGATGTCCTTGTAGGTCCTCACAGTGATGTCTTCCCAGGTCTTTACTATGATGTCCTCCCAGGTCCTCACAGTGATATGTTCCAAGGTCCTCACAGTGCTGTCTTCCCAGGACCTTACTATGATGTTCTCGTAGGTCCTCACAGTGATGTCTTCCAGGTGCTATGAAAAAGTCCTTGATGAAATTCACTTCTTGGTGAGGCTCTGCATAGCTCATTTCTACTGGTCCGGGCACCAGAATCTCAAGAAAGCCATGTAAATGGAGCATGTATAGTATAGCCAACCCAGGGTTATTGAGGTACTCCATCCAGAGAGCAAGCTTTTTAGTGAGTGAACTTTCACTAGGGAATGAGAGTGATCTATGTCACTATAGGCATAAGTGATGATCATTGTGGTGTTACTAAGCACAGTTAGTAGTTAAGCACTTTCGTACACTTTGCCATCACTCATATTTTTTCCATTGCTTAGAGGAGAGTTAAGTCCAGACAGACTGACTTCCTGAAGGAACATGAGTAAAGAGGCCAAGGGTTGACTGTATAGAACAGTGCTTCTCAATCTTTTCAATGCTGTGGCTCTTCGATACAGTTCCTCCTGTTGTGGTGACCCTCAACCGTAAAATTGTTTTCATTGCTACTTTATAACTATAATTTTGATACTGTTATAAATCATAATGTAAATATGTGTGTTTTCTGATGGTCTCAGGTGACCCCTGTAAAAATGTTGTTCGACCCCCTAAAGGGTCCTGACCCACAGGTTGAGAACTGCTGGTATAGAGGCTTCCAGAGTTTGTGTTTAAAGCAGCTGGACTGCATGCATGACAGTGTATGGCAAGAGGACTGTTGAATTAATGTAAAGGTTCAGTTTCTCTCCCTGGTATTCTGGCAACAGTGTCCATGATGAGAAAATGTGTGCTTCATTGAATTTCCCATTGGCCTTGTTGGACAGAGTGTGGACCCTGCTGGTGTGTTCTAGAAAGGGCTTCTCTTTCATGGAGACTCAGGATTCCAAACAGATGCTAACTCCCCATGCCCATCCTTCCCCTTATTCTTGGTGTCTTTTGTGGGGGTGAGAACAACTTTCCTAGTGTAAGGCTCTGTATAGTTCAGAGGTCGCTTGAAGAAATCGAATGCAGTTTTCTATTTTCAATACTTTCCTGTCTCAAACATAGGCAAGTTGCTTTTCTCCTCTAAATTGTATCATAAATAACAATAAAAAGGTTCAGGAACTATTTCTTGAGAAAATAATCATAATGGAAATGAAAGTGTGGTAATTTTGGAAGACATATGGAACCCGATTTTAAATAGAGCTGACACAATGGAAGTAAAGAAAGTAGATTGGGGTGGTTGGGGAAAGATACCTCTGTGTTCTCACACTTCTTTGTCTGGGCTCCACCACAGTGGTCTTTTAACAGCATGCAGTATTCTTCTTGGAGATTGTACTGGGTTTTGTGAGGGCTACAAATCAAAGCACTGCTCTCTGTGGTAAGGAGTTTAGAATCTTGTTAGAAGCAGAAGAGTGTCACGTTTAAAACACTAAAATGTGCTTTATGGGAGAGACAGTAAACCCTATAGGCTTTAAGGGGACAGAGCACTCTATAATGGAGAGAGATATTGATTGGAATTTGGGGGATGGAATGGCTAGGTTAATGAGCTAGGAGGCAGATAAGTCTTTCAGGAACAGCAAGAATCAAGGAGTGGGCCCTGAGGACAACTAGAAACCTCCGTCCAGTTGAGCAACAGGCCGTATCCTCCAGGACAAGCAGGGCCTTTTCCAAAAGGAAATTCAAAGCGACATGATGGTTGGGATGAAATGTAGCCTTCAGAACAGACACCCAGTGAGTTTACAGTGATCATGCATGGACATGTCAGGGCCAGGCATGTAAATGACAGCAGTGTTTGTTGGGGCATACCATTGTGAAAAATGGGAGGCTTTTCAAGTAAAAACCATGTTGATTGCTTATGGAAATGGTAGGCAACTGTGTTTTTTAAATCCAGATAAGTAAGATTTGGCTTATGCCTTTAAGAAGTGGCTGTGACCTCACTGGGATAAAATATCTACACAGCAGGTAAGCATCTGCCAAGTCAGATGAACTGGCTGACCTGTGGCTGGACACCTTGTTAGCAGAAACAGAGAAGGTAGCTAAGGAGCCATTTGAGAGGAAGAGTCTCACATTGGATTGCAATATCCTGAGTGTGTCTAACAGGGAGAGTTAAGGAAGAGGGCAGAGACAGGAAGTTGGATGAGATGACCTCTGGGGGCCAGCCTCTGGTTTGAAGACATCCTTAGGAAACAGTTGGGAACCTGACTTGAAGGTTGAGCCTAGATCACACCCACAGCCCTCTTTTGTGGTAGGGAAGCAAAGGTCTGGGTACCTGGAGAGGGCTTTGTTCAGACCCGATAGCAGGGAAGTATCTTTGGGAACAAATCAGGGCTCATCAACCATTGGGGCTCATAACAGCTAAGGGAGGGATGCTGAGGAAAAGTTGCAACTGTTGGCACTAGGAAGCTGGAGTAGTCACAGGCAGGTGGGAAGGGATGTGCATAACTATCGTGAGCTCTGCTTTTCAAATATTCAGGAATCCTTTATGGTGTGTGCAAAGTGTGGATAATGAACCCAGCAACTCCTCCCAAGGGAAATAAGAGGGCAGTCACACCCTTGACTTAGTGCACAGCATGCAAGGAGAAATGGCCTAGAAAGGACAGGCTCTTGAAGCACAAGCAGAGAACTTGCACTTTTAGTTCAGAAAGACCAGGTGGGATGGGAAGGAGGGAGAAGAGGACTGGAGAGGGCAACACGGGAACTAGAGTTGGCTCTGGTGGGTTCCTAGGAACAGAGTATGGAGAGATGGCAGAATAAGTAGTTAGATCTGAAGCAGCAAATGACTGGCAGTTAAGAAAACTAGATGCATATACTTGTCAAGTGAGTAGGAGATTGACAGCTAAAATCATAAGCAGGCTGGATTGATGAATTCAATTAGCATGTTTGCCAGGTAGCAGTGTGGGGCTGCACACACATACACACATATGCATACACAGGCTTTACTAGTGATAATTTACATGAAATACATCTCTGTTTACTAAGCTAGGATAAGTGTAAAGCTACACTACTGTCGAAATAAGGCCTAGAACCCTTCCATTGTCTCAAATCTCCCCTTGTTCCTCTGTAGTCAGCTGTAGCAATAGTTCATTTGTCTTTATTGCTGAGTGATATTTCATTGCTTGGGTGGATGATATTTGTTTATTCATCAGTTGATAGACACTTGGGTTCTTTCCAGTTTGGGGCTATTATGAAAAATGCCATTATGAGCATTCACATAAAAGTTTTCATGTGGACATATTTCTTTATTTTTCTTGGGTAGATGCCTGGAAGTGGGATTGATGAGTCTGTTGGTAAGTGTGTGTTTAACTTAATAAGAAATGGCTTCCATTTCCTATACCCAACAGTAATGCATTCTTTCCTTGGGTGATCTTAAGGTCTGTAAATTTTAGCAATCTTTCAAAGAGCCATTTCTTGGCTTCATTGACTTTTATCTATTGGTTGCCCATGGCCACTTCATTGCCTTCTGTACTATCTTGATTATCTTTTTCTTTCTTATTCTGGGTTACATATTTTCCTTTCTTAGATACTTAGAGTGGAATTCTGTATTAACCACAAGCTTTCCTCTTTCAAATATAAGTTTTTAGTGATGAATTTCCCTCTAAACATTCCCTTAGCTGCATCTTACAAATTTTTGTATGTTGTATTTTCATTTTTCACTTTGTTCAAGGTATATTTTTCTTAAGACTCATCATTTGGCCTGTTGGTCACTTATATTGCATAATATTTACATATTTTTCTGTTTTTGATTTAAAAACTGATTCCACCATGGGTAGAGAATATACTTTTAATTATTTCAGTCTTCTAAATATAGTGAGCCTTGATTTATGGAGTGGTATGTGGCCTGTCCTAGCAAATGTTCCACCTATGTTTGAGAAGAATGTGGATTTTCTGTTATAGTCTGCAGAACTTAAGTTTTCTTTTTTTCTACTTTCTTTTCTCTGTCTGTCTTTCTGTCTATTTATTGTGCTTGGGATGGACCTTGAGCTTATCCCAGGCTAGGCAAGCCCTGACCAGAGATCCTTTGACCCCAGCTCTGATCACTCTATTGAAGTCTTCTGTACCCTGAATAGTTTTCTGTTGACTCAGTCTGTGAATTATGGAGAAAATAACTATGAAGTATCTACCCATCGCCTATAATTATTTGCCTATTTCTTTTTGTATTTGGGTGTCTGAAGTTATATACATGCATGTCTAACTTATTGTTTGTGCTAACAGTGCTATATCACTATATTTGTCTTGAGTGTTCTTGAACATTGTATCATTATGCAACACACTTCTTTCTCTTGAATAACACTGTTTATCTCAACACTTTCTGCTTGATTTTAATATGGCCCTTCCAAGCCCTCTGTTATACTTAGTGTGTATACCCTTGCACTGTGCTCTCTCTTTTTGTATGTTTGAATTTATGATGTACCTTATGAAGACAGCATGCAATGCATCTTTATTTTATATCTAGTCTGGCAGTCTTTGCTTTGTGACTGGAGTGACTAGTAAGACCGTATTTAATCTATTTACTGATGTGGTTGAATTCAGGTCTGCCATTCTTCTCTGTGTTCTCCCTTTTGTGTGTTAAATATTTAGGTAAAACATTTTGTTTTGTTTTGAGACAGGGTCTCACTATGTAGCCCTGGCTGTCCTGGAACTTGATCTGTAGACTAGGCTGGCCTTGAACTCACAGAGATCTGCCTGCCTCTGCCTCCTGAGTGCTGGGATTAAAGGCATCTGCCACCACCACCATCCTTTTCAAAAATTATTTATTTTTATTTTCTGTGTATGTGTGTTAGCCTGAATGTGCATATGTATACCCAGTGAGGGCCTGGTGCCCAGGATGGCAGAAGACATTGTCAGATCCCCTGGAACTGGAGCTATAGACAGTTGTGAACCACTATGTAGATGCTGGGAACAAAACCTGAGTCCTCTAGCAAGAGCAGCCTGTGCTCTCAACTGCTGAGCCATCTCTCCAGCACTTCATTGATTTCTTTATGATATATATATATATATGTTATTCTGTGGTTGCTATAGGGCCCAAATATTTTTTTAACTTACCACAATCCTTTATAAATTAATATCAACATTCTTCTGATAATAAGCACTTTGTATGAGTATAGCTTCATTCCGTCTTCCTTCCAATATGTTAGTGTCCACACACTAATGTACAGACTCATTAGGTGTCTTTTGTCTGTGTCTAACCTCTACATGCATAACACTGGAATTGAATGTATATACATTGCATATAAATATAAAAAAAGTCATGCCATTCATGATCACACACACTCTATGCTAAAGTCTAGCAATAGAGCACTATGACTTTAATATATATGTTATATATCTCCACTTCCCATTCTAGTTTTATTCTTTTCTATGGGTCTGACTCATTCTTCTTAAGCCTGAGCCATCTCCTTACCATGAACCATAGTGAAGCTCCAGCTTCAGCAACCTGTGCCAGCTTGTTTATGTCCAGAGCGACCTTCATCCATTTCTGTTTGAGTGATAGATTCTCTGGAAATAGAAATTCTAAGTTACTGTTTTCCACCAAGTTTGGGAAGTTTTATTCACCCTTTCTCTAAACATTGTCTTCTCTGTCTCTTGCTTTTGGCGTCCCTGTGGCATGCTTGCCCATGTGAGCAGCATTCTACACGCCCTGAGTGAGCTTCTGCTCCCTCTTCTTCAGTCTTTCTCTTCTCTGTCCTCGGGGTCAAATAGTCTCCATGGATATGTCTTCAAGTTTATTGACTTAGTTTCTTCGGTCACCTCCTTCAGCTGTGAACTCACCTAGTGAACTTGGTGTTTATGTCACTTACTGCACTTTTTAACTCTAGCATTTCTGTTTGCTTCTATTAATAATTTCCATCTTTTGCCTGTTTTCCTGTCTCTTCTCCCAAGCTTAGTACATTTTTCTTCAGTACTTTGAAACTATTTTAATTTAAATTTTGTCTGCAAAATTTAATTTCTTACCCCACTTGAATGTTTTATCTTGATTGGTTCTTAATTTTCCATAAATCTGAGCGATATTTTATTTTATTTTTGCATGTATTATAATTTATATTTGAAAATAAATAACGTAGTTAATACAGTGAAAGAATTGGGGTCTGGTTTGATCCTCTGAGTGTGGAATGAGCTTCCCTGGAATCAGTCTATACAGTATCTCTCCTTGCTGTATGGTCACTAGTTTTTCTTTTCAGGGTTTGCTTTTTGCTTTTGGTCTAACTTCCTGGTCTCCCAGGGCCTGTGTGGTTTGCAAATGCACTAATGATCTGATCTGGGTAGAGCTTATGCTGTAACATTCAAGCCTGGTAAGGCTTCTGCCCTCTGACCCATGAACTGTGTGTGAACTACACTCAAAGGCATAGCAGCTTCACAAGCTTTCATGCTTGAGATTTCACAAGCCTTCTGGATTTCCCAAATGCAGTTTTCCATCAGCTATGGATATGGAATTTTCTCGAAATTTGCTAGAGGTATGCCTACTTTCTTGGCTGAGGGAGCTGGTGTCATGACAGCATGCTGGCATTCCTACCTCCTGACAAGGCTCACTTTCCATTTTTGAAAGAGAAGAGGGATAAAATGGGCTCATTTTTGTAAACCTATTAA
This sequence comes from Peromyscus leucopus, assembly GCF_004664715.2. Lineage (NCBI taxonomy): Eukaryota > Metazoa > Chordata > Mammalia > Rodentia > Cricetidae > Peromyscus > Peromyscus leucopus. The sequence continues at coordinate 65,590,338 of NC_051065.1, read as the reverse complement.
TATATCTGTACAGATCATGGGTAAAGGAGGATAGCCCAATTGCAAATATTGACCTAAATCTATATATCATTTTTGTTTCCTTAAGGAAATATGAAAGTGAACTCTGGTGCAAATTGATTTACAGTGAGGGTGCATCCCATAAACCTAAGATAAATTAAAAATAGCATAGATCAAAAATGCGTCTGGTTTCCCTAAACTACTGAGGACCATAGCTTAGCCACACAATGCACTGTAAAGTAGATTGTTCATCCCCATAATCATGAGGCCGACTGGGAGCCGCAGCTGATAATTACTGTCCAACATTATCAAGAGGATCTATAATGGTTTGGATTTTATATGTTCATTCACAGCTTATGTGTTGATGTCTCGACTTTCAGCTGATGGTGGCTCCTTTAGGAGGTAGAGCCTAGCAGAAAGAAGTTAGATCACTGGGGTTGTGCACATGAAAGGGATATCAGGGGTGCACCCCCTTTCCTTTGTTTCTCAGCTACCTTGATATGAGCAGTCTCCTCCAATATGTGCTCTTGCCAACATGCCCTAAATTGTCACAGGCCCAAAGGCAAACATGGATAGAAACCTCTGAAACTGTGAGCCAAAATTAACCCTTCCTTCTGATCAGTTGATTTCCTCAGGGGTTTTGTCCCAGTGACTAGCAAATTTGAATCATTGTGAATTGGAACCCTCTGTATTTGGGAAAGAAACTGACTTGAAAAATACCAGTGCTTTACTTGATCTTCTGCTTTGGTTGCCAATGTTGTGAAAAAAGTTGCACTATAAAATAATCCTGTCAATTAAATATGAGGCAGCTTTTCCTCTACCTGCACAAACAACAACAAAACAACAACAGCAATAACAAAAACATGCTTGTGGTGGTCTGAATGAGAGTGGCCCCTATAGGTTCGTATGTTTGCATACTTGGTCCCCAATTGGTGGAACTGTATGGGAAGGATTGGGGGTATGGCCTTGTTGGAGGAGGTGTGTCACTGAGGGTGGGCTTTGAGGTCTCAAATGTTTTGTGTCATTTCTAGTGTGTCTCTCTCTGCCTCTTGCTTATGGATAGGAGATGTGAATTTAGCTGTTCCTGCTGCCATGATGTCACTCTCCCGTCATGGACTCTAACCAAAGTCCATTTAAAAACTGTCTTTTTTCAAGTTGCCTTAGTTATGGTGTTTTATTTCAGCAATAGGAAATTAACTAATAAACTACTAACATGGAAGTTCAAGTAAATATTCCTCAGCTGACCCCTGGTGTCACTATAATGCCCATCATTATATGAGTCTTTTGATAGCAAGCCAAGTCTTTTTTGGAGAAGTCGCCAAATCGAGAGGGATCATGCATTTAATCATAGTCACAGAGCTGGTGGCAGATGTCCAGGTTTTGCAACCCCAGTCAATCATGCTGCACATCAGTTCACCTATATCCCAACTTAGATGTTGATTCATGTGCAATCACAAATGCTCCTGCAGGAGCTTGGGAGAAGGACATGTGTATGTGTCCCTGTTCTTCCTTTGCCAAGTTCTTCCTTAGATGAAGGGTGTTGTGATAGCATTGTGGTGCAGTTGTTACACACCTGGCTTAAGGTGAACACAGAATACTGGGGTAGGAGGATTTGGATGACAGACTTAGGCTTACTCACTCAGAACTGGTCTCCATTGCCAGGTGCCTTGGTACTTGGGATTCTGCCCTCAGGATCTGCTTCGATAGGGCTAAGATACTGTATTTCAGGATTCGTTTTAATCTTGAATACATCCAGGAAATAATGAGGTGTTACACCCCTTACCTGCAATGTGTACTTCCCATGGTCGATGCTTTATCAATAGTGACTTCAGTGCAGAGAGGGCAGGAAGGAAAATAACCAGGGCAAGACATTAGATCCCTTATGGTGCCCACTGTTGAGGCCTCTCAGATGACCACCTACAGCTGCCTCCTGCCCTCTGCTCTGTCCTCTGTGCACTCACAGTTAATCTTGTTACAGAGTTCTTTCAGTTGTACAAGCCATAAATCCCCTCAAACTAGCTTAATTTAAAATAAGGAGGAGGGGGCATTTTAAGGAACTGGGGAACTCATCAGTGCCAAAGACAGGAAATGAGAGACAGCTGAGACTCCTGTGAGCCGGAAGTGGGGTCAAATGGTCAGAAGTTTGAGCGACGGATGGCCATGCTGTTACATCTTTGTCACATCCTCTCCTTTGACAGACTGGCTTCTCTGCTAAGGCCCAAGCTCTGTCTCCAGGCTCTGGCTTCAGCTCCAGAGCCGTCACAGTGCTTGGTTTCTTCTGGAGCCTTTGATTCAAATTTCTAAGGACTGATGTGGCTTAAGACAGGTCCTGTGAGCAGATAATCCTTTAGTTGTGCTGGAAGGTGGGGAATTAAAGAATCTGTTGTTTCCAGCCCTCCTCACATGCATATTCAATTCCATCTCCTTTGCTTCCAGATCAAACATGGCCTCCAAACAGCTAGTTTCCATTCCTTGTGTTCTCTGATGCCCATATTCACATCCCTGTTGGACACCAGGCCTGTGTCTCCATGATCTCCTACACAAGGTTCTGCTCAGAGTGACTCCCACATATTCTCTTGTTTTCAAAGCAGTGTGATGAGTGGCACCCTGTGACTACTGGTATATGGATGAGGTCAGAGGCTGACCACAAATAGAAAAACTAGGGGGATCTTTCCTGAAAGTAGCCTATTCCCTTGTCAGCCCTTGTGTGTGTGTTGGGGACTGTGTGTAAAAGACCAAGGTCGTCTTGTCAAGTGGCCTGGATGTTAAAAGTTAAAAACAAACTAACCACAGGGTAAATACAGCTGAAGACAGGAGAGTCTAGGAGAATATTTTAAAAACAGGAGGCATGCTGTAAAAGTACCAAGTTACTATTGCCAAAGGCAGAGACACTAGGTGAAGAAAATGTCTCAGATGGAGCACTTCTTTCCAGAAGAATCTGTGGATTGTCCTCCTTTCAAAGGTGGAAGAAAGGGATTGGGCAGAAGCAGCAGAACTTGCAGTCCAGCACCAAGTTGCTGTTCCTGTCTGAGTATCTGGACAAGTCTCCACAGGGCATCACAGGCTTGGCCAGGTCTACTGTGACAGGATGTGGTTCGTTCCCTCATTATAAGAGTTATTCCAGGGCTCAAGGGTCCTGCCAGGAGTTCTCATGATCAGCAGAGGGGAGTACATTCTCTTGCTCAACCATGTTAAATCTTGCATGGATCCCAGGGCTCTGAGGTTCTGGACTCTGACCTAAGCTCTCTTGAGAATTACTGAAGAAAGACCCTGTTATTCGAACTCCTTCTTATAAAGCATGAACTACCAGTGTTGAAAGGGCAGAAAATCATATCATTATTAAGTACCCTTTACAGTTGGGACTGAGAAGAAAGGTGGGTCTTCACGCCTTAGTTTCCCCATTCTTAGCACATGCATTTAAAAAATCCTTGAGCATAGCATGTTTGGGGGGTGGGGTGGGGCTGTGTGATCCTGATAGCGTAGTTGAGGAAGTCTGGGGACTCACAGGCACTTCTGGAGGGGCAGCTGCAGCCAGAAGACCCAGTTTTATATAACAAATTATATTCGAGTGAGAAGGGTTAGACATATGGTGCAGATCGTGGTGAGTGATACACGTCTTGTAGGGAGAGGAAAGAAGGGCTAGAAAGAGCAGAGATGAAAATTGTACCTGACAGTTCCCCAAGAGATGGAAAGGAACCACTTCAAAGGGTTTCCTGGGATGTTTGGAGAAGAAGCCCAGGAGCAATGTGAGGCCATGGTTGAATGTCTGCCATCCTCTGCTTTCTCGTTGATGGGGAGATTTAAAAGTCAAGTCACACTAGAGAACACTTTCTACTTTACATCTTGGAGAGGATTCTTCACAGAGTCCTAAACACCTAGTGTGTCTTCGTTAGTCTCAGGCATTATCAGCACTGTTAGCTCTGTGGCAGAAATCAGCTTCAACTCGGTCCTGCTTACTGATTTTCAGGTTGAAGGCAGTGCTTGGAAAATGAGGAGGTCTGAGTAGGTCCAACACAAGTGCCTCTGATCTCTTCCCAAAGCATCTTGGGGAGAAGATGAAGCTTTGACATCGCTGTTGTGGAAGTCAGCCTTGTATTTTCTGATGGTTTCTTATGACTCACTTCGATTTTCTGAAGTCACAGCCCATAGGAGACCATCCGCTGGATGCCCACAGATGTGAAGTGCAGATATCAAACAACTGGACTTTGTTACCAGAAGTGGGAATGTGATAAGATGGTGGTGTGATGTGGTTCACAGCTGCCTCAATCATGTCCTTGTGATGCACTTGGGACTTCTCAAGTCAAAACTTAGGGAGGACTGTCCACTGGGGTGTTCCCGTGGCCCCACACAGAATTGAGGCCTACATCAGTGACAGTTTCTTTTCTATAGAACATTCCTTTGAAAACGTGCTTCTTGGTGCAGAGTCCACTGTCTACACGGCTGATGGGCAAGCAGGTCCTGGCAGAGCCCTTTCTATTGAAGTAATGGGAGCACAGATGGGAGACTCACTCAGAATTGATTCAGGCTGTGTGCCACAGAAGACAGCTCCCCCATGAACGTGAACCCCAGACACCTTTAGCCGGTTGAACTTTTCTATCGGAAGCTGCAAAGTAGCATGATGGTGGTATTTGTGGTGTGGAGTGTGGCTGCCTCATTTGAGTCACAGTGCTCTTTAAGAAGGAGGAAGCTGCACCATGGAAGCCTCACTCCTTTGAGTGCTCTGGCACACTCCTTGCCTCTTAAGAGAAGCCTCAGCAGTAGTTATTAGATGGTTAGGATTTGGTGGAGTAGATCTGTGAGTGCATTGGAGAGTGTGTCTGTGTCTTTCTCTGTGTCTCTGTGTATGCTGTGTATATCTGTAAATATGTGTCTAGTCTGTGTTGTAGATGTGTGTAACCATGTATGCCTATGTGTATCTTTGTGTATACATCACCCCAGTGTGTGTCTGGGTCTCTATGTCTGAGCTGCATATGTAACTTTGCCTGAATGCATTTCCCATGTGTACATTTGACTGCATGTTTGTGTGCTGCTCTGTCTGGTGTGCATATCTGTGTCTTGTCTGTTTATACTTGTACGTGTAGGTGTGTGTGTATTTTGTGTGCAACTGTGTGTTCCTGAGTGTACCTCTCTGTGTGCAGCTAGGTGTATATTTGTGTGTTTCTCTGTGTCTGGTTTGTGTGTCTATGCTTGTGTCCCTGTACTTTTCCTCCTAGACATCTGTCAGCCAGGGATCCTCTGAGAAGGCTCACTCTCTGGTGAGTATGTCGGCAGACAGACACTAGGCAATCTGCACAAGTGTCCACCTGCTGCGGGGGTGTCTTTGTAAAGGGAGTTCAGCTTACCTCTTGGTTTTCCTTTGCTTAATTGCAGGTGATGATTCAAAAAAGCCTTCACCTGTTTTCGCCTGGCTTTCATCTTTGCAGACAAAGCAGGCTGGGCCGGGCCTTGATCCGGGCGTGCTCAGGACCGGTATTAAAGGGGCTGGATCAGCCTCAGGCTTTTAAGGGTTTTGGGTTAAACTGATGAGCATGTATAATAAATTGAAGCTTTGTTGTTTGGCAGATTTTTTTGTATTTGTTATTCTTTTATCAGCTCAGAGACTCAGGTGGGGGGAGGTACTCCCTTTCCACATTCAGGTTTGCTTGGGATTTGTCATTGACTGGGATGGGCTCTGATAGTACAAACACTTTTGTTATGCTCCCATTTCTTACAAAAGAGCCCTAAATCCAAGTATCCAAGTGTTTTGATCTCTGGAGTTTAAAGTCACAGCAGAGTACACAGGGTGTAATGGACTGAAGATGCGTCTCCCAGTGGCCAGTGGTACTCTGGTCTTTCCATGGCATTTCCTCCTGGCTTGGGGCACTTTTTTTTTTTTTTTTTTTTTTTTTTGTACTGGATATGGGGCGGAGGCTATTCATTCATTTCTGCCTATAATATTCTCTTGTGGGTTTGGTTCCTTGGAAATTTTTTCTGCTCAGAGTAAACTGGAGGAGTTCATGGAGAGTGTGCACTGTTCCTGGACCATATGCCTGGAGACAAACAACAGTATAGAAAAGGTGAAATAGACACTGTTATTGAACTGTCACACCTATCAGTCATCATTGGCTGGAATGAACCACACCAGGCTGTGAGGACAGCACAACACACTTCTGCTTTGTGGCAAGGGGGCACTTGCTACTCCTGGGACACCCAGCATGTGAAGTAATGTGTGTGAGTGTGTGTGTGTGTGTGTGTGTGTGTGTGTGTGTGTGTGTGTGTGTGTGTATGCATGTATATGCTAGTGTATGTGTGGAGATGTGCGTATGTGGTACATGTGGGTATTGATTATTCATTCAGGTGGAAGGAAGAGGCTTTTATTCTCTTCATCCAATTGGTATGCTGTTAGGATATGGAAGAAATCACAGAGCATGTAGGAAAGTTGTGTTGACTGTTCTCATCCTTTACTCCTCTTTGGGTGGAGGTGATTGAACTCTGTCTGTACATGCTAAAAATGCTCCCCTCTCTCTGTTTAATTCTTTGTAAATACAGTGGTGCTCCCCTCCCCTGGAAGGGCTCCCTCCCGCACTTTCATTCACTGCTAGGCCCAGGCTAATCACATCTCTTGGAAATAATACGAGAAAGTTATGCTGTTTTACTCCATCAGATTTAATAAGTCTGGATGCTTTCCAAGGACTAGGCATTAATCACACTTAAACCCAGGCCTTGATAGTTCATCCGCCCGGAGTATTCGTGTCAGAGACATAAAACAATCTGCTTTAATGCCCACCGTCCTCTTCCAATTGAGCGCTTGCCTCGTGTTAATAAAACCTGCTTTGTGCCCAGGATCTCAGGGAAGGACTGGGGGAGGGATTTTTTTTTACATCATCGAAAACATTTCATGGGCGAATTTTCCTTTCTTTTCCTTTCCTACCTGGGTTTGGTTTTAAAGCTTTATAGTGGTTCATGAAAAAATTAGGCAATAGGATAAGCTTAGAATAAGAAGAAATTAGTCATGCAGTAGAGATGTCCTCAGAGCTTGGTTCAGATAAAGAAGGTGGAGAGAGCATGGTCCTGACCCAACAGAGCTCTTCATCTCAGTGTTTCCATTCCTGAGGACGGTGCACTTGCCCCCTTTCCAGTAGGGAGATGTCTTGTGATTGACTGTATACCTTGCCATGAGCAGAAGTTCCAGCCAGAGGGAGACAGACAACAACAGAATTGAAAAACAGTGTCTTTATGAGCAGTTCAGGTCTGTCTGCCTTGTACAGTCTGTAATAGCTCCTTAAGGGGAGACTGGGCTGCCCCTCTCTCCCAGGATGAGGAGGCTTTCTCCAGCATTCTTTTTCTTCTTACTTTATTTTTTTTGTTGGAATGCCTTCTTGTTATAGTAGAGGTGCTTTAATATTTAATGAAACTGATAAAAGCTTTCATTTGTTGGCATTTAGCTAGAGGCTGCTGTGTCATGAAGACAGATTTACTCAGGTAGACAGAGAATGCAACAGAAACTGTGTCCGTGTGGATGATGTCCACGGGCTTGGCACTGACTGCTAAATTGCTCCAGGTTCTTGGCATAGAATGTAGTCATTGCAGTTGCCTGCCTGCGGCTGAGACAGAGCTGCTGTCAGTCTGTGAGTTAGACCCTGGGTCCTCTACACAATGTAGGAGAGTCTTTGTACGCTCAGTCCTGACAGAGGGCCTAAACTCCAGACTTGAGAATGTGATTCAGGTGTTCGACAGCAAGCCATGCAAGGTGAAGACCAGAGATGTTCCATGGTGCAGTATAGTTAGTGAATCCAGAGGAGTTCTGGGAAGGGCCATGATGGGCTAGGGATCCCAGGCATTTGGAGAATGAGCAAGGGTTTTGGGGGGGCTGGTCCCCATTCATCTGATTCCAGAGTCTCTGGCCTCCCACTCCAGTTCCCTTGACTTTTCATAGCTTCACTCAGGATCCTCAATGTGAATACAAGGACTGAAACGCGCGCGCGCGCGCGCGCACACACACACACACACACACACACACACACACACGGGAAATCAGACTTCTGTCTGATTGCCTTTTGTTTTTCTTTCTTTTTTTTTTTTTAAGACATACTGAACAAGATCTATCTTTAGAAAACAGCTCAGGTACATATGGAATTTATTTGTGCCAATTTTGTGAATGTCTAACATTAGTACCTATCTAAGTATAGATGTTAAGAATTAGAATGTATTCACTAGTGTTTTTGTCCACTGATCACAGATGGCCACGTCTGCATCTGCTTGCATCCGTACAAATTCTGTGCTTACTTGGGATACTGGTGTCAGTCCGCAAACTGGTGCAGCCTCATGGCATGACTCACAAGGCTGAGCTGATGTTGGGAGAGCGGGCTTGTGTTTCCTGGGAAGTTCACTGTTTTGTAGGGGAGGTAGAGTCTTTCCTGGAAAAGGTCTTAATTCACATGACATCAGACTATGAAGTAAGTGGCACTGTGTGATTCATTCCTCAAGCATTAACTCCAGAAGTGCGGCTGGAAGGCCTGCCGTGAGCCGGCCGCTCTGCAGACAAGAGGGCTGAGCAGTGAGCACACAAGTTCATGTTTTCACAGAGTTTGCCTTCTACCTTGGAAAGGGAAGATAGCAACTTCTGGTTTATAGGGATTCAATAGTTAGTACTGGCAGGTGCTGGAATGGAGTGCCCACAGGGAAAGGAGATACAGGGAAGGGCAGGTGGAAGGCTGCTATTAGTGTGACCTGAGAAGACCCCATTGATGCAGAACATTCTAGCAGAGACTTGAATGCATTGAGCAAGGATGCCCTTGAGGTACCTTAGGAAAAGAACATTCCAGAAGAATCAGGAAGTGAAGTAATAATGTGCATAGTGCCTCCAGGGGACATCTAATTGTTTTCCTTCAGCTGCTTTTTCTTTTAGAGTTACATACTACTGCATTTATACTTCTACCCTAATATATATATTTAAACGATGTCTGATTGCTTTGTCTGAATCACATGTGTGCACTGCCCTCAAAGGCCAGAAGAGGGTGTCAGATCCCCTGGAACTGGAATGAGGGCCTGTTGAAACTTCCCTGTGGGTACTGGGAACTAAATCTGGGTCATCTGGAAGAGCAGTCAATGCTTTTAACCACTGTGCCATCTCTCCAGCCCTCCTAAATATTTTGATATGATCAAAATTTTCATGTGTAAGTAAATTGCTTTTCCAGTAAGATTTATAACAGTTTGGGAATTGGGATTTTACCTTTGGTGTATCTTTTACCTTCATAATGTTTAGGCCATGTTGAACTTGTAACAGGTGCCTGACAGATACATGTGAAATTCAATAGAATCAATGATTTAAAATACTAAATGAATATTAACTGTAATGTAATGGCTATGCAGCTGGCACAGGGCATTTTCCAAGGGCAGAGAAGACTTTGACTAGTTCCATTTTTCTTTTTCTGCTACCTCCCCAATAAGATTTTATGTAGTCTCATCAGCTCAAATTAATAATCGAACACTGGCCAGGAAATGGTCTAATACTAGATATTTAATGGAATTTTTCTAACTATAGAATGTCCAAAAGATAAAAGTCCTTTCCTTTGAGATTCTACAGTTAAGTAGAATCAAATGGGTAATTACAGCTTCTAACAGTGCACAAAGGCACACTCAGCATTTATGAGTTAATTTAGAGTTCATTGTCATTTTTTACAATTGTTTCACAAAATATATGTACCAAGACATCACATTATATACCTTAAGTATATATAGTTTTTACAATTTATAAATTATACTTAAAAATTAAGAGAAAAAAGAAAAATGAATGTACATTTTGTTTTGGAGGACTCCCTGAAAAGGATAGATGTGATAGGAATGAGTAACCAGCACTTTTGTGCATGTGAAGAGTCTGAGGACAGAGGAGATATGTGCAAGTTAGATAAAGTTGAGCCCTTTGGGAAGACCTCAGCTCTATTTACAAAGAAGTAAGAGCACATATGAGTCTCTTTCTATGATACATTTTTATAGTATGTTGAAAGATATCTAGAGGGAGTAAGTGCAAGGGCCCTGCAGTGGAAGGCCTCTTGCAAGAGGTCATTTCATTGAATTTTCCTAGCATGCATTGCCTGTACAACCTCTATTCATCCAACCTGGACTTTGGGTGATAGGGAAGACAAAGACCAAGTCAAAGAACTTCACATTGCCGGGATACCGTGTGAGCATATCTACAATTGATAGAAAGGGAGGGAGGATAAGTTTCCTGATGTTTGAATTTGAGTTTCCTGAGCGTAACCCTCAGACAAAGATTGGGATGCAAGCAGTCTATTAAAGAGCACCTGGATAAAGTCACAAGAGAGGACACCCATCAGCAAGACCCAGTGAAATGGAAAGTTCAGGGTCCTTGTTCTCAAATGGCTGAAAATTTCAAGCAGTGCTAACAGGGTTTGAAGCCAGGCATGGACTCTATACAGGTGTTTTGATGGTACAACCACAAAGTAGCCCAATTAAAGGAGAACACTCTTATGTGGGCATCTGTGATGGACACTTGGGCTTCTCCCCTGAGATGTTGTGTAGAGCAACTCAGAATGCCCTTTTAGGGGCTTTTCATTCATAACTCCTCCTTCCTGGGCTGAGGCTGTCTTGGGACTCCACCCATCTTTGCATTTCCCACTGTCTCTTATACTTTGGCTGAGCATGTTGTAGGGTCACAGGATTTTTCAGAAAGACAGACTAACTCAGTAAGGCTTGCTGTTGTGAACTGTTTGTGGTGACCTCCAGCATAGACCAAGGTACCTGCCTTAGATACTGTTCTGGTCAGTGCTGTGAAGATGCTCCACTGATGTAGATATGCAAAAAGGAAGAGTAGGAGGATAATAAGGAAATATTAGATCTAAGCAAGACCAATATTAAGTAAGGCAAACATTAGCTCCTGTAGCACTGTGTCTGACATTTAAGGAACATGGGCAGCCCTGTCCGTCCCTATCACCCTTATACTAGCAGCACATGTTGTCTCTCTCTTGATTCAATTCCACTTGGTTCTTGCAGCTTTCCTCAGTAGGTTTTCTGCAATCCTGGCATCTCCAGCATCCTAGAATCTCAATTGTGACTTAGGCTTCCATTTCAAAGCTTCAGCAAGCTCATTCAGAGGCTTCTAGCAGGGAATCTGACCCCTATTTATTGCCTTACCTGCTAGGCTTTTCTCTGGAACCTGGGTGCAAGCCACCGTAATCTGGTACCTCTTGCATTCCGCATGCCTGAAAAACGAGCATCACGTGGATGATGCCAAGGAATACCAATGTGAAAAGTAGTTATTTCTCAGCTGCAGAAACCTCTGAGGTCCTCTGCAACTGCACTTTGAACATTTCCCTGGTGTGTGTGGGGGTGTGTGCTTTTAACATCATGGCCAGCAACACAATTTGGGGTACTCTCTTTTAAATAAGTTTGCATTTTTACATGCTGGAGCCTTCAGTGCATCCTCATGGCCCCTTTTCTGCTGTGCCGGTGTGAAGAGTATGGCTTACCTCTTGTGTCCTTCTCTCTTGACAATCACAGCTGCTTTGTCTGCATTTGCTTTCAGGTTACAATGCACTTGTGCTCCCAAAGTGATGTTTTCACATCTTTCTGTGTCATATATAATTTTGTCATACAATGTCTTTTGATCACGTTTTCCCCTTTGCAATCTTCTCCCAGATCCTCACCACCTTCCTACCCACCCAACTTCATGTTTTCCTCTCTCTCTCTCCAAAGTCATAAAACAAAAATGAAAACGAAAAACCAAAAAGAAAAAAAACTAAAACAAAATAAAAAGCCAGCATCCACAATAAACAAATAAAAAAGACCCCCAAACCAGAGCAAAATCATGGAGTCTACCTTGTGCTGGCTAACTTCTCCTGGGCATGGAACCTGCCCTACAGTGATTGATATACCCAGGGGCACTTCATTGGAGAAAACTGATTTTCTCTTTCTAAGCAGGTATCCATTGCACATAATTATTTAGGGGTGGACTCATTAGGGTGAGACTTATTTAGGGGTGGACTATGTGTCTACTTCCCCTTCTCAGTGCTGGGACTTTGGTCTGACTCTGCTGGTCTTGTGCATGCTGTCACAGTGTTTGTGAGTTCCTGTGTGCATCAGTCCTGTTGTGTCTGCAGTGCATTGTTTCCTTGGAGTCATCCACCACTTCTAGCTCTCACTGTGTTTCTGTCTCCTCTTCCACATAGGTCCCTGAACCTTGAGTTGGGGGAGGGAGGGGTTGGTGAAGACATCTCATTTAGAGCTGAGTGCTCCAAAGTCTCTCACTTTCTGTACCTTGTCCAGGTATGGGTCTCTGTGTTAGTTCTAATCTACTGCAAGAATAAGCTTCTCTCATGAGGGTTGATGCACTGATCCATGGATATCTGCTCCAGTTTTTAAATCTCAATTTTCACTGTAAACTTGGATAGCAGCAGCTAGCAATAATCATAAACCTGAATATTCTGCTGTCTTAAAATACCCTCTATCCAATTAATTAATTTGAATTCAGCTTTATTAAAATTTTCTGGGCACAGACAAAACAGTCACATTGTTTCCTAGAAAATTATGTAAATTCTTCTACTCCAGTTCCCAGTGGAGTCCTTGTTCCCATCTGAAACCTCATGGGTACAGGCCTTCCTTCACTGTCAACATTTTTTCTTTTCTTGGACATTAAACCAAAGCTTTTATTATACATTCCTCCTTCAAATGGCCTACACTGTCCCCCAGGTCTGTCCATACTGGCTGAGTATCAGTTTCACCTGATAGGGCAGACCTAATTAGGCTGTAGAATATTGAAAAGCCAAGCAAGGCCCACCATACCGGCAGAGCTCTGTAGTACTGTGCTCCACTCTGGGTTCCGTAAGAACTTTTTAACTGGAGGTGAAGCACAGAAGAACCTGAAATTCTGCTCTCCTTGTCCCAGGCCCAGGTGTGCTGGCTGGCAGACTGGCCCTGGAATTCATACAAATCATTGAGATTTATACCTGTGCTTTTCCTGCTCTTTTTTATATAAAAGGTTAAGAGATGGAAGAGGCAGTTTTCAGGGGTGTGTTGTGATGATTAGTGTGACTGGTCATCTTGTCAGGTTCTGGAATCACTTCAGAGAGAAGCCTCCAGGTACACACACGTGAGGGGCTGTTTTAAATAAGTTTACTTCTTGGTGTGCCTGTGAGAAACTATCTCGATTAGGTTAATTGAGACAGGAGGTAGAATCGTTCACTGGGCTGGAGTCTTAGACTTCGTAGGTCAGGCACCAGCAGAGTATAAGCATTTATCTCTCTTTGTTTCTTATTGATGGGTATGATGTGCCTCAAGCTCCTGCCTCATGACTACTTGGCCATGATGGACTATACCTTAAATCGTATGCCAGAATACACCCCTTTTCCTTTAAGTTGCTTTTGTTGGTGTATTTTTTTTTATCATCGTGGTAGTAGAAAGTAATTAAGGCTTTGGCTTAGGGCTTTGGCTACAGCTCCACTCCTAGGTACTACTCTTTAAAATATAAGTTACTTATGTGTCACTGTGACCAAAATGACTGACAAGCTAAGGGAAGAATGTAGCTGGAGAGTTTTGTCTCTGGGTCCCACCAAGCCCCAACAGTCCAACAGCCCACTTATTAAATAAACACACAGACACTTATATTATTTAAACTATTTGGCCTAATGGCTCAGGCTTCTAGCTATTTTGGTCTTACATCTTAAATTAATCCATTTCTATAAATCTATACCTTGCCACATGGCTCGTGGCTTACCGGCATCTTCACATGCTGCTTGTCATGGCAGTGCCTGGCAGTGTCTCCCTCTACCTTCTTGTTCTCTCAGTTCTCCTCTCTGTTAGTCCCACCTATACTCCCTGCCTGGCCACTGGCCAACCAGTGTTTTATTTATTGACCAATCAGAGCAACAGATTTGACATACAGACTATCCCACAGCACTTCACCTTTTCTTTCTTTCTTTCTTTCTTTCTTTCTTTCTTTCTTTCTTTCTTTCTTTCTTTCTTTCTTTCTTTCTTTCTTTCTTTTTTAAGGAAGGTTTTAACTTTTACACATCTCCAAAGCCAGCTTGGTATATTTGGGAATTTGGGTGTAGCTTTTCTTACTACTTCCTGCTGGAGGGGGGGCACTGTATCTTATGGGGACACAAAGAAAATTTTAGGATTATGGAGTAGTCCATGAGGGTGTATCGTCTGAGCCAGTTGCCTTGAATCCAATCTGGATGTTGGATCATCTGGGCCTTGGTGTCATCGGATACCTTTCAGGGGGTCTTGGCTGGTCAAACCTGATGTATCTTAATCTGGAACAAATCCATAGCCTCTGGATTTCTGTGGAAACAAAAGCAGAGCCTCTTTTCCAAAGCAACATATTCTATATCCAAAATTTGAAGTCAAGGTATCTTTAAAATATACATTTTGGCATAACTCAACAGCTTTTACAATCAAATGTTTTCTTTAGTTACAAATATCAAAGAGAACATAATCCAGATTCTCTGTGTGATAGCCATCTTTACATGGCTTATTTATTTATATTACCTTGAGCCTATTGCTTTAAACTGCAGCATTCTAAGACTGAAATGGCACTATGGCTGCTGGCTCCACCCACTTCAGCTTCCCAACATTGCAGTGGTACGTTTTCCGCCAGCTCTGAGAGCCATCAACTCTCAGAAATAGTGGGTCTATGCTTCTATCAAAGCAGCGTGTACAAAACAAACAAACAAAAAACCTCTTTTTTTTTTTTTGTTTTGTACTAGCAAAGGCTAAATCCACCATGCAGCTTAATGTGCCACTTGCAGAGGCCTCATTCCTGCCATACTGCAGGTCGAGTGCGCACACCAGGAACCTGCCATTGTAGCTCAAACACGCAGGCTGCCACTAGCTTGAGAGAGACAGCTAGGAACTGTTTAGCTCTGTTTTAGAATCTTTTTTCTCAGGTTTTAGGTGGAAACTCTTGCCAACCCATTGGGCACCATTTATAGCTGGAGAGTTTTCTCTCTGGGTCCCACCAAGCCCCAGCAGTCCAACAGCCCACTTATAAAATAAACACACAGACGCTTGTATTATTTAAACTGTTTGGCCTAATGGCTCAGGCTTCTAGCTAACTGTTCTTATATCTTAAATTAATCCATTTCTATAAATCTATACCTTGCCACATGGCTCGTGGCTTACCAGCATCTTCACATGCTACTTGTCATGGCGGCGGCTGACAGTGTCTCCCTCTGCCTTCCTGTTCTCTCAGTTCTCCTCTCTGTTAGTCCCACCTATACTTCCTGCCTGGCTACGGCCAATCAGTGTTTTATTTATTGACTAATCAGAGCAACACATTTGACATACAGACCATCCCACAGCAGAAGAAAGATTGATTTGGGCTCATGGCTTCAGACTTTAGTCCCTAATAGTAGGGATGTCCTGGCAGAAGAGGCCATGGAGATGAAGTTATGTGTCAGAAGATCCTCATCATGGTGGCCCAGGAATGAGAGAGTAGCCTGAGCTGTGGGTTGGCCTGTACCCTTCAAAGGCTCACCCCTACTGACTTGCCAATCTCCGGCATAGCACTACCATCTGGAAATAGCATCCAAAACTCAAGTCCGTGTGGGACACTTCAGATTTAAACCTTGTAGCAGTGATGTGCTGAAAGCTGCCATTTTGAAATGCAGTCCCTAATTAGTATCTGCTTTGGTTCAATATAATTTTAAAATTTTTTTAGTATACTGAACAAAATAACGTATTTTTTTAAAAAAATTTTGCTTATGAAAAAACACTGGCATAGAACGAGGTGTTCTTTCTTTTTAAATTAAAAATATTTAATATTCACAATAACGTATTTGATCAAATCTACCTCCCACTCTCTGCATTCCAGTCCCTCTCCTGTTCCCTCCACCACTCTTCTCTCCTAACTTCCCTTGCTCTTACTGAGTTCATTTAGTGCTGTCTGTAAGCGCATGAGCGTGGCATAGCTACTGGGGCATGGGTGGCCTTTCTGGACTCACATCCCCAAAGAGCACTGACTGTCCGCCCCCCCAGTAGCCGTCTGTTGCCCCAGCTCCTTAGGTGGGGGTGGGACTTCAGAAGACCTTCCATGCTGGGATTTTGGCTGGTTGGTTTAATCTTGTGCAGGTCTTGTGCATACAGTCACAGCTGCTAGCAAAATAATAGCATTAGTTTTCCCTCCAGGACGCCGCAGGATTTTGGCTCAGTTAACAGTACTAGGCATGACATGTCCTGTAATCAGATTGGTAACTACCCCAATTGTCGTCGGAGAGCCTTCCATCCAGTGATGGAAACTGATGCAGAGATCCACAGCCAAGCACTGGGCTGAGCCCAGTGAATCCTACTGAAGAGAGGGAGGAAGGATTGTACGAGCCAGGAGGGTCAAGGTCATCACAAGGGAACCCACAGAAATAACTAACCAGGGCTCATAGGAGCTCACAGACTCTGGACCAACAGCTAGGTAGCTAGCATGGGACCAACCTAGGTAACAGTTGTGTACCTTGATCTACTTGTGAGACTCCTAGTATGGGAGAAGGGCCTATCCCTAACACATTGGCTGTTTTCTAGGAACCTATTCCTCATAATGGGTTGCCTTGCTCAGCCTTAATACAAGGAGAGGAACTTAGTGCTACCTCAATTTCATATGCCATGCTTTGTTGACACCCATGGGAGGCCTGACCCTTTCTGAACAGAAACAGAGGAGGAGTGGATTGGAGGGAGGGGTAGGGGGAACTTGAGGGAGGGAATGGGAGGAGAGGAGGGAGGGGAAACTTCAGTCAGGATATAAATGAATAAATTTAATAAATAATAAAAAACAAAACCAACCAAACAAAAACAGTACTAGGCATGAGTTCCATCATGTGGAGTAGACTTTAAATCTAATCATAAAGTTGTTGGTCATCCCCATAACATTCATGCCACTATTATACCAGTGGGAATATCGTGCCAGGCCAGGTATCATTGTAGTTCACAGGGTCCACAGATGGATAAGACTGTTGATGACTTTTCTCTCCTGGTAACATGCATAGAACCTTCTACACTATGAAAGATAGTAGGGATAAAACTTTCAAATCAGTACCAGCTTGGTTTCTCCACATCCTATGATTCAGATATGTGGTGTCTGCAGCAATAGGATATTATTGTGAAGTTCTGGACTGTAACCAAAAGCAATGGGCATAGCCTATAAGGTTGTGGGGGGCATCAATGAGGCACCGTTGATCAACAACTCAAAAAGAGGTAACTCATACTTGATACTGGACTTTTCCTTTGATAGCTGTGGTATCTTGGAACGGCATTGCCTTCTTGTTATAAAGTAGTTCCATGTGTGTGTTTTAGGAAGCATCTACAGTAGTGGGTTTTTATATGGAATTTTCAAATGTTTTGCTTTTATAATGGTTTTTAAAAATTATTTTAAATCTCAAGTACTATATTGAATAAATATGGAGAGAGTGGACAGCCGTGTCTCATTCCTGATTTTAGTGTAATCGTTTTGAGCTTCTCTCCATTTAATTTGATGGTGGCTGTTGGCTTGCTGTAAATTGCTTTTATTATGTTTTGGAATGTTCCTTGTATTCCTGATCTCTCTAAGGCCTTTATTGTGAAGGGGTGTTGGATTTTGTCAAAGGCTTTTTCAGCTACTAATGAGATGATCATTTGGTTTTTTCCTTCAGTTTGTTTATATGGTGTATTACATTGACAGATTTTTGTATGTTGAACCATCCTTGCATCCCTGGGATGAAACCTACTTGGTCCTGATGGATAACTTTTTTTGATGTGTTCTTGGATTCAGTTTGCCAATATTTTGTTGAGTATTTTTGTATCAATGTTCATGAGGAAGCTTGGTCTGTAATTCCCTTTCTTTGTTGCATCTTTGTGTGGTTTGGGTATCAGTCCTCTGTCAGATGAGTAGATGCTAAAGCATTTTTTCATATTCTGTAGGCTATCCCTTCTCTCAAATGATGGTGTTCTTCATTGTACAGAAGATTTTCAGTTTTATGAAGCCCCATTTGTCAATTTTTGACTTTAATGCCTGTGCTACCAGGGTCCTGTTCAGAAAGTCCTTTCCTATGCCAGTGAATTCAAGTGTATTCCCTACTTCCTCCTGCATCAGACTAAGGGTATCAGGTCTTCTGTTGATATCCTTGATCCTTATAGAGATGAGTTTTGTGCAGAGTGAGAGAGGAATAGGACAAGGTATAGTTCTTATCAACTGTGGCTAGAGTGAAATCTTTCCAGCTAGCCACTTGAATTTGTTCTTAGGACAAAGAAAGGTCATTGACAACTCCATGATTGAGCACTGGGAGTTGGTTGCTCAGGGTTGAACACACTAAGAAGCTCTGAGCCTGCTCTGGGCACTTTCTTTATCAAACACCACAACCTTTTTAGAAGAAGCTAGAGACCTGATGTGGCCTTTGCAGAAGGTAAGGATGGGCAGGGAGGACAACCACCTCCTTAGAGATACATGGAGCTTTCAGAAAGCCACTTTATTACCTTGGCACATGTCAAATGCTTCTTGTCTGGTGACACCAGAATATTCAGGGTCCCAAACTGTCAGCGACCTAGATTTGTTAGCCTTAAAACACACTAAAGTCACTTTCTTTACTGATCTTTGCTCCTTTCTAACTTAGTTTTTACTGTAAAACATGGATTTCTCTAATCAATAGAAAAAAATCTGTCAAGAATCTTTCAAGACATTTCATAGAATTGATGTATCTATCATCAACTTTTGACACAATAGACAGATAATGTTAATTGGACAATTTGAATAGCCTTAATATTGATTTAAGTTTTTAAATGCTTCTGTAGCTGTCTTATCATAATGTCATCATGAATATCAGGAGGTTGAAATGATTGTTTTCCTTTACCAAACTCCTACATGAAGTAGTGTAAATACTGCAGAAACCTAGTTTCTTTAATATGTAACATGTACACATTATCTTATCATTTCTACAGACCAGGTGGTTTTTCTTGGCAGAGTCAGCATTCACATTGCTAGGAGATACAGAGGAGTCCAGATTTATCAAATCATGCCCAAGAGTATCTAGAATGAAATCACTTCTCCATCCTAGTTGTCATACTTGCTGATTTTCCTTGACATATTGATAGATGATACTAAATACTTCTACTTAATAATTTTACTTCTTTAGAGATTCATTTTATATGTGATCTATTGGTCCATACAACCCTAGAAGGACATTTAAGATCTACAGTGGAGTATGTGGGAATTGGAATGCATCATCCCTGACCCAGATAGGCTATTCATGATTAATTAGGACAGAATGTCATAGCACCAGGACATCACCATTCTTCATATACAGTGTGCTGTGGAGCCTCCTCACTGTGACGTACATGGCTGATTCCCCCATTTGAGACTTCCCTATAACCATCTGGGAAAACTTGGCTGAGCTGGTGATGTGAGAAGCGTTCTTCAGAGAAGTACTGCACATAGTACTCAGTGTTGATAACTCTAGTTTTGAAGATGGATAAGGCTCTGTGACCTAAGCCATATCGCTCTGACCTTAGTATAGGTCCTGTATAGAGTCTTCTTTGACAGTTAAACCAGTGTGCTTTATTTTCTCCACTTTATCTATTCCTTTTCCAGGACAATTCCTTTATGCAATTTTTTCCTTTTACTTTTGAGATTACAATAAAGTCTCACACCATTTCCCCCTTCCCTTTTCTCCCCAAAACCTCCCATATACCTCTTCTTGTTCTCTTTCAAATACATGGCCCCTTTTTTCATTAATTGCTGAATACAGTACAATCTCACAGCAAACTCCCAGGTCCTCTGACTCTTAACAGTCTTTTTTCCCTCTCTTCTTCAATGTTTCCTGGGCCTTAGATGCAGGAGTGTTTTATAGATGTATGCACTGAGACTGGCACCTACAACTCCTATGCAGAATCTTGATATTATCTTATGCCATAGAGTCAAGAAAGAACCTATGTAACTTCAACTTGTGATTTTAGTAGTGTGTCCACTGACAGCATTGGTCAGTATCACATTCTTCTACTAACTCAGGGACTGAGGAAGCCTTTCCTTCATATAAGGACAGCAAAATTCTTCTCTGAAGTGGCTAACAGGAAATTTACCCATGACAAATATTTTTGGCATAATTTTTGCAATTGATATCTTCCCTTACTCGTTTCTTTTCTCTCTCTTCTTCCCTCCCTCCCTTTCTTTCCTTCCTTCTACTCATCTGCCTACCCACTCATTTATGCATGCACACAACATGTATCCATCTGTCCATCTGCCTATCTACCCACCCACCCATCCATGCAGGTGCATGTATTGCATAAAATCCTTTAGTCCTACTAACAATTTTCTTGATGTTCAGGTTTTCTTCCGTGGTTGAATTTGTCTATATGGTTGAAGCCATCTGGAAGTAAACTCAGATGATGTATCTTATTACTGGAAAGAGAACCTATGAAGCCAAGTATGGAAGTGACAGTGGTGCCATGTGCTAATAAGCTCCTTGGAAATAATTTTGAATTTTACCATAGTCTTAATTCAAATGAATGACTAATGCTGGGGATTCCAGATTGTGGTTTTAGTGGTGGAGGGTGTTGAAGAGCAATTGAGAGTTTCTGCTGTTCTCTGTGGCCTGTTGCCTATCAGAAGACTACTATTAGAAGACCATTCCTGGACCATGCTTGATGTTAACTAATTAGGTAAAAGTAGACAAGATGACCAACCTACTCACATAAGCAGTTGGGACACATGAAAATAATGTTTAAATTAACTTCCAAAGTCCATAGTGGTTAGTATTTGATCTCTTTATAATGTCAAACTTTGCTTTTGATTTGACTTTTAAAGAC
The DNA here is from genome assembly GCF_004664715.2 of Peromyscus leucopus. Taxonomy (NCBI): domain Eukaryota; kingdom Metazoa; phylum Chordata; class Mammalia; order Rodentia; family Cricetidae; genus Peromyscus; species Peromyscus leucopus. The sequence continues at coordinate 65,569,584 of NC_051065.1, read as the reverse complement.
ACATCATCATTTTTACTCAAACAACATGTATTAGGTCTACATATCATTATGCTCGATACCCATGCCGACAAGAGAAATTTGGCTGTAAGAAAAGCTTATGAAACCATGCCTCAAAGGGCCTGAAATCCCATAAGTAAGATGAAATATAATTTCTCTTATAGAGGGAAGAATGCTCTGCAGAAGTTTACAGAGTCTTCCAAATGAGAGTGGAAGGCATAGTCTTCCTAGCCTGAGTGTAGAGTGTGGTTGTTTTCCTTGTGTGAATGCAGGGAATTGTGATCCTTCAGTGACACCCTAGTCTGATGTATATTTCATCTGTACTGTAATGTATGTTATCTACTCCTGGCTCTGAAGGCTCATGGCCATCTCAGAGTGCAAAGTGCATTTAGTCCAGCTTGAAGAGCTTTCCATCTTAACAGTTTCCACACTATTAATAAGTGGAACTTTTTTTAAGTGAAACTTTACCCAGCTTATTGAACATTCTAGAAATCTAATGTAAAACTAAGACTGAGAAAAAATTAATACAATCTTCAATAATAATAAAAAAGCCCAAAGTACAGCAAGACTATTAAGAATAAAGGTACCATCTCAGATATGAACCTCTACAATATAAAAGTAATCAAGTCACATGCATCTGATATGCAACTGAACAGAGTAAATTATCTTATTCCAAAAGGGATGGATAGGAAGACAAGGAAAGATCAGACCAAAGCAAGACCAATACCCATTAGGATAAACATTAAATCCTGTAGCACTGTCTGCAGTCTAGGTCATGTGGTTACATGATAGGGACTCAAATAGGCTTGGGCAACACAGCCCATATGGCTCTGCCATTTGTAGTTCACAGAGCACCTCTCTTGACCTCACTCCACTCCGTGCCTGAAGCTTTCTTCTGCAGATGTTCTGCATTCTTGGCATCTCCAATATCATGGGAAATCTATTGGCAGTTTGGGCTCCATCCACTCAGCTTCACACTGACTTTTTAGGACCTCCCTGTAAGGAGTCTTGCCCTGTTACACTGCTTCTTTGGCTTTTCTCTTGGTTCTTTGTGTAAGCCTGGATGACCTAGTAACTCTTGAATTCTGCATACATGAAAAACTAGCCCTATGTGGAGTTGGACAAATTCTGATGGGTTGTAATTGGGGTAGGCTCTGAGTTATTGTTTGGCTAATTCTAGGAAAATGTTTCCCTTGAGCAGCCCCTTTCCAGCAGCATACTTCCAGGCCTCTCTATCTTTTCAGAGACTTTCTTTTTAAAGGAAAATATTTTGGATGCACTTGCCTTTTTATACCTGGGGTTTTCATACAGCGCTTTTCTTATTTCCTCAACACAAAGCCACAGCGCCTAATTATGGCACAGATCTCTTTTGATTGTAGTCACATAGTTTGTCATGCCTTGTCTGAAATTTTCCATGTGTTCATGCTCTTTTCTTGCTAAACTTGTATATTTTTTTCAAAACTTTCTACTCCATGTTTTGTTCTGGACTCTCATTATAAATCTGTCTAAAAGCAACCATTAAAAGCATGCTGTAGCATCTACCTGATCTGAGTGTGTGTGGAAAACAGGCGTCTTCCTCATTTGAACATGGTTGTGAGTGTCTCCATCATGTGAGTATGGAGGATGGTTGTCTTTATAGTTCAGTGTTGAGGGTGAATGTTCATAACTGAACGTTGTGGAGTACCAATGCTATGTTAATTGAAAACTACAGTGTGTGTTCTTAGTCTTGGTGTAGAGGGTCAGTACCTCATAAGCTGAATATTGAGGGTGACCATCTCCCCAGACTGAGTGTGGAGGATGAGTGTCTTGATAGTCTGAGTGTGGAGGTACCTGTGGAGTACAGGTCTCTTAGGTGTCTTTCTGTCTTTGGGACTGTGAGGTCTCTTGAGTGAGCTGAGACCTGCATAAGGAAGAGGTGATGGATATGCTTTGTACCCAGTCTTGGGTGGATTGTTGGCAAACATTGCCTCCAGAGAGAGATGTGCTGGGACCCTAGGTGGCACCTGAATGGGCTGTGGACTTAGTGATTGAATTTTCTGTGGATGAGGGAGGTTAAGGGACTTGCCCACTAATCAGCCAGTTGTGGCACCTGAGAGTGGATCTAAAGTACCAAAGGAGAAGGATTTGGAATTGAACTGAAACGAGGTTCTGGATGCCCTGCTGATTCCAGGCCTCTGGTCTGTCTTCTCAATGCAGAGTGGCTGTGCCGTGATTTTTATATAATGTGTTATATAATGAAGCTTCTTGTTGAATGCCTTACTTGGCCCAGAGACCCCCAAAAACAACAACAACAACAACAACAACAAAACGGCAAAATGAGTAGCCTGACAGTGAATTTTGGGTCTTTCATGGATTTTTGGGTCTTTACAATGTGATTTTGGACCTCTATATCACCGTCCTAGCCTGCTGTTCTTGAGTCTTCATTACTGTTCTGTTGCTCTAGTTTAAAACCTCAGCTTGGAAAATTTTGGTGAATTGGAAATTATAGGTTTAAGTAAGAAAACCAAACAAGGCAGGACAGTGACTTATGGGTCACTTAAAAACCTGGGGGTCTGTAGCATGAACAAATTAAGTGGTTATTTGTTCAAGGAAAGCAACTCTTGCACTCAGGAAGTGGAGGCAGGAGGATTAGGAGTTTAAGGTCATCCTCAGCTGCAGAGTGAGTTTGACACCTGCCTGACATGAGACCCATTTCCAAGAAACAACAAAAACAAAAGCATGTGGAAAGCAATCCCACACTTAGGGTCTACTTGCTTCTTAAGATGGGAACCTTCATGTCCTGGGACTTGGAGAAGCCAGAGGAGGATGTCTAACACTCATCAAGTGCCTATGTGCAGGCTCTGACCCAACTCAGCGACTCTCACCTCCATTCTTCCCGGGCTCTGGAAGCCTACTCAGTCTCCTGATGGCACGGGGGAGATTCTCTTTCAGTCTGGGGCTTCTCCTTTGCAGAGTGCTTCTCTCAGCATGATAATTTAAATCATGCTGTGATTTTCCCTCCTTCCACCTGTCTCTGGCCTGCATCACCTGACTAGGGAAACTCAAAGTACCTTAAGCTGTCCCACAGCAAACACCTCTCCATTTACCACGAGGCATCCTTCAGATGATGTGTCTATTCCTGGCCATACTTCCATCTACAATGACGTCTGCCACTCAGGCCTTGCTGATTTCCTCCTTGATGAGTCACCTGCTTTTACCTCAAAGCTCTTTGAGTAAAGAGGAGAATCAGCATTGCTGCAGACAGCCGCTGTGCGCACAGGCATGCTACAGACATTCAACAGCACCACACAGCAGCAAGCTGTTTTCTTAGGAGGTGTTCAGTCACCCTTCATGGCCCATGGCTACTGGCTTTGCAAACTTGGGTCCTTGAGAAGCCTGATTCTGATGCTGCATTTGGTGTGGGGTATCTTAGTAAGACCTCAGTTCATAGGAAGGCACCCTCTGGTGAGGTCAAATGTCCACATGTTTAGTAGTTTTTCTGTGTGTTCAATGATGTCTTCTGTGGTCATTGAACTTTGCTTCCTCTCTCACAATCCATAGGACTTTAACATATCTTTGTGGCCTGGCTATACTGCTTTGGATCCTGGGACAAGAAGTGAGGCCACAGAAGAGCACCCTGGGCTGCTCTGGACCTAGCACAGAGCTGCTAGGCCTTTTTATGAAAGCTGCTCACATGCTTTGCCAGTTTGGAGAAGGTTCTTTCTCATCCAAGCTTGAATGATGCTTGGCTTTGTCAAACACATTTTTTCCTAACTACTGAAATCAGTATACCACAGTCTTTTTAATCTGTGGATTAGGTGAATTAAGTTCATGGACTTTCAAGTCTGAAAGATCTCTGAAAGACCCCAAACTTGGTCGTGGGGGATCTTATTTTCTTACAGCATTTGCTGCTGTGGAATTGTCGGCTATTTTGTTTAGGACCTTGACACTCATATTCACAGGTGTGCGTGATCATATCTAAACTGGGCACCAAGTCTGCACTGGCCTCCTGGATAAGAGCAGGGCTTGTCTTCTCTCATTCTCTAGGATAGAAAGATGGTACAAGATCAGAAGGGTCTGTTTCCCAAAACTTTGTTGGTGGTAAAAACCTCTCCTTTTACTTTTTAGAAAAATCTTTTACTATTGCTTTGGTTTCTCTAATAGTAAAAAGATTTTTCTGGAATTCAGGACATACACTAAACACACCCAAATATACACTCACACATCCTCATCCAGATACACACTCAACATACCAAACACCCAAATATACACTCACACATCCTACCCAGACACACACTCAACATACCCAAACACCCAAATATACATTCACACACCCTCACCCAGACACACACTCAATATACCCAAACACCCAAATATACATTCACATACCCTCACCCAGATACACACTCAACATAGGCAAACACCCAAATATACACTCACACATCCTCACCCATACACATACTTAACACATTCAAACATCCAAATATATACTCATATACCCTCACACCAACACACACTCAACACATTCAAGCACAACTAGATACCATCATCCTCATCCAGACACACCCTTGATACACCAAAATATACACTTACACATTCACACACACACACACACACACACACACACCCTTACCCAGACACATATTCAATATACCTAAACCTAAACTCTATCTTCCATATATACCCACACTTACTCATCCTCACTCAAACACACACTCCCACCCCACCAAATATACATATGCACACACATAAACACCCCCATGCACACCACCTTTAACCAAACACAAACTCATGTCTGAATACTTACATACCCAAACACATACTCACATATGACTCACATCCAAACACACACCCCACACATTTATCCAAACACACACACTCACCCAGCTGCACACTCATCCCTCCCATATTCACAAACACTGAAACACACTGATCATTGGTTGAATTTATATACATTGAGTTTTCCTCTTTTGTAACTATTGACTAAGCAGCAGAGATGGTATGTTTGAATTACATCAGCAATGCCTTTGGTCATCTATGACATGGGAGTCAAGCACACTGTTTGCCCAGCTACCAGATCCCAATCTGTTGAAGGGATATCTTGCAGGGATGGGGGTGGTGTCAGCTTCAACATCGTTTGTTGCTCTGATATTGAAGAACTACAACCTATAGAACGTGGGAAAGCCCAAGCAGAAAGATAAGATGATTAGAGTCCCAGGGTAAGCTCCCAGGGTGCCAGGAAGCACCATGTACTTAAGAATTGTCTGCATCAAACAGATCAAGCTAATCAACTGTCTCACTTATCCAGAGGGCCTGATCCAGTTGGGGGCTCCTCAGCTATTGGTTCATAGTTCATGTGTTTGGCTATTTGTCCCTGTGCTTTTTCCAACCTTGGTCTCAACAATTCTCGCTCGTACAAACCCTTGGTCTGTTTGGGAAGCATCCAGGCAGTGGGACTGGACCTGTCCTCAGTGCATGTGCTGGCTGTTTGGAACCTGGGGCTTATACAGGGACACTTGGCTCAGCCTGGGAGGAGGGGAATGGACCTGCCTGGACTGAATCTACCAAGTTGAACTCAATCTTCAGGGTAGTCTTTGCCATGGAGATGGGAATGGGGAGTGGGCTGGAGGGAAGGCAGGGGGGGGGTGTAGGAGGGGGGAGGACAAGGGAATCTGTGGCTGATATGTAAAATTAAATTAAATTATAAAATAAAATTTAAAAAGAAAAAAGCAAAACAACAACAACAACAAAGAATTGTCTGCATCACTCTCCCCGGCACAGAGGCTGCCTATGTGGCTAGTCATCTGCATCAAAGCAAGAACTCTGGTTACTGTCCATGGGGAAAGGGAACTCTACCATCCAGAGTTCAGCATGTGGTAGGCTCTGGTCCTAGACATCGAAGGGGGCAGACACAAGTGTTTTGCTGAGCCCCTTCTGCTTTGAAACAGCATGTGTGACTCTTCCCTCTGCCACTCTGTCCAGGTTCCCACAGGAGAGGCTTCATACCTGCATGTCTCACGTTTTGTGACTGCTGGCAAGTTCTTAGCAGGTGTGTAGAGCTGCTTCCCTCCCGGTCCAGGGCAGCAGCACTTCTGCCCTGAGTCTCTAGGACTAAGCCCTCCGGTTACTCTGCTCTGGTTTCTAGGACTGACAATCTCATCACATCTCTTGTAGGAGATGTAACCCTCCTTGTGAGGCTTAGGAAACTAACGGAATGGCCTGAAGTGGGTATTCCTAATTTGACTACATTTCTTAATTCCACAACAAAAGAGGCAAGAAAAGGTCTAATTATGTTTATCCCTAATAAATTCCAAACTAAATATAACTTTATCTTTTATAATGAGGTGACATTTACATGACTAATTAAACATTTAGTGATTACTAATGATTGAACATTTAAAAATGAACTGTCTCATGGCATTTGGTACGTTTATATAACCACCAGCTCAGGTTCCCAGACCTTTTCATTGCCCCAAAAGGAACCCCCCACCCATTAAACAATTGCCCCCTTTCCTCCTCTTCCAGCTTCTGACAGTCCCTAACTTTCTCTAATTTCTATGGATTTACCCATTCTGTACATTTCTTATAAATGGAATGATACAATATGCGATCTTTTGTATCTGGATTTTTACATTTTATTCTGTAGGATGTTTTCAAGATGCATTCTCATGCATGTAACCCATTTAAATACACCAGTGCTTTGCATGACTGAGTAATATTCCATTGTGTGGTTATATCTTTATCTACTCACTCTTTGGGTGTTTAAGCTGTTTCCACCCTCCACCCTTTTCTATTACCAGCAATGCTGCTGTAAAGGTTTGTGTATGTTTGCGTTCAACAATTACCCATTTCAGTGCCTTTGTATATAGACCTAGCTGTGAAATCGCTGAGTCATGCAGTAAGTCATGCTGAAGTTTTTGATCCACAAATTTTTTTCCATACTGCCTGTTCCATTTACTGTCCCTATTAGCAATGTCACAATACTTGTAATTCGCCATGGCCTCACCAACATTTGCTATTTGCCATTTTAGCCATAAATTCATCTTTGTACGCATCAGTTTCTCTATCATTCTATTTGTATTGTTTACATTTCTTGCCTCTTTACACACACACACACACACACACACACACACACACACACACACGCATACATTCATATGCACACACTTTGGATCTTAGACCTTTGGCATAGGAGCTCAGTGGGAGCTATACCTAAGCTATACCTTAGCTTTGGATGGTAGACATTTGAATCTATCCATTGGGGAAGACCAGAAGCAAGCCTCAGGGTTGCCCCTGGCACTGCAGCAGAGCCCTAGCTGCAGCCCCTGCCCCCATGCCTCCCGTGGTTCCCATAGACAATGCTCCAAGCCTCCCTTCCCTTCCTTGTCTTTGCAAACAAACACCCAACGTGGGCAGTCGCCCTCTGCTCAACCACAGGCCATGCCCCCTAGAAGACTAGCTAGGCTGCCTGTGGACCTTTTCCACTCTCTTTGTTCCTTGAGACCCAGTCCTCAGGGTCGCCCATAGTGCTGCAACAGACCATCTCCCCTGGCCTCCCCCTCCTCCAGCCTCCAATACCAGCAAGTGTTCCCTGTGAACACACTAGTGAAGCACACAAGTAAAACAGGCAACACACAGATAACATACTCCCTGAAAAATCTAGATAGAAAACAGAAACTAAGGAACAACCCCCCAACAAAGACAAACCCAGAAATCACCACCTAGACCTATAATAACCCTAGAACCAGATGCCTAGATGCCAGCGTAAGAACACAATCAACAACAGCCAGGGCAATATGTCACCACAGAGCCCAGCTGTCCTACCACAGCAGGCCCTGAATATTTCAACATAGCTGAAGCACAGGAAAATGACCTTAAAACCAACTGTATGAAGATGATAGAAGTCCTTAAGGAGGAAATGAATAAATTCCATAAAGAAATCCAGGAAAACACAAACAAACAATGGGAGGAAATAAATAATAAACCACTCAAAAAAGCCAGGGAAACACCAACAAACATTTGAAGAAAATAAATAAATCTCTTTAATTTATAAGTTATAAATAATAAAACAATATATTATATAGGAATATTAATATAATAGCATATAACAATATAATGCTCATTAATATAATAATATAATTAATAAAGCCAAGAAAAAATAAGCAAACAATTGAAGGAAATGAATAAAACTGTTCATGACCCAAAAATGGAAATAGAAGGAATAAAGAAAATAGAAATGAAAGATTTAGGAATGTGAACAGGAACTATAGAGGCAAGCTTCAGCAACAGAATACAAGAGATAGAAGATAGACACTCAGGCATTGAAGATATGATAAAAGAAATAGATATATCTGTCAAAGAAAGTGTTAAATCTAAAAAATTCCTGACACGCAATATCCAGGAAATCTGGGACACTATGAAAAGACCAAACTTAAGAATAATTGAGATAGAAGAAGGAGAAGAATCCCAGATCAAAGGCCCAGAAAATATTCTCAACGAAATTATAGAAAAAAATTTCCTAACCCAAAGAAAGAGATGCCTATAAAGGTACATACAGAATACCAAATAGATTGGACCAGAAAAGAAAGTTCCTTTGTCACATAATAATCAAAACAGTAAATATACAGAGCAAAGAAAGAATATTAAAGTTGCAAGGGAAAAAGACCAAGTAACATATAAAGGCAGACCTATTAGAATAATGCCTGATTTTTCAATGGAGACTCTAAAAGCCAGAAGGGATTGGACAGATATCCTTTGGACCATAAGAAACCACAGATGCCAACCCATATTACTATATCCAGCAAAATTTTCAATCACTATAGACGGAGAAAACAAGATATTCCATGATGAAGTCAAATTTAAACAATATATCTATCTACAAATCCAACCCTACAGGAGATGCTAGAAGGAAAACTCTAATCCAAAGAGGTTAACTACACCCATAATATACAGGAAGTAAATAATCTCACACCAGCAAAACCCAAACAAGAGAAACACACACACACACACACACACACACACACACACACACACACACACTACTACTACTACTACTACTACTACTACTAATACCATCACCACCACCAAAATAACAGGAATTAACAATAATTGGTCATTTTTATCTTGCAATATTAATGGTCTCATTTGCCCAATAACAAGGCACAGATTAACAGAATGGATGTGAAAACAGGATCCATGCTTCTGTTGTGACAAGAAAAACACCTCAATATCAACAATAAACGTTACCCCAGGGAAAGGGTTGGAAAAAGATATTCCAAGCAAATAGACCTAAGAAGCAAGCTGGTGTAATCATTTTAATATCTAACAAAATTGACTTCAAGCCAAAATTAATCAAAAGAGATAAGAAGAACAATACATACTCTTCAAAGGAAAAATCTACCAAGATGATATTTCAATTCTTAGTATCTATTTACCAAACACAAGAGCATCCAGTTTTGTAAGAAACACTAATACAGTTTAAATCATATATTGATCCTTACACAGTAGTAGTGGGAGACTTCAATACCCTGCTTTCACCAATGGACAGGTCATCCAGACAAACTGAACAAGAGACATGCTAGAGCCAACTGATGTCATAAACCAAATAGACCTAACAGATATTTACAGAACAATTTGCCCAAACACAAAAGAATATACCTTCTTCTCAGCACCTCATGGAACTTTCTCCAAAATTGACCACATACTCAAACACAAAGCACATCTCAATAGATACAATAAAACAGAAATAACTCCCTTCATCCTATCAGAACACCATGGATTAAAGCTAGATACCAACAACAACAGAAAGCTCACAAACTTAGAAAAACTGAACAACTCTCTACTGAATGAAAAATAGATCAAGACAGAAATAAAGAAAGAAATCAAAGACTTTCTAGAATTGAATGCAGATGAAAACAACATACCCAAACTTATGGGACATGATGAAAATAGTGCTAAAGTGAAAGTTCATAGAACTAAGTGCCTACATAAAAAAAATTGGAGAGATCTCAGACCAGCAACTTAACAGCACACTTGAAAGTTCTAGAACAAAAAGAAGTAAGAGGAGTAAACTGCAGGAAATAATCAAACTGAGGGCTGAAATCAATAAAATAGAAACAAAGAGAACAATGCAAAGAATCAATGAAACAAAGAGTTGGTTCTTTGAGAAAATCAACAAGATAGACAAACCCTTATCCAAACTAACTAAAAGACAGAGAATATCCAAATTAATAAAGTCAGAAGTAAAAAGGGAACATAACAATAGATACCAAGGAAATCTAGAGAATTATAAGGACATACTTTAAGAACCACCAAATTGAAATATATAAAAGAAATGGATAATTTTCTCAATGCATACCACTTATCAAAGTTAAATCAAGATCAGATAAAAAATGAAAAAGACCAATAACTCCTAGTGAAGTAGAAACAGTCATTAAAAATCCCCAACCAAAAAGAGCCCAGGGCCAGATGGTGTTAGTGCAGACTCTACCAGACTTTCAAAGAAGAGTTAATGCCAATACTCCTCAAATTATTCCACAAAAATTGGAACAAAAGGAACATCGCCCAATTATTTTATGAGGCCACAGTTACCATGATATCCAAACTACATAAAGACTCAACAAAGAAAGAGAATTACAGACCAGTTTGCCTCATGAACATATATGCAAAAATACTCAGTAAAATACTCTCAAACCAAATCCAAGAACACATCAAAAAGCTAATCCACTATGACCAAGTAGGCTTCACCCCAGAGTTGCAGGGATGTTTCAACGTACAAAAATCAGTAAATGTAATCCATCATATAAATAAACTGAAAGAAAAAAGACCCCATGTGATCATCTCATTAGATGCCAAAAGAAGCCTTTGATAAAAATCCAATACCCATTTATGATAAAAAGTCTTAGAGAGATTAGGGATACAAGGGACATACCTAAACATAATAAAGGCAATTTGTATCAAGCCTATAGTCAACATCAAAATAAATGGAGAGAAACTCGAAGCAATTTCACTAAAATCTGGAGCAAGACAAGGTTGTCCACTCTCTTCATATCTGTTCAATATAGTACTTAAAGTTTTAGCTAGAGCAATAAGATAACTGAAGGAGATCAAGGCGATACAAATTGAAAAGGAAGAAGTCAGAATATAATTATTTGCAGATGATATGATAGTATATGTAAGTGACCCTAAAAATTCCACTAGGAAATTCTTACAGCTGGTAAACACTTTCAGCAAAATTAACTAAAAAAAAAAAAATGTAGCCCTCCTATATACAAATGACAAATACACTGAGGAAAAAAATCAAGGAAACGACACCCTTTACAATAACCTCAAACAATAGAGAACATCCTGGAGTAATTTGAACCAAGCAAGTGAAAGACTTGCATGGTTAAAAACTTCAAGTCTCTGAAGAAAGAAATTGAAGAAGATGGGAAGATCTTTCATGCTCATGGATTGGTAGAATTAACATAATAAAAATGGTCATTCTACGAAAAACAATCACAGATTCAACATGATCTCCATCAAAATTCCAACACAGTGTTTTATAGATCTTAAAAGGACAATTTTCAACTTCATATGAAAAAAACAAAAACAAAAATAAAAACCAAACAAACCAAGAACAAAGTAGGATAGCTAAAACAATCCTAAACAATCAAAGAACTGCTGATGGTATCACCATCCCTGATTTCAAGTTGTACTGCAGAGCTATAGTAATAAAAACAGCATGGTATTAGTATAAAGACAGGCACATTGATCAATGTAATTAAATTGAAGACCCAGACATAAATCCACACACCTAAGGACATCTGATTTTTGATGAAAGCATAAAAACACAATGGAAAAAATAAAGCATTTTCAACAAATGGTGCTGATCAAACTGGATGTTGGCATATTGAAGAATTCAAATAGATTCATATTTATCATCCTGATAAAACTCAAGTTCAAGTGGATCAGAAACCTCAACATAAAGCCAGACACAGTGAACCTGACACAAGAGAAAGTGGGGAATAACCTTGAATGCATTGGCATAGGAGACAAATTTCTGAAGAGATCAACAATTAATATGTGGGACCTTATGAAACTGAAAACCTTCTGTAAGACAAAGGACACTGTCAACCAGACAAAGCAGCAGCCTACAGAGTGGGAAAATATTTTTACCAATTCCACATCTGACAGAGGTCTAACATCCAAAATATATAACAAAGTCAAGCAACTAGATATATAAAAACCAAATACTCCAATTAAAAATGGAGTACAAATCTAAACAGAGAATAGAGGAATACATCTCAAATGGCTGAGAAACACTTAAAGAATTGTTCAAGATCCTTAGCCATCAGGGAAATGCAAATCAAAACTACTTTGAGATTCAATCTAACACCTGTCAGAATGGCTAAGATCAATAACACAGGTGACAACTTATGCTGGTGAGGATTTAGAGTAAGGGGAACACTTCACCATTGTTGGTGGGAGTGCAGACTTATACAGCCACTATGGAAATCAATATGGCAGTTCTTCAGAAAACTGGACTCAATCTATTTCAAGACCCAGCTATATGATTCTTTGGCATATACCCAAAGGATGCTCAATCATACCACAAGGACGCTTGCTCAACTATTTTTATAGCAGCATTTTTCATAATAGCCAGAAGCTGGAAACAACCTAGACATCCCTCAACCAAAGAATGGGTAAAGAAAATATGGTACATTTATACAATGGAGTATTATTCAGCTATTAAAAAATGACATCATGAAATTTTCAGGCAAATGGATGGAACTAGAAAATATAATCCTGAGTGAGGTAAGACAAATAGAAAGACAAATATAGTATGCATTCACTTGTAAATGGATATTGTCTGTTAAGTAAATGATAACCAAGCTAAAATCCATAAACCTAGAGAGGTTAGGTAAATGGGAAGGCTCTGGGGAGATGCAAGGATATCCCTGGGAAGGGGAAATAGACTAAATTTTGCCAGTGGACTTGGGGTGGGTGAGGACAGGAGCTGGAAAGATGGGGTGAGGGCAACAGATGGAATTGGGAGGCATTTGGGGCTGGATGGAAACCTAGCACAGTGGAAACTTCCTGGAGTCTACAAGAGTGAGGTCTCTTAGTAATAGAGATTAGGGAGTCTGACCTGACCATCATTTGTAGCTAGGCAAGGCTTCCAGTGGTGGAACTAGGTTGTATTTGCTTAAGTTGTTGGCAGAGGGTCCTGTGGAGATTCCTAAACAACCCAGACTGATGCTAGGGCAGAGGGTTATTCTCCTTAAACTGATAGCAGGGCCCCATTTCTGAGGATAATATCCACACAGCTTGTTGAATGTAGAAAGGTCAAGCTTGTGCTTCATGGAGCCTTCACCCCTAACTTCTAGTCTCTTTGGCATAGGAAACTTCTCTGCAGGCCATGGAAAGAGAAACCCAGACACCAACCCAGCCACAAAACCCTTGACCTATAATCTTTTCTGCCTGCAAAATATGCTGGGGCAATGGTGGCCCAGAACTTGTGTGAGTGGCAAGCCAATGTCCAGTTTAACTTGAGGCCCACACTATGAGAGGGAGCCTATGCTCCACTCTGCCTGTATGGCTAAGAACTGGAGACTGAACAGCCCAGAGACCTAGGGTAGAACCAAACACAACTGGCCTCCTCAAAAAAATCAATGAAATGATTCCTAATGATATTTTGCTATACTCATCATACTCATAGATAGATGCCTTGTCCAGCCACCATCAGAAAGGCTTCCTCCAGCAGCAGATGGAAGTGGGTGTAGAGACCAGACAGTATGTGAAGAAAGAGTCTAAACTTCAGGTCTCCATTGTGTCCCTCCCTTCAGAGCTCTGGGGACCCTGCAGAAGAGGAGGAGAAATGATTGTAGGAGTCCGAGGGGATGGAGGACACCAGGAGAACATGGTCCATTGAATCAACTAAGTAGGGTGCATATGGGTGCACAGACATTGAAGCAGCAAGCATGGGCCTGCAAGGGTCTGCACCAGATCTTCTGCCTGTATAGCAGGAATCTTAAAAGTTCTTATTAATAAAATCAAACCCAAGGTCAGTTATTGGGGTCCATGCTGGTAGATCAGAGAGACAGAACAAGCCACAGCTATCTCACCTCGCCGATCCTCAGCTGGTCTTGTCTCCTCAGACTGGAGGCCTCTGAGTCCTCATCCGGAATGGGTCTCAGCTGAATTACTGCTCAAAAGCCTGAATGCTTAACCAGCCAAAATCTTCACCAGCCAAAAGCTCTACCAGCCAAATGCCTCTAGTTTCTGGTCCTCACGCCTTATATATCTTTTTGCTTTCTACCACCACTCCCTGGGATTAAAGGCTGGCTTTCTGGGATTAAAGGCGTGTCACCATGCTTGGCTATTTCCAGTGTGGCCTTGAACTCACAGAGATCCAGAGGGATTTCTATCTCTGGAATGCTAGGATTAAAGGTGTGAGTGCCACCATTTTCTAGCCTTTGTATCTAGTGGCTGTCTGTTCTCTGACCCCAGATAAATTTATTAGAGTACACAATATTTTGGAGAACACAATACCACCACATGCCTGTATGTTATGGCTGTTAGCTTGGTGTTTTTGTGGTACTCCTAACAGTGGGAACAGGTGTGTCTCTTACTCTTTTGCATGCTCTTGAGACTCTTTTCCTCCTATTGGGTTGCCTTGTCCAGCCTCAGTATGAGTTTTTTTTTTTTTTTCCTTGTTTTATTGTACCTTATTTTGTTCTGTTTGGATGTTGTCTCTTAGGGGCCTGTTCTTTTCTGAAAGGAAACAGAGGGAGAATATATCTGAGGGAGAGGGGAAGTGGTATGGGAGCTGGGAGAAGCAGAGGAAGGGGGAGCTGTGGTAGGGATGTATTGTATGAGAGGAGACTCTGTTTTCAATTAAAAAAAAAATAAGCCTATCCATTGGATACTGGTTGCTTCGGTGAAGTCAGAAACGAGATGGCGTATGTTGCATCTTCACGGAGTTTGTGTGGAGGGAGACCTCTGAGTCACACACTAGGTGAGCACAGCGTCACAGACTGGAGTGTGGCATTACATCATGAAGGGAAGACAATTCCTTGAGGGCATGCTACCCGAGGGAGCCCTGGCCACTGGACAGGCAGAGCTAGCTTTGGGACACCTTCCAGGTTGGAGGAGGGAGTGAGCTTAGCAGGGTGTATGGAACAGGTTTGTCAGGCAGTGGGGGGTATAAGAAGCATCCACAGGACTAGAGGCACTGGGCTGGACGGCTTGTGCACTAAGGCTGGGAAGTTGCTCTGGGTTCCAGAAGAGGTGGTGTGGTGCAGTGAGGAGGCTTCTGGGTGGGTAGTGGGGAAGAAAGCCAGGAATCTGAGATAGAAATTCTCAAATAAGGGATCTCAGACATGGATGATGGCATTGGCTGACACTTGGAGTCATGTGATTTCAGGAGTCAATAGGGCATCATTACTTTTTGGGTCCAGAGCCCAACCTGGGGAAGCCACAGAGCTCTGTGGGCCTCAGTTTCCCTTATACTGTAGAGAAGTTAGCTTAGGTTCTCTACAGCCCACCCCACCCCATACCCAGAGAGCCTCTGAGTTTATTGTCTACAGAAAGACAATCATGTAGGGGAGTTTCTGTCCATCCCCCCCCCCCCCGCCGCACTTTCATCACACAGTTGTTATGGCGTCCTGACTGCACACCAAAGAACTTTCCCGAAGACCCAGTCCCTAGTCATTTTGTTACTAAGCTCCATGAGCATCAGGGAGTGCCTGCTGTGCTCTGTCTATGGGCTGCTGGAGGCCACAGCAGAGCCTCTGGGCTGAGAGACTCTGGACTGAGAGTACCCATGCTCTCATAAGATGGTCTGAAGATAAGGGAGATGCCTCCCCACCGTGGGCCTACTGCTGGGTGGAGCTTTAAAAATCACTGAGAAGCAAGGCAACATCATCAAAACATTAGAATCTGTTCTCACAGCTAGTTGGAGGCAGCGGACCTTTCAGTAAAATTTTCTAGAGGAGTGCCCTTTCAAACATTCCCCGCTCACCCGCCATCCCCTAATGAGGATATGCCACCAGACAGGAAACTGAGATTGAAATAGACTGTGGGAAAACTACAGACCAAGGCTTGCATGTTTATCTGCCCATGCATGACTCACCTGCAGGGACATCTTCAAACAAGCAGAGAGGAGGAGGCAGGTACTTGCCCTTGTCTGTTTTCTGCTGCTGTAACAAGATGGCTGAGGCTAGTAGTTTCCACAGAACAGAGGGTTTGGTTTTGTGCAGCGTCTACTCAGTACATCTGGTGAGAGCTTCAGGCCTCATCATCACATGGTGGAGGGTGTCACAACAAGTATGCCAGAGGGGGAAGGGAAGGAGAGGGAGAGACGGAGAAAGGGGAGAGAGAGAGAGAGAGAGAGAGAGAGAGAGAGAGAGAGACAGAGACAGACAGAGACAGAGACAGACAGAGAGAGAGAGACAGAGAGAGAGAAAGAGAGAGAGAGAGAGAGACAGAGAGAGAGAGAGAGAGAGAGAGAGAGAGAGAGAGAGAGAGAGAGAGAGAGAGAGAGATGGTTTCTGTAACAGGGCCTCTCCCAGAATAGCTCACCATCCATTAACCTGTTAAACATCACATATGATCTGCTCTCATGACCCAGTCACTTCCCAGTGGCCTGTCTCTCAATATCATTGACATATGACTTTGGGGATTACAGTTCTAACATGTGAATCCTGGGGAACACAAACTGTAGTGAAGCCTTTGCAAGGAATGAAAGGTTGTTGTGGATTCTTACTGGTCTCAGGTTTTTTTTGTTTGTTTTTTTTTTTTTTTTTTTTTTTTTTTGTGCCCAGCATTTTGGTTGTCCCTCTTCCCACCGGATGCAGTGGGTTGAGAGCTTGCAGGACACAGATAAGGATGCATCAGTCCAATTGACCGAGTGTGAGATGGGGTCAGAATGAAGGACAGAGCTGTGGAGGCATGGAAGGGGTAGCCCTGCTGAGGGAGTCAGGGAGGCTTCTCAGAGGAGATGGCTTTCAGCTGAGTTTCTCTGGATGCAAAGATGACAGTGTGGGATAGGAAAAGGCAATCGTGAAGAAGCATGCACTTCGTCAGCAATGCGACAAAGCAGGAGAGCCACACAGCATCCTGAGTGCGCTGAGGCTGCCTTACTGGAATATCCAAGGACGATAACAGGATGTCAGGAGAGGGCACTGAACTTTAACAAGAGCATGGGCTAAATGAGAAAATGACACAAAGTTCAAAATAAAAATGCACATGGTGATGCACACTTGCAATCCCACCACTCCGGAGGCTGAGGCTGAGCATGAATTCAAGTGAGCTTGTGCTACATAGAAAGATACTGTCTTTAAAAAAAAAAAAAAAAAAAAAAAAGAACTCCACGAGACAGGATGAATCATGATGATGGCTGGGCTTTCTCTACAAAGCAAGTAATATGTAGATGAAAGCTGGCATGAGAGCTGTTTGTATGCTACACTGAAACCAAGAGAAATTACAGCCAAGGATAAGACTGGCCAGGCAACCCTCTGCATCACTCACAACTCCATACATGCAGCGCCTGTCCTCCCCTCATAGTGTCAGTGTGGCCAGGCATGGCGGTCACTGTCTCTTAGACTGGGAACACCTTCAGGGACAGCCTTCTTCCCATGCCGTCAGTAGACAGAACACATTGCAAGGGTGCCTGTCTTGAGAAGCAAATATATATATTCTGCTGTGGGATGTTTTCAGTTTTATTTCCTTAATTATTTTGAACTGTGAAGAATTAACTTTCAGTTCTTCAAACCACCTTTAGATATATGGCTCTAGGGAGAATGTTGTGTGGCCGCAGTAAATGGGAAAGTTCCTGTGTCGGGTGTTTTGGTAACACAAGAGTTAGCAGCGTTCCCACTTCGGGAGCATACAGGGAGGATCAGTGGAAGGTTCTGTGGTTGGGAATCTCAGGGTTGACAGCGTAGAACCTTACATAGCCATTCTCAAAGTAAGATCCTTGCTGGCGAGAATGAACAGTTTCCAGGTTTATCTTCTGGTTGGGTTTGTTGTTGGCGTTTCATGGTTTAATGTGTTGAAAGGCAACTGCTGTGTGGGTGTTTTCCACGTTCTGCCCCTTGGCTAACAAAGAATAATTAATACTTCAAGTCGCCTGAATCAGCTCTCTGTGAACACCAGAGGGCGCCAAGCTGTAGGTTCTTATTCCGTGTATTAGCTCATTATTTTGAAAATGAATTGGGGGTTCTGGCTACCGGCATTCTGGGCTTACTGGAATTTGCTTTACGTTTCAGTTTGTGGATAAGAGGGTCAGAGCCTGGACGGATGGCCCTCGCTCTCATCAGTGGCTGCACTAAAAGAGTCCTCCCTCCCCCAGTCTGACTTTCAGGGGACGTGCTAGGGAAACAACTCTCCCAGAGGTTGTATGAGGCAAAGCTCCCATGCCTTTGATCCCCTGACGACTTTAAAAAGATTTCTTCTTCCTTGTAACCTGATGAACAGTGATTTCCTGAGAGCGACTAATATTTGAATGTTAGTGGCAATGTCACCGGAGGAATAAGTACAAAATGGTATTTATATAAATAATTGGGATGCTGGCAGAGCCTTAGTGCTGGGTGACAAACCAGTGGAGAAAATTTTAAGATTTACGTCTACAGCAGCCCAGGGCGGCACATGTCTATAATCCTGACTTTACAAAATGCTTGTGGGTTTGAGGTCAGCCTGGTCCGCACAGTGGACCTAAAAGAATATCCTAGAGGAATGCAAGCAGGGTCTAGTAGATGGCTTAGGGGTAAAGGGTGCTTACTGAGCCTGATGACTGGAGTTGGATCCTCGAGGACCCTCAGGGTGGAAGGAGAGAACTGTCTCCTGCAAGCTGTACTCTGATTCCCAAACATGTGCTTATGGCATGCACACGCATGCACACATTGACATGCACGCACACACACATGAATAAGTAAATATAAAAACCCAAGTCAAAACAGAACACCTCACTTAATTTGGACCTCTAGCCCTACCAGCGTTCTTTGTGTCTGCGTAGATAACAAAGATACCTGCCATTGGATGTGCTGAGCATCTTTCATCCAGAAAAAATTTGGCTTTCCTTGTTTTCATAAGAGCATTAAAACTAAGAATGTTCACCGTGACTTTACAGTTGGCAGCAAAAACTCTTTGGAACTTTGAACTCTGTGCCGTGGGAAGCAAAGGGACAAGGGAAGATGTCCCATGCAGTCATTCTGTAATTGATGTGCTCTGGTATGAAAGCACGTTTTACCCTGGTAGCTAATGCAGGATAATACACAGCACAGGTACTTCAGATGATCAGGTTAGCTCCTTTGTTGAAATCACAGCTCAGGTTAGGCATTCTTTCAGATGGTCCTTTATTTTTACTGAAATACCTCTC
This sequence comes from Peromyscus leucopus, assembly GCF_004664715.2. NCBI lineage: Eukaryota > Metazoa > Chordata > Mammalia > Rodentia > Cricetidae > Peromyscus > Peromyscus leucopus. The sequence goes on along the minus strand of NC_051065.1, from coordinate 65,550,248 downwards.
CCGCTGAATGTCTATTTGGAGGCTAAGAGAGTCTTTCCTTTCTTGGGCAAGACCACTCATCCCTCTGTTCATAAGATGGAGGGTGCTGTAGGGAGGGGACAGGCAGCTGCTAGGACAGAGTGGCGAGGAGGAGCTGGGGGCCACACCTCTAAAGCCTATTGCAGGGGTATCTATGATGGGACAGACATGTGTCAATGAAGTGAGGAAGGCAAACCCAACCTGAGAGGGGAGGCAGAGGTACAAGGCCATGTGGACATTTGCAATGGAATTTGCATGACATGGTCTTTAGGGAATAAAGATCAGGGCTCCATCAGCGTAGGATTCTCTGAGTCTAAAATCTCTAGATCTAAACTTCTAGAGAATAAGAAGGTTGGGAGCATGTGCAGCATGTCTTTCTGCCCATCCTCTGCATTCCCTATGTTTAATTTTCCCCATTTCAGTGTTTGCGGCATGGCTATGAGACAGTGCTCCAGGCTTCCTGTATCCCAAATCCTTATCTGTGGTCAGCTTACAGTCAGAATTGTTAATAACCTCTTAACTTGTGGACCACCACCCAAGTGAATAGTCAAGAAATGTGAACACCATGCACCAGCGACGGGTTTCTTGATGAGAGAATGATCTAAACTCACTTGCATATTAATTATGCTCATTGGAGGCCATGTCTTCACCCTGACCGTTCTGTAAAGAATTAATAACTGTCCCTTGCAATCTTGTTACAGTGGAATGGAGACCTACATCTTTCAGCCTGGAAGGGAAGTGTGCCCTTTATTGTATCATCCGACATTTATTGACTCCATCAATTATCTGGCAAGTGTTGATTAAGTGTGTTCTAGGGTTGTCTTGGACTGGGTCTTCTACTACATCACACAGACTTTGTCCTTGAGAGTTCTGCCAAGCTGTGCCTCTGGCTGGTTCTGTGCTGCCTGCCAGTTCTTTGCCCTTGGGTGCTTCCTGACCTCTGCATATCCTATACAGAATGGCAGGCAGTCTTTGGCATGTGGGAGGGACCTTATTAATGAGTTTTACAGTCACCAGATTTAGATGTTGACAATAAGCTGGGGAGGAATAAATGGCGGAACTATTTCTCGTTTCACATACATGATCCTATGCCCAAGGATGAATGTGTGGGACTTTGGTCTAGGCAGGGGTTGTGGTTCTCACCTACTGGACAGTTGCAAACTAAAAACAGCAGAGACCAGCGTGAAGCTGAGCAAAAGCCCACCTCTCTTGTGGAGCTGAGACCAGACTCACAAAGGCAGCAAGAACTGCTAAGCTGGTTAGGAACAGTCTGCTCAGTGGAGAGCTCACAGTAGGGTGACCAGTGGAAGGAAGCCAGAGGAAAGACAGGTGGGGACGACAGGACAGACTTCCCTCCACCTGCGGATGACAGGGCCATTTCCCTCACTTCCCCACCTCTCTATCAGCCTCTCGTCCATCCACCGAGTCATGGACTGTGGCTGGCTCTCTGGTTGGGTCACACTAGTGATGGTGAATTAGAGGCTCCTTTGACCAAGTGCCACCTTGTACATGCTGTGGTAGGGAAGTGAGCCACTGGCAAGTTGGGTGCTCCCCAGTGGCTGCTGGCCCATGCACCCCACTGTCTGCATGGCTGCAGCCTTCAGCCATGGTCTTCCTGCCCAGGGAAGGCCTGGGTCCTGCAGTTCTCCTGTGGCTCTAACTCACTACTCCCATCCTAGAGAAGGCTACACACTAGGCACCCTTGGGAGTCAGCAAGAATGCCTGGTCTTGGCAGGACGTGCAGTCTGTTGTGCAAGCTAGACAGGACCGCAGAGTTGATGACTGTCGCTGACTTGGGAGCTTTTCTTTCCTGTCATCCTGACTTCAGCTCTTCTCTACTTCAAGAATTCCAACCATTCCAGGCAGGAAAACCACTTCAGCTCTTAAGTGACAAAAAACTGTGCTGACCCCAGCGAGGGACCAGTGTCCGAAGGGTACTGTCTTTTTCTCTCCTCACACAAAGCATTCATCTCATTAGCCGTTTACTGTGGGGCAGGGCTGGCTCCTTGCCTCAGCCTTATAGAGCAGGAATGTGGGGCTTGGCAGCTTATTTGTCATGACCAATCCATTGTGAGAGCAGCTGTAGAATTTCTGCCATATTGTTGTTTCAGATATAAGGTTAGTCCATACACTGAGTCAAAGCCTGAATGGACTCAGGTAACAACAGCAGTAGCTCTTTTGTCTCAAAGAGCTTGGAGGAACAATAAAACATAGTCACTACTAAATTATGCTGTGGACTGAAGAAGGTTTTTGCCATTAATTGGATCCAGGCCCTCTGACCTTTCCACAGGAAGCAAACTAAAGGTATAATAATTTTTATAAAGATGAGCTTTCTGTACTTCCAGTAATTTTAAAAAGAGCACTGAAATAATTTCTGGACCCTGGAAGAACTCTGACTTGACTGTTGTTGAGACAAATAGAGCTCTGATTTCCAAGATAGCCCCTTTCTTCACCTCCAGCCCCTGCGAAGGGGAGCTGACGCAGGCAATGAACTGAACGATCACTCATCTCATGAACGAAAGCCCAATTGAGCCAAATGTATCTATCGACTGATGAAGTTTAAAATCTCCTGAAAATGTACTTACACAGAAGTAACTCGTACACCTGGCAGCCGCAGCGCATGTGGGCAGTGAGGTTTCCTCTTCAGAGATTTACAAAACTCTGAATGTGGGGAGGGAAGGAGGGTCCCGGAAGTTTTTCAAGTCACCTGGCTTGGTGAAAGAGGAGGTGACCTAGCTTTGGGTTTTTGCATTGAGTTCTGTGTAGTTTTGCTTTTTGAGTTCTGTCCATTTTACATGCTCTCTGCTCCACATATTGTCTGAGTCACTATTGGTCTAACTCACTCTGCTGAACACTGTCAGTTGGTTCGAGGTTCTTACCATTTTCTTACTGGTGTTTATTGTTGGTCGATAGAACTGAGGAAGGGCAGCGAGTTGGTTCACACTGCCACTGACATTATAAAGAGGCCAGGTCACTTCAAAGCAGTTAGTCGTGCTGGGTCTGTGTGTGACCCACAGTGGACAGATGGTGGTGGCTCATCTGCTGGTGGAGACGTACAACTTGGGAGCCTTTGAGGTGCATCGTGTGGTGTTGGAACAGGTCATCAGTCAATTATGTTCTAGTATTATAAACTTACATGAACTACCAAATAATTCAACTTTAGATGTAAACTCGTGGCTTGGAGAAAGCTGCATAGACCTCTCATTTAAGGGAAGTTATAGGAAAACCATGAACCAATCATTTTGTTCTGCAATTATTGTAATATACAAAAATCTGTCTCCTCTCACACACTTCTATACATTTGCTTCTATAAAATGATTCAAAAATATAGATGCCTCTTTTCATGTATCTTCTTTGAGCAGCTGTGGAAAGATAATTAACTACATCCATGAAGTAGTTTAAAGACATGCAATAAGCAATTATTCATATGTCTGCCTGACTGTCAAAGGTTGTTTGTAAGTGAGGTCAATAAGATGTTGACTACATGGCTGAATGCTTTGTTTGAAATAAGAATGTGTGATCTTTGAATGAAGTTATTAATGATGTGACAAAAATCTTGAAAGCCACTCATTCCAATGGCAAACTCTTAACAAAAGCCTGGTAATAACAAGTCAGTTGCAGAGACACAGCTTTGCACACACAATGCCATGCCTGTGTGTGTGTGTGTGTGTGTGTGTGTGTGAGAGAGAGAGAGAGAGAGAGAGAGAGAGAGAGAGAGAGAGAGCGAGAGAGAGAGAGAGAGAGATGAACCTGGGACTTGCCGTTTTGTCCAGACTGGCTGGCCAGTGAGCCCCAGGATCTGCCTGTCTCCACTCCCTAGTACTGGGGTTAGAGTTATGTGTGGCTGGCTAGGCCTGGCTTCTATGTATGCGTCGGGGATCTGAACACAAGTTCTCGTGCTTGCTCAGGAGGCAGTTTACTCACAGAGCCGTCTTCCTAGCCCAAACTGGATTTTTGCTTCAGTAATACCGAATAAGACAAGCCATAGTGTTGTTCGCCCAAGACCATGTCACCAAAACATGTGGCATAGCTGGTAGTTTCTCTGGTAAGGTGACATGCTATTTCTCTCTTTTTCATTCCATTGGGGTAGATGGTGAAGTCCCTAAAGCTTTCACTGTAGGCGACACCTTAGTCCCCCCATCCCAACTCCACAAAGACCTCCTAGAGAAGAGGTATGGTCCTAGAGAAGAGGATATGGGTGTGTGAACTGGGCTGAACAAGCAGCTCGTCAGTCTGAACTGAGGGAAGGAGGCTGGGGGCCTGTGACTCACCTGGGTAGACTGCGTTAAGAGCCCACTCCTTCAGATAAAGGGAGGACCTTCCTCCATGTGGCTTCCGCACCCCACTAGCAAAGCTAACTGCTGTGACATGAAAAGTCGGGAGACGGTGTCAGGATGGGTCTGTCTGGTCCTGGGGACTGGCCTTTATGTTTCCTTTGGCCCATGGCGCCAACTGAGAAGGGATGTTCTTGTGTTCTTCTGTAATCAGATTTTGCAGGTAACAGGAGCTGTGGCCTTTTTGAAAAATAATTTGAGAGAAATTTTTTTTAGCATAAAACTGGAACCAACTCTTCTCCTGTTTCTTCTAGCTTAGGTGGAGGGGTCACTTAGTACCTTAATGAAGCCCAGTTGACCTCGGAGCCTTAGGTAAGGGTTTCACTTTCTGGTTCTGGATTTATTTGGCTTCCCAGGTGTTTGCCTGTGTTCCTCGGAGCTCATGAGCTCCTTTTTTTTTTTTTTTTTAATTTCTATCCACTTAGAAGGAAGCAAGCGAAGGCAGAATCCAACTTTACCACATCCCGTTGCTTCCACAGATGCCCAGAAACAACTCACTTCTGGGCTAAAGGCACTGTCTCTTGTCTCTGACTCTGTATCTCTGTCTCTATCTGTGCCGCTCCCCGAGTAATATTTTCCTTGAAGCTGCACACAGTTTTCCCTCCTATCATATGATGGCTGTACCTGTGTCTCACGTGTGTTTCATTGTCTTTAAGATTGGGGCTGCTTTTCCAGGGCCAGGAGGAAAGGGGCCAGCCCGGATCCTTCGCTATGCTCCGTTTCAGACTGTTAGCGTTATGAAAACAACAATCTTGGTTTGAAGGGAGATAATCGGAGCTTATTCTGATTAAAAGGAAGCAAAGTATTTTAAGTGGCTGGTGGGTGAGGGGAAGGCAGGTAGCGGTGGCATCTGATAGGTGGGATCTTAGCTGGTGTTGACAGCTGAGGTTTAAAGAAAATGCTGGGAGCAAAGAATGTTATCCTCTTCCAAAACATCCAGCTATTTGTTTGAATATTATGGGCCTTTTTCAAGAGGAGTTCTCAAACCTGTTTGGACCTTCAAACATGCAGTTCTTCAGTTCAGGTTTCTGAAGCCTTGTGAGATCTCAATAGCGCTGGTAGCTGGGTTGTTTTTTGCAGAGTACCCTAGGAGTAAAAATGTGATGTTGCTGCTCCTACCAACTTTCTCAGCTACGCTTTAAATCTCCATCTGTTAAAGCTCCTTATTATTCATCCATGCTTTTGCTTGTGAGTTTTCGAACTAGTGTTCATGACATAGTCATTTATAGAGAGCGTGGTAAACCAGTCACTCCCAGCTCATTAGGATATCCTGTGCTCTGTATACACCTGTCACATGCATCTCCTTTTAATGATGTTAGATACACATAAAGGAACAACAAAAATCACTTAGCAAAAGGCCTCCTCCTCTCTTGGGCGTAATAAGCTTAACCCATTAATTCATTCATTCATTCATTCATTCATTCACTCCCTCCCTCAGCAGATACGGGAGGAAGGGTCTACCTTCCGTGCCAGACAGTTTTGGTAATTCTGGTTATATTAAATGAAGAAAGGCCAAACCTGGCTTTAATAGAACTGGCTTTCTCTTATGACTGGACAATAGCTAAGCAAATGAGCCCCTGACCCCCCTCAGTCAGACGGTGAGGTCAGTGTCATGGGAGACGCACTGTAGCAGGTATGTGGGTAGGACGGAGGCCTAAGTACTGTCTGGATTTCACCAGACAATCGCTGAGGGTGTCCAAGGCTGCAGGGGTATGTGTCACCAAAGGAGACTGGGGGAGGGGCCTGGGGCCAGGGAATGGATGGACTGACAGAGTGAGCACGAACTCCAGACAGAGGGAGAGAGGCAGAGCTGTAAGGAGATGGGAACCTTCCTGTCTCACATAGGGGAGGGGAATGATCTGATTTATGCTTGAAAATCATTGCTCTGATTTCCCTTGTTTTGATTTTGGTGAAATACACACAGCATAGATTCTACCTTGCTACCATTTCCAGTGCACAGTGGCATTAGGACATTTGCTTGGTTAGGTAGCCACCATATTGTCCATTTCGAGGTGTCCTTACATTCCCAAGCTCAAACTCTGTTCCTATAGCCCTGGTGCTACTTTCTGCTTCCCATGGACCACTTTAGGTGTCTTACAGAGGTGGATTCATGTACTATTTGTCCTGTGTGATTGGCTTATTTCACTGGGCATAATGTCTTCAAGGTTCTTGTATGTTGTAGCCTATGACCAAATGCCCCTATTTCTAGGGATGGAGAATATTGAATAAACAGATCATTTACCCATTCATGCGTCTGTGAATGACAGAGTGCATACTATCCCTGGCCTGTCACGAGTGTTTCTACAGTGTCATTTGGAGTCCCCTCTTTTTTCTTTGAGACCAGCAGGTCAGGAAGAGGGCAAATACCCAGTCCCAGTTACAGCAGGGAGTGCTCAGCAGTGACACTCTATAAAGATGGTTTGAAAGTGAGGCTGTGTGTTTTGCTTCTAAATACTGGGGACCAAAGGAGAAGGGACAAGGATTCCAAAGTGTCCATGAGAGCCGCTGGCTGGAAGGTATTTCCTTTGTGGAAATGGGTGTGGGAGTTGCTGGTGGGGACAGAAAGCTAAAGAGCTAGGATTGGACCTTTGCAGTCCGAGATGCTCCCTAGATGTCCAGCTTTGCGGGAGGAGTCAGCAAGTGGACACATGAAGCTGAGCCTCGGGGAGATTCTAGATGTAAATACAGGCAATTGTGTGACAGATGATCCTTGTTTGGATGTAAGACAAAAAGGCATCTCTATACCTTAGGAACATTGGACCAGGGCCTGGCCTTCAAATACAACTGATAGAAATGCCTGGAAATATGCAGTGCAGGAAGGTAGGGCTTGTTGCTTAGCAGCAGGGTCACAAAGAGGCTCCTCCACCCCACCCACCTCTGCTCTTGGTATTTTGCTGTTTTTCATCCATCTCTTGAGCCTGTTCTTGCTTCCCTGTTCATTTCTCTCTGCAGCAGGCACATTGACCCTGAGGGCCAGCATCTCTCTCTCATGAGGTCCTTAGTAGGTTCCATTTTCCTGTCACAGTGATGTCCAGTCACAAACTCCAGGCCAGTCAGGAGCATGACACATGTTTATCCACAGGCTTCAGCTCAAGACTGATGACTAAAATCTTGTCCCTGTCAAGTCTGCAGTTATATTTGGTCTAATAGGAGGGCCCTCGGCATTTCTCACATGAGAGTAACAGAACTCCATCAACCAGCATAATGTCCATCAGCATGAATCCCTCACATGGCCGGAATAATCTTCTAGCCCCAAGAAGTGGCCTCTGCCTCTGCTCAGCAGTCAGTACAGCTTTTTCCTATTTTACTTTCAAAGATTTAGAGTGTGTGTATGTGTGTGTGTTATCCAAGGAGGCCAGAAGAGGGGATTGGATCCTCTAGATCTGGAGTTATAGGCTGCCCAACATGGGTGCTGGGGTGCAGGGAAAGAGCAGTGTGCTGGCCAGTTGTATGTCAACTTAACACAAGCTACAGAGGTCTTTTAGAAGACAGAACTTCAGTCGAGAAAATGCCTCCACCAGATTAGCCTGTGAACAAGCCTCTGGTGCATTTTCTTGATTGATGAGTGACATGGAAAGGCCCAATCACTGTGGGTGGAGCCACCTCGGATTGTTGGTCTTGGGTGCTATCAGAAAGCAGTTTGAGCACACATGAGGAGGAAGCCAGTAAACAGCACTCCTCTGTGGCCTCTGCATCAGTTTCTGCCTCCAGGTTCCTGTCTGGAGTTCCTGTCCTGACTTCCATGGATGATGGACTACCAACTGTAAGACAAAATAAACCCTTTCCTCCCCAGGTTGTTTATGGTCATGGTATTTTATCACAGTAAGATAAACCCTAAGACAAGCTGTAAGTGCTCTTAATGATTGAGGTGTCTCTCTATCCCCTCTTTTTCCTGTTTTAGATGACATCGTAACAGCCAGTAAGTCTGTCCTGCTTTAGAACACCCACCTCTACCTGTTGTAAGTCTTCCCTCTTTCAAGGGGCAATCCAGGATCAACCCTCTGTGGGATCTCTTCTTACCACTGTAACCTGTGTTCATGTTTCTTTTTTAGGAAAGCTCACGGCATGTTTGGTCAACATTTAGTCACCTGGATATAGAATCTTGTGATTTTGTGGGAATGTCTTGTTTGCCAGCTCAGATGATAGGGACATCTGTGGCCAGGGACAATTCCTGCTGTGTTTGGATCCAGACTCACTTTCTAGCCCAGTAGTGGATAGATGAGAGGGAGTATTTTTGGAGAGGGCGTAGCTTTGCATTTTGTACATCTTATGTACTGCAGTGTCTCAAGTGCATGGTTTGTTCTAAGAGAAACAAAAAGCTGGAGAATGCAGCCTATCATTTTGGCCACCGTGGTCTATCTTGGTGCAAATAGTGCTAGCTGATGCTAGGATGGTTGCTCCAATGTAAAGATGGAACTCCTGTCATGTTCCAACATGGTTATGCACTCATGTGGCAGCCCAGCTATGGACTAACACCAGGGCTTTGGAGCTGATCACTAAGGGCTGTGTGCTAAATGCAGGAGAGCTCTGCCCCTACTACCTGCCTACTTGTGAGTTTTCTCCAGGGTCAAATGTTTAGAGACTAGGGCATTGGTATGTTGGAAGAATTTGGTTTTAGTTGGCTCAAGTATTTGTGAGCAATGTCTGAAAAGCACATGCACATTCTGTTGGTCTGGAGCAAATGGGTGCAAGTGCAGAGGCCAGAACCCCTTCATGGGCCTTGCCATGGCCTTGTGATGTGGTACCTCAGGCCTCTCAAGGACTCAAGGGCTTATTTCTTCAGTTCTATCCACCATGCTAGGCCTTGCAATGGCCCTATGAGGTGGTAACTCAGATCCTAGGAATGAAGGACTTACTGTGTCATTACTAGAAAGTGCTTTAGCAGATGACTCTTGCTAGCCCTGTCACCCAAGGGCACAGGCATGCTGTCTTCATTAGGGTTTTATTGCTGTGAAGAGACACCATGACCATGACAACTCTTATAGAAGAAAACATTCAACTAGGGCTGGCTTACCGTTCAGAGGCTTAATCCACTCTTCTCATGGTGAGAAGCATGGTGGCATTCAGGCAGGTGTGGTGCTGGGGAGGTAGCTGAGAGTTCTGGATCTGGATCTGCAGGAAGCAGAAAGAGACTAAGGCACACTAGGCCTGGCTTAAACTTCTAAGATCTCAACCCCCTCCCCGACTGTCCTCCTTACCTGTGACATACTTGCTTCAACAATGTCACACCTACTCCAACAAGGCCTCACCTCCTAATGGTGCTACTCCCTGTGAGTCTATGGGAGCCATTTTATTTTGAACCACCATATTCCACTCCCTGGTCCCCAAAGGCATGTAGCCATATCATAATGCAGACATGCATTAACTCCAACTTTAGCCAGGCTGAAGTGGCACACTCTTTTTATCCCAGCACTTGGGAGGCAGAGCCAGGCAGATCTCTGTGAGTTTGAGGCCAGCCTGGTCTACAGAGCAAGATCCAGGACAGACACCAAACTACACTGAGAAACCCTGTCTTGAAAAAAAAAACCAACCCCCCCAAAACTCCAACTTTAAAAGTCCTTGTACTCTATAACAGTCTCAACTCTGCAAAAGTCCAAAGTCTCTTCTGAAACTTATGGCAATTTCTTAACTGTAATCACCTATAAAATCAAAATAAAAAAGCAGATCATATACATTTCTGTTTCAAAATGAAGAAAATGGAGCAAGTAAGGAAATACTGGACCAAAGCAAGACCAAAAATCAGCTGGGCAAACTCTAAATTTTGCATCTCCATGTCTGATGTTAAAGCACTCTTCAGATCTCCAACTCCTCTCTTGGACTGGTTCCACTTCCTGTTAGCATCTCTCCTCAGCAGGTATCCCATGGTGGCTCTGGCATCTCCAATATTTTGAGATCTCCAAGGCAATCCAGGCTTCATTTTCACAGCTTCACGCAATGGCCTCTATGCAGGGACACCCCCGACACATGCCTGGACTCAATGGCTTTTGTTAGTCTTGGAGGAAGATTTCATAACCCCTTTCTTCTATCCTTGATTCTGAAGCCAGAACCATGTGGCTGAAGCTGCCAAATTCTGCTGCTTGCTGGTGCTAGAACACAGCCCCCTCATTCAATTACATCTTCACCAGATTTCTGTTTTTGGTGGTTTTCTTCACTGCCTAAGCTTGGATGTTCTGAAACTTCATCTGTAGACCAGGCTGGTCTTAACTCAGAGATCTGCCTGCCTCTGCCTCTGGAGTTCTGGGATTAAAGTCGTGTGCCACCACACATGGCTCTAAGCTTTTCTTTCCACAAGTAGGAAGCTTAACTGGGTGGGGCCTCCAATCACTTTATTCCATTTAACATCAGGCTTTTCTTTAATCTGTTTATCTCCTTGAACACAGGACTTAGTGCCATTCAACTTCCTGGTGCCCCTTTTCTTCTCAAATTGTACATTTTGTATTTTTCCTTGTTCAACTTGCTCCTTTTTGTTATAAATCTGCATAAGTGTGGCCACTAACAACCAAGAAATGCAGTCAATACTAGGCTCTCTGGAAATTTCCTCTGCCAAAGCTGTTAATCCATAGCTCTTCAATTTAGCCACTAGCAGATGTTTTGGGCAAGGGTAGAAAAAAGCCACATTCTTCACCAAAATATCACAAAACAGTCTGTAGCCCACATATCAATATTCTTCTCCTCTGAAACCTCTTGACCCAGGCCCCCTCAGTTCAAATCACCCTCAGCACCACTGTCTTCTATATTCCTTCTAGGATGGCCCATTACACCCCACTTAAAGTGTTCAATTGATTTTCTAATCCAAAGTCCCCAAATCCACATTCCTCCACACAAAGTATGGTCAGGCCTATTACAGCAATACACCAGTCCTTGGTACAAACTTCTGTCTTCATTAGGGTTTTATTGCTGTGAAGAGACAACATGACCACCTCAACCCTTATAAAGGAAAATGTTTAATTGGGGCTGGCTTATAGTTCAGAGGTTTAGTCCATTATCATCATGGCAGGAAACATGGTGGCATGCAGGCAGGCATGGTGCTGGAGAGGTAGCTGAGAGTTCTACATCTGCAGGTAGCACCTACTCCAACAAGGCCACACCTCCTAATAGTGCTACTCCCTGTGAGTCTATGAGAGTCATTTTCTTTCAGATCACCATATATGCCCAGAGCTTATCTCTTTCTTGTAGAAATGGTGTCCACAGACTGATGGAGCAGGTGTACAGAGCCTTGGTGTTGTGCCCACCATGTGGACCTTTAAAGAGCTGGCCTGGCTTCTGAGCTTATGGAGACTGAGACCTGCTTACTTCTTGTCTTTCCCCTAAGGCCTCCTGCACATGTCCCACATGTAATCTTCATCTCGGAGTTTGCTTTCCATATGGGGTTCATTCAGACAGTCCCAAAGGCATCTTCTGACTGGTGGTCTTCTGACGATACCTTTGTGGTTGTCTGCATGTATTTGATGAGACACCACCTTGTCCCATCAGTCTATTTTCCACCAGGAGTAGGCAAATTGTACTGAATTGCAATCCATTTTAGTTGTGACAGTTGGCATAAATGAAGTAAACTAGACCCTGCACTGTGTGCTCATGGGTGCTTGGACACATCCATGTGGCACTGTCAGTGGTCTGTCTCTAAGATAAGACTAAACATTTCACTCTAGAGTTCACAATTTACACCACCGGCAGTATCAGCCAAACCAGCTCTGCCTGGGCCAGAGTGCTGCAAGAGACCCTGAGTGTTGTGCCAGCCTGCCACAGGACTGGCCCCACTCTATGGCATTTATTCTCTGAGTTTTAGTTTAGAGCTATTAATTTTTCCTATTTGGTCTGATAGCAGAGTGGTGTAGGCACATTGCCATGTAAGCTCCTCAAAGGAGTTTTAAAAGGGGGTTTTAAAAAGATACTTTCATAAGCCTCATGCATCCTAACCCCCGGCCTGGTTGATAACATCCTCAAAGAATACAGGAAGCCTGTGAGGTTGGGCTGGTCCAGACTCTGGGCCTCTAGAACTTGATCTGAGCAGGCAGAAATGCTTAAATGGTTACCAAGACAAGGTAGGCTTCTGCAAGAATCTCTTCAAGAGTGTTCTGCTCTCCTGGGAATTCTATACCCGAACAGTAACCTAGCAGGGATCAGATTGCAAGGCAGAAGTCGTCTTCCGAGGGTGAGTAGAGTTCTCAAAGTTTTATTTAGTAACCTCCCTTTTACAAAGCTACTTTTTCTCCCCCTCTAAGTGAGAAACAAAACCAGAATTCTACCTGGAGTCAAACCTAAGCAAACAGTGGTGTGCAGGATGGATTAGGGCAGCTGAAACCCGAGCAGGCCCCACCCTTAGCAAAGGGCCAAGCAGCCAAGTTTGCCTTTGATGCCCTCACCCCTCGCTGGCTCCACCTGCACAAAGATCACTCTCCCCACAGTTGTCTCCATGAACTTCAAAGCTGGGACTCCACCCACAGACCAGCTCCACCTAGCCGGAGATGCAGGCAAAGCCTTTCAAGGAGCCAAATTAGCAGCTTCGAGAGAATCAGTGTTAGTTTCTTCTTGCTGCTAGTTGGCTTTGAACTCCGTATCACAGTTTTCTTTCTGTGTCATTGGCTTTGAACTTCAATGCTTCAGTGCCTGAATTATCTCGTTATAACTGCACTGACACCTGCCAGACAGCCGCTGGAATTCCAGTCGCTCCCTTGCTTGGACAGGGCTCCAGTCCTTGCCCCACTGCCCAGGAGTGGCACATGTCGTCCTTCCATCCATCTTTAAGTTATCTCCTTAATGCTAGGCTGCTGGGGGCTGGAGAGATGGCTCAGAGGCAGAGAGCGCTGGCTGTTCTTGCAGAGGATCCAGGTTCAGCTCCCAACACCCACATGGGAGCTCATAACTGTCTGTAACTCCAGTTCTAGGGGATTGGATGCCATCGTCTGGCCTTCAGGGGCACTGGGCACACATGGTAGGTGCTCATGCTTACATTCAAGCAAAACAGTCATATGCATA